>NC_043706.1:35101769-35180583 GCF_006229205.1 Suricata suricatta
GAGAGAGAGAGAGAGAGAGAGAGAGAGAGAGAGAGAGAGAGAGAGAGAGAGAGGGAGGTCAATCTGGTGTCTCTTCCTCTTCTTGGAAGGATACCTATCAGATTAGGACTCCACCCTATGGCTTCCTTCAACCTTAATGACCTCCTTAAATGCCCTATCTCCAAAGAATCCAAGGCAAGAATTCTGTTCCAAAGAGAGGAAGAGGCCATGCTCAGGGGGTCTGTGTGACCTCAACAAGGTGATACTGGCTGAAAGAAGACACAGGATCAGCTTCAGTGAAATCCTGGTGACAGGTGGCGGCGTAGGGACCTATTTCTTATCCCCCAGGCTGCTGCTGCTGCCCTAGTGATTCACATCCACAGCAAAGACCATGAACCTGATCTGGACCAAGGATTTTGACCGACCGGCTGGCTGGTAAGTGGGAAGGACTGATTCCCAAGGCAAGCCCGAGTGTTCGCCGTCTCTCTGACTGCAGCCTTGGCCTTCACGCTCTCCACCCCCCGTCTCTGCCACGTGTGGGCAGGCTGGGCATTGCCGGGAGCCAGGTGGCTGCGGCACCGAGAGGCAATTTATGAACTGTGGGTATTTTGTCTGTTTACTTGAAAGCACAAAAATTTGTCACTTGTGTGGGTAATTTGCTGCTAATTACGAGCTTACAATCTGCAGATAGGAAAATCAGGGCCAACGTGCACTTCTTGAGGAAGAGGAAAATTACCCCAAGTACTATGTAATTATACACTTAGCGGGCACAGCGCTCTCAACCCTCACCCTTCCCACGAAGGGCTGACGGTGCAGGGTGAGTTTGCACACACGCCCACTGAGGCCCCCTCCTGGGCAGGGGAGGGCCCACCTGCCGCAGAGGCCCTGGGACCCCGGGCTGGGCACTTGGCCTCATGCCTTCTCTCCTCTGCTGAACAAAGAACAAAGGTGAGGAAAAAGACTGAGTTACCTCCCTCAGGGAGCATGCAGTCTGATGATGACACCTCCTCTATGGCGCCCTGCTCTGACTGGGGACACAGGATGCCTGCCCTCCGGGAACCCCTGATCTGACATGCTGTGGGGAGCCCTGGCTCTGTCAGAGAGGCACAGCCGCTGCCCTCTGGGGCTCCCAAGTCTGACGAGGGATGTTGCCCTCAGGAAGCTCTCTGATGAGGACGGCGCAGGCCCTTGGGAACCCCCAGTTTCATGGGGTGAGACACAGCTCCTGCCTACAAGGAGGAGAAACAGCAGTTGCCCTCAGGAAGCCCTTGGTTTGATGGGACAGACAAGCTCTTGCCTCAGGGAGTCCCCGGTCTGATGGTGGAGACAAGCGCCTACACTCCGACAGATTTATAGTTGTCTCTGAGCTTCTTTCTGTCCATCTCCATGAAAAAGGACCGACGGACATGAAAGCATGTCAATCACCCCACCCTGCTCTGGAAGGTGTGCCCCAACCCTCAGGGCCTTGCACCCAGTACCCTCTCTCCCAAGACCCTCACACCATTCTGCTTCCGTCCAGCTACCCCTGGATGATCAGACAGATGGTCCTAGAAAATCCCTCTCCCTTCTTCTCTTCCTGATCCCTTTTATTTGCTGGCCTAAATCATTCATGATTTTCAATAAAGGCCTCCATGGGCCCCCTACCAGCCACCCCCCCCTGCAGAAAATATTATTTAACAGAAAGGTGACAGTTATGTAATTTAGTCTTGGTCTCCATTATTGATGAATTTGACCATGAAATATTTAGGCTTCTCCATGTTCTGCCACTCAGGATCTGGCAGTAACAATGTCACATTCCAGTTTATCCTCATGGAAAATGTGTCAGTCTGGAATGCCCTGCCTCACCCATCTAAGGCTACCAGCCCCTGCTCAGCTCTACCCGCTGCTCCCCCCACTCGGGGCTCCCCCCAAGAGCCCTTACAGACAATAACGGTTATATTGTTCCCCCCACCCCTCCGAGATCCAGTCTCACCTCCCCACCAGTAAAGTGGCCAGAAGCCCTGGAGGAACGTGTGAATTCAAGACAGTATGAGATAGAAGGAGAATTGGGAGGGCAGGGGGAAGCACAGAGTTTTCAGTACTTTAAGTGCTGGCACTGTGTTAACTCATTTAATTCTCCCACCAACCCCATAAGGTAGGTATTATTATAATCCATTTGCATTTGAGGAAACTGAGGCTCAGAGAGGTTAAGACACTTTCCTAAGGTCACCCAGCTAACCCCTGATAGAGCTGAAATGGAACACTGATCAAGCTGGCAAGCCTCTGTTGTCTCTACCCCACCTTGGTGGGAACAGATTCCGCCAGAAGACACGGCTTGGTCAACATAACACATACACATCCAGTGACTCCCAGTCCAGTGCTCTCTCTGTTCTGGATCATAGTTCTTAGCTGGGAATTCCAGGTGGAGTGAGAAGGGGACAACGAGGAAAGAGAAGACAGGGTTTGTGTCCTCAAGGAGGACAAGGATTTCCAGTCTGATGGGGGGAGATAGTATCCTTGAAGAGTTGACATTATTGCTGGCCCAAGTCATGGTAGAGCTGCAGCTGGGGAAACTGAGGCCTGAGCATCATCTTCCTGCCCTGGATGCTGGAGGGAGAGACTTTGGGTCTTTTAACATGGCACAATCCTTCAGGCTTCTCTGTAACCCTCGGGGGTGCCGTGCCCCTAAAAGTCACTGAGAAGATCTCCTTCCTCCTAGCTCTGCAGATCCCCCGTCTGTCTGTCTGTCCCTCGCTGCAGATGATTGATAAGCAGCTCTGGTGTGATGTTAAAATATGCATTAGGCTAATTGCATGCTAATTAAACAGATGATACCATTACAGCTGCTCAGGGACCTATCTGTGCTCTGGGCCATCCTAGGGCACATGGCAGGGCGGGGGTCCTCAGGATACTAAGGACCCAGGCTGGCGAGGGATAGACAAGGTGACCCACAGAGGGAGCTAAAATGTCGTCAGACTGAGGAAGACTGGCAAATGGAGTTTGCAGGCATTTTAATATGAGGAAGAGCTTTCTAACCATGAGTCATGCTAGCTATTGAATAAGGGTGTTGAGCTTCCTGTTGGTGGAGTTAAGCAAGCAGATAAAAGGAGGATTCCTGCAGCACTTTGTGGAGAAGGTGAATGAATGATGTGATTGCTTCCACCTTCAAGATTCTGGGTTCCTATGATACAGGACTGGCAGCTCGCTGCTCTCCTGAGACCCCCGCAGCCATCCCCCTGCCCACACAGGGAGCAGGGAGGAATCTGGAGATCTGCTTCCCCCCACCAAACAAGGGCACACATGGTATGTGTCCTGGGGGCCCCAGAGCTCTGAGAGAGAGACCGGAACCCATGAAGAGGCCCCCACTTCTCAGCCCCGTTTCTGTCCCCCTGCTGGAGAGAGGTTTCTACCAGGGTCTGGGGACAGGCTCATTTCATTTCATCGTCTGGCACCTCGTGTGTAAATATTTCATATCTCCATTGAATATTTTGGGATGATTATGAATTCTTGATGTGATAAGAACCTTGGTATGTATGAGATGCAGTCAGCCGCTGGGAGGGGAGGCACAGGGGAGGACAAATCCGATAAATCATTACATACGCTGAGCCCAGGGAGAACCAGCCAGCACCACACCCTCCTTCCCTGGCCACCACAGAGGTGCCAATCACACACCACCCGATTTCCCACTTACATGCCACAGACATGCCAGCCACACACCAGCACACATCCCCACATTCCACCCACTTACCTCTGACCCAGCATCCATCCTCATGCCACCCACATGCCAACTGTGTTGTCCGTACTCCAACCACATGCGCCATCCATTGACCCTCTGGTCCTCAGGGTCATCATTGTTGTATCACTGTCTGCCATCCACCCGGCACTCGGTCATTCCCAGAGGACCTCCATGGTCTGCATCTTACAGGCCTGAAGAACGGAGATCAGGGGCACCGGGTGGCTCAGTCGGTTAAGTGTCCGACTCTTGATTATGGCTCAGGTCACTATCTCATGGCCTGTGAGTTCGAGCCCTGCATTGGGCTCTGCGCTGGCAGTGTGGAGCCTGCTTGGGATTCTCTCTCTCATCCTCTCTCTCTCTCTCTCTCTCTCTCTCTCTCTCTCTCTCTCTCTCTCTCAAAAATAAATAAATAAACATTAAAAGAAAAAAAAAAAAGGACAGGGATCATGACCTGGCAGTAACTAGAGCACAGAAAGGGGAAACCACTATCCCAAGGCCACACGGAGCCAAACTATTCTTAGGCAGTAAGTTCTTGTTTGCTTGTGTTATAAAAGCAAATTATCATTTGCTAATGAAAACGTCTAATCCATTATGGGGAAGGGAAAAGAGCAGAAGAGCAGATGAAACTGGGCTACAGAAGCAGAGCAAGTAGGAATCTGGTCGACTATTGTCTTTACTTGGGGACATGTTTGAAATTCTCCTTGATAAAGCTTGTGTGTCTTATTAAGTCCAGTCCACATCTTGCCAGAGGCACTGTCACATACACTTCAAGTGCCTCCCCGGCTGCCTGCCCCACATGGGGCCTCACTCTGCTGTGGGAAGTGGGGAGACATATTTTACTTGCTTCTCTTCCTTTTCCTTTCCCTTCCCCAATCACCAGGCCACTTCTGTCTCCCCCAAGTTTGAGGTTGGTGAGGTTTGGGCCAGGAAAGGTTTTGTTTTCCTGGTTGTATTGCATACTCTAGCAGAAATGTCCCGGAGCTCAGCATGTGTACAAAGCTGCCTCTTCCTCTGGTGGGAACCCATTGCTGGGCCTCCTTGCCTGTGATTGTTCCCTGACACAGGTGTGGCACTCTCCAGGTGCCATTTCATCTGCCCTCCATCTCTGGGCATCTGCTGGTCCACCCCTTTGAAAAGAATGTAAGTCAATCACAGTTGATGCCCAGATGCTCCACGGAAGTCCTGTCCTCAGCATCTTTACCCCTACAAACACTGACTAATCTGCCTT
This sequence comes from Suricata suricatta, assembly GCF_006229205.1. NCBI lineage: Eukaryota > Metazoa > Chordata > Mammalia > Carnivora > Herpestidae > Suricata > Suricata suricatta. The sequence goes on from NC_043706.1 coordinate 35,106,692, forward strand.
CATGAGGCTCAGCTCACCAATAGCTCAACACTCCTAACCTCCGACTCCTCAGCCTCCCCACCTGTCTGATGGCCAGCTCTTAGCCACTTCCTTTGTAGGTCCTGCTGGAGTGGTCTTGCACCCCAATTTGGATATGGGCTAGTTGGCACCTGGCAACTTGGGGCCTCAACCGAGACAGAAATAGTGCCACTTAACTTGGTATTATTCTACGATTCCTGAGCAGAAAGTGATCCATGTCATTGGAGAGAGACAGGAGGTGCTCTAGGAGATCAAAGGAGGGAAATGGGACTTCCTGCTTGCTGAAGGCAGTCCTGGAAGAGTGGATAAGTGCTTCAATGTATGAGGATGAGGGAGACAGGAGGGAGGCCCAGCAGGAAGAAGATCATAGAAAAGGCTCAGAGGTGAGAAATAGAGGAACACCTGCCCGATTCAGTATGCAGGTCAATGATCTGCCATGCTTAGCACCGGCATAGTACAAGGGAAGGAGGTGAGGGGAGTCAAGGCAGGAACACGGGTACTCTGGGTCTAATCATGGAGGGCCTTGAATGCCAAGTAAAGGGGTGTGGATTTTACTAAGAAATGCCATTGCTCTACCAAGGGTCATCTTAGGGGGGCTCCCTGAAAGGAAAGGCCAGGACAGGTACTCAATGATATGATTATGGAGGTAAAACTCTCAGGAGAAACTGGGGAACAGGGTAGGGCAGGAGAAGGGGCCAAGAAAGGATGTGGTCTCTGCCCAGAGTCTGGTTTCAGTCTGACCCCCCAGGAAGCTCTGGAGAATGAATTATACCACAGACTTAGCCCTGCCTTGAGACTACGGGGCTGGCCTTTTGTGCCCTTGAATCAGTCAGTCATTTGCTGCCAGCTGCCCTTGGTAGGGAGGACATAGCTCCTGGAAAAGATGGCTCCCATTGGCTCAGGGCAATTCTCTGAAGAAGGAAGAGTTGTGAGTTATTGTCAGTCAATGCTCACAACAGCTGGGGGATAAGTGCACCTGCCAAATAAGGGGGATTTGCTGGGCCATAGGTAGAGGCCCTTACAAAGGAGGTTTGCTTGAGATTTTAGCTAGGGAGCCGTGGGGTGTCACTGGATAGCTACATGATGGAATAGTAATCATCTAATCTTGTGTGAGATGGATTGGAGGCAGGAGTCATGAGATCCAGAATGAAGGTCTGAACTAAGAAGTGGGGGGAGGGAGGAGAGGCACAGATGCGCGGGGCAAAAGGCTAGCGGTTGGCACTGATTAGCCAAGGAATGGATGAAAGGAATGGATGAGGCTGGAGCTCAGATTTGAAGCCTGGGTGGAGGACAACTGCTTGGCACAGGCTTGGGAAGGAAGGTGATCATCTCTGGGATGTGTCGAGTTTGAGGGGCCAGTAGGTCATTGTATTGGTTTCCTAAGGCCACCATAACAAATTAACACAAACTTGGATGACTTAGAACAACAGAAACATGTTCTCTCATAGTTCTGGAGGCTAGAGGTCCAAAATCAAGGTGTAGCAGGGCCATGCCCTGTAGGCACTGAGGAAGAAATTCCCGTTGCCCCTTCCTAGATTCTGGCGTTGGCTTGGTGTTCCTTGGCCTGTAGACACATCACTCCAACCTCTGTCTCTCTTGACACCTGGCATTCTCCCAGCGTCCGTGTCTAAATTTCTCTCTTCTTAAAAAAGACACCCCATCATTGGGTTTCGACCCCATCTAGTACTGATTACACCTGCCAAAGACGTAATTTCCAAATAAGGTCATATTCACGGGTACCCTCAATAAATCTTTTTAGGGGACACAATTCAACTCACAACGACCATCCAGGAAGAAATGCTTATTGAGGATTTGAGAATGTGGGCTTGGGGCTTGAAAAAACAGCTTCAGATTAAACAGTGCCAAGGGAGATGCCAGGCTGGGGCCAGGAGGGAGGGAGGGTCTTACACACTGTTTTCCGGATCTCCTGCATGGGGCTCCACAGGATGTTCTGAAGGAGGGAGTGAAAGGGAGGGAGGAGAGACTCAGATCAAGCAGATCTGGCTCCAGAAATTCTTAGAGAAAATTGCCAGAGAGAACTGAGGAAAGCTAGAACAGTCTCCCCTGGGGTCCATGGGGTGGGGGTTCAGGGTGAGCATGAGGATCATAGCACTCCTGATCTGAGGGAGACCTCAAATGGCTCCCCCAACCAAAGCCTGAAATATCCACCATTTTTTTCACTTTGTGCCTAGAATATCATCCCTAACAGACGGAGACTGCGGAGCGGGAACCTAATGTGGCAGATGCTGCTCCAGGTGCTAGAGATACAGTAGGGGAGAAAAGCAGGTAACATTCCTGCCTTCGTGGGGCTGACATTCTAAACTGCATACTAAACGTGTGTTTTAATGAAAATTCACTTCTCAGTTCACTTTCTAGAGCAACAGATAATCCAGACCTGAAGCCACATCCAGGCGTCAGTTGGGCTGTATTCTCAGCAGAAGCTTCACTGGAGAAAGAGCTGCTTCCAAGCTCCATCAAATCAAATTAATTTCAACACAGAGATAGGACTCCAGGTGACTTGCTTCTTTGAGTCCAGCAGAAAAGTCTCTGACTTCAAGGAGGTCCTCAGTCCCTTTTTTAGGAGATTTAACATGATTAAGTAAGGCCAACCTAGAATAATTTTTTATTAACCCCAAGGTAATTGATTTGACCATGCGAAATCCTATAACCCTTGACATAGTCCATTGATTAGAAACAAATCATATGTGACTCAAATATGTGATTCAGTGAGATTCACTATCTTGGGGTGTGTTTGCCATGCAGGAATATAAAGAGTTACAAGGGTGATGGCTATTACAAAAGAGAAGGGGTCAAGTGCTGTGGGATATAGAACCCAGTCTGAGTGACATAGGGACAGCCTTATGAGACAGTGATGTTTGAGCTGAGACCTGAAGGTCAAACAGGAATAAGATAGGCCATACAAGCATAGGAAGAATGCTCTAGGAAGCTAAAATGACATGTGCAAAGGCCCTGGGGCCAGAGAAGGCTGAGTGAGGTAAAGGAACTTAAAGACTAGTATGATTGGCACATAGAGATATGGGAGAAGACTCGGAGCAGACATTAATGCTTCCCAACCCCAGTTCTTACTTTCTTTACAGCCACCAGCAGCCAGTTGCTACTGAGGTTAATACCCATGAAACCATAGCCATCCAAAAAACGTGAACAGCGTTTACCTCTGCAAGGGCTATTACTAGGGAGGAGCACAAGGGTGCCTTTAGAGGTGCTAGAAATGTTCTATCTCTTGCTCTGAGTAGTGGTTACATGAGTGTGTACACTTGTCAAAAGTCATTGACTTGGATTTAAGATTAGGGCACTTGAAGGTATATAAATTATACCTCAGTAAAGTGCCATTATGTGAAAGCAAACAAACACCGCCACAGGGTAGGTCTACAAGTGCACCGGCTCCAGGCCCGATCCTGACGACAACCAGGCACCTCCGAAACCATGTCGTAGCTCCCCAGGGAGGCAGGACCTGAGATGCTCAAGGGCTCAATCTGGCCAACACTCACTCTCCAAGTACCGGCTCTGCTGCACTTGTAACTGGCCGTGAGGAGGCTCGAGGTTGTAGGAGACACTTCCCCCGCCTCCAGGGGCTCGCGGGCTGGGAGGGGAGACCAACTCCACTACTGACTGCAACAGACAGCGGAGAGAATTTCTGATAAGTACTGTAGGCAAGGGCCCAGGAAGGCGTGGTTAATTCCGTGTGGGGCTCTGAGAAAGCACTTGAAGGAGAAGCATTTACATGGGTCCCTGTCAGATGGTATCAGAGACTTCTAATAGTTCCCCAGTATCCTCTTTCCTTTTCTTCTATAGTATAGAGTTTTCACCAGGTCCATGATTCAAAATAAATTTCCCAGCCTCCCTTGCAGCTGGCTAAGAGGATATAAATGGAAAAGCAGTGTAAATACCTCTGGTAGCCTTCCTTTAACGCAGTCACATGTGTCCTTTGTAGAGGCCGCTTTTAGGCGACAGGCTTGAGCAATGGAAACCTGAGTAAGGCAAAAGGAACTGCAGCCACCACTGACCGACCACCATGCTGAATGCAAACAGGCTCAGGAAGTGACCCACCTCAAAAACCATAGGCCCTAACTAACCACTGGGCTACTTACAACCAGGCACAGTCACCAAAAAAGGAAAAACTGCATACGTCCCCACTCCTCCTCAATCTGCCGTATAGCTGTGGCCCTCACCACGCATCCCGTAGCTGTCTCTCCTTCTCTGTCCCACCAGCTGCTCCTTGGTGGTGTATTCAATAAGGTTCTCTTTTCTTCTACATTGGGTGAATTCTTCCCCCACCGGTGCCACTGGCCCCCACCTGATCAGGTCCCCCCCACACCCTTTGCCCTCTTCGCTACATGGAACACTGAGGTGATGGCTGGAGCTCTAGCTGTCCTCTTTGATCATGAGGTTGGCAGCCACACCCTAGGGATGGCAAATCAGTAAACTAGAATGATTCTGGATCGGAGGACTTGATGAAGCAGCGCTCCACCTGGGCTTCTATATAGGAGAAAGAACATTTAGCTTTAGTCACTAGTATTTGGAGTCTCTCTTATTTGCAGCTGGACCTGATGCTAATTAATAAAATAAGTAGGAATGGGAGAGGTAGAAATCGGAGACAGGGCTGGGAAGGGTGAGGGACAAATGTATGCAAGTGCCTGGTGTGCTCTGGGAACGTTGCCACACCCAGGGTGCTGCTTGGGTTTCAGGGTGAGGGTTCAGGGTGAGGGAAGTGAATACAGGGAGGTGCAGTGGAAGGAATTGGTTAGAACCGATCACAGGGAGCTCACATGTGTCTCCCCAGTAGTCTGGACTTTATATCCTGATTCTGGTTTGAAGGGTGGATGAGAGACAGAACACAACAGGAGGCAAAGAGTCCCTGTGAGAGGCCCACAGGGGGTGGCGGGGGGCAGGAGGGAGGATGGGGAGGAGAGGGGAGGAAGAAGACAGATTCAGGATGGAAGCCCCTGGACCCATATGGTCATAGGGGGCTGGGTGTGGCTCCCGAGCTTCTGGATCAAGGCACTGAAAGGGCGGTGGTGCCCGTTGAGGGTTTAGGGATTGCAGAAGGATAATCTAATTTGCAGAAGAAGATTATGACAAATTGATAAAGACAAATTGAATTTGAAGTTGCAGCAGGAGAGCCTAGTGGAAGTGTCCAGTACACACAAGGGTAACTGCCGGCCGCGTCCTTGGAGGATCAGGAAAAAGGTAGGGATGTATTTGGGAGTCTACTTGGAGGCAGTACAGGGGCTGAAAACAGGAGAATCAAAGAGCTCACACCAGGAGGGGGCAGGTGGCGCCAGAGTGGAACTCTGCCAGGGAGGGGGGCAGGGGGTCTCCGAGGGGCTGCCTGCCCATAAGGGGAGGGCAGAGGGAGGAGTGAGCGAAGGGAAGGAGGAGGAGAGCTCCACTAAGGAGAAGTGAGTAAGTTTGGTGTCAGCAAAATGGAGGGAGTGAGTTTCAAGAAGGAAGGAGATGGACACAAAGTGTCAATGTCATTCAAAGGGAGGAGGCCCACCCTGCTCACAGAAAAGAGTGGGGAGAGGGTGACAAGGACGGCAAGGGGAGGGGGCTGCAGCCTCACATTCAGAAATACAGACACCCCCTCCCATGCCTGATCCATCAAGCTTCTTTACAGTTGCTCCCTGCAAACTGGCTAATGGCAGCTGCCCAAGCACAGAAAACAGCTTAATTCTTTAAAAATAAAGTCCATTTTAGGGGTATCTGGGCGGCTCAGGCAGTTAGGCATCAGCTCTTGATTTCAGCTCAGGTCACAATTTCATGGTTCATGGGATCGGGGCCCGTGTGGGGCTCTATGCTAGCAGCGTGGAGCCTGCTTGGGATTCTCTCTCTGCCCCTCCCCTGCTGGAAGGCATGCATGTGTGCTCTCTCTCTCTCTCTCTCTCTCTCTTTCTCTGTCTCAGAATAAATAAATAAACTTAAAGTCCATTTTAAACATCTTTTACGGAGCTGTTTTTTACTGCAGTTAGTCATACAGTCCTACGAGTTTCTATATTTGCCTCTTATTATTTCTTACCCTGACAAAACCTTCTTGGTGACCGGTGTTCCTTGACAATGTGTGCACAGGACAGTGCGTTTGCAAGTCAGGAGTGTGAGTCCAAGGTGTGCACACGCGTCCCAGGCAGCCCAGGCCCGGAACTGATCTGGACCACCACACCCCACCATGTGGCAGTTGTGCATCTTGTAGATTATTGCTTGACTCAGTGTGTTCCAACCAGGTGCGGGCTCCTAGTGGCCAGGGACAGCGGCTTCTACTACCTCTTTCCCACACCCCTCATTACCCACCAGTGCATTTGGGACCAAACAACAGCCCCCCTGACCCCCCAGAATATAGAAATACTTAAGGGACTGCCAAGTTTTCTCCTGACTTGATGCCATGATGCTCCCTTCTGAGAGAACTTGAACTAGTCCTCCAGTGCCTCTGACCACCCGCCTGTCCCTTTCCCTCAGTTCTTCAGGCTGCTGGAGGAGACCTGCGGAGATAGTCATGAACTTGATGAGCCGAAGAGAACACCCAGGGGCCAGAGCTCAGCTCTAAGGCCACAGCAGCCCCTGTGATCACTAACTCAGTGGCCTTTCGCAGCTCCAAAGGTGACTCCCGCACACAGGAAATGTTGACAACAAACACCAGCTCTCCTACCCCAAACCCTAAGACCTGCCTCAACAACCCTTGCACCCCCCGCCACCAGCCCTGTTGCTTCTCCTCCAGGCCTTGCAGATGTAGATGCGATTTTAACACTCCCTCGCTTCTGCATAATAATAACCAGTATCTATGGCGTGCATATGTGTCCTAAGACCTACGCATGTATGATCTCATTACATCCTTCAACAGCCTGGTGCAGAGCATGCTCTTACCTGCATCTCATTTTACAGGTGAAATGATAGAGCTGGCACTGGTTTTAAAATATTCTAATAGGTACCAGAACGGAGGGTGGAAGAGATGGAACAAGATTAGAAAAATATTAATAAATTGTAGAAACTGGGTGTTGACTACATAGGAGTTCATTATTACAATTCTCTCTGTGTTTGCTTGAAATTTTCCATAATTAAAAGTAAAATTATAAAAAAAAGAAACAGAAGTGGCACATAGTTATGTGCTCATTAAGTGTTTATTATTATCTCATAAGGACTAAATGAGATAATGTATGTAAAGCATGTAGTATGATTCCCGTAATCCATAAAAGGTTGGGCAACCTATTGCTGCTATTATTATTATTATTATTGCCATTGGGCAGGCCCCTCCTTCTGCCCTATCGCGCTGCCCTGGCCCTTTACCAACAGCCTCCTGCTCCAGGACAAGCCTCACGTCCTGGTCTCCCCCTGCTCCCTCCTGGAAGGCGCCACAGTACCCTGCCACCTGCCCTTCAAATGACCTTCAAATAATCGCGAGGCTGCAAGGTGTGAGCGAGCACGCGTGCCCTCTTTCCCCGCGTCTCTGGAAGCCCCGTGTAGCAGGCGCGGTAGGGGCGGGAACAGCACCTCTCCTCCATCTATTGGGCAAACATTTTTGGAACCAGACGCCGCAGCCGTGGGAACCCTGGCGCTTGCCAGCTCCGGGGAGCCGCGCTGCCTGGGGTGCAGCTGAGCCCAGGGCTAACAGGAAGCAACCTGGAGGACCTTGACCGCTCATGGTCAGTCTGGTGAGGCCGAGATTGTGGCGGCCAGGGTGTGCCTGCCCCACCCATGACCAGGCCCCAGAGGGGAAGCCCATGCGAAGGGAGTGGGGTGGAGGCTCCCCTGCGGGCCCCTCCCAACATCCCAGACGCCCGTGGCCCAGGGCGGCCTCCTCAGGCTCTAATTTTAACCCCAAGGAAGGTGCCAATCGTTCATTTTCAAAGCTGTTTCAAAGTGACTCTGATAAGCAAATTGCTGGCAGCCCTGGCGGGTGATTATTTCTGCATTAATCAGGAGGAAATTATGCCAGTTACTGATTAACTAATTACAGCAATCAGATCAACTGGGAGAACAGGGCAGGAGGAGGAGGCCAAGGTAAACACAACCTGGGAGAGGTGAAGGAGGCAATTTGGGGTGGGGGCAGAGGGCAGAGACAGGAGGTCTCTGCCCACCTCTTCCTGCTAAACCCCACACCCCAGCCCAGTGCCACTGAGGCCAGAGGCAGGGCCCATCCTCTGGAATTAGTACCTAGCATGATAGAAGTCATTCCCTACCTGCTGGAGGACGCTCAGTTCTGGTGATGGAGGGTGAGGATTCTGCACCTACCCCACCCCCACCTGGCTGAGGGGAAGTCAGGACTTGGCCGCTAACACACAGTCTCAGAACAGGAAAACAAGTGACAAAAGAGGGTGGGGCACTGGAGCCAGGACTTCAGACCCCAGAACCCAGAAGTCACCTGGTCTGCCTGGTAAAACGTCATCCGCCTCTGCCTACTGGCTCCTTTCCCATCCAGAAAGGAAAATGAACCCCAGATTGCCCCCCAGCACTCAGCCACAGAACCCACCAGCCCCCTGTGGAGGCTCAGGGTAAATCCTTCCAGAATCCTCTGTACTCGTTACCTGACCTCTCCTCTTCCTAAATGCTTCTGCTCACATTTGTTTGTGCATATGTGACCAAAGTTCGAGCTTGGTTCAACAGTCTTCTGACTTCCATTTGGCTCAGTACAGAAGGTAGCACTGAATGAGACAGTGGTTCTGGACATTAACAGAAGCCAGAGGACAAGGAGGGGCCGCCATTCTTCTCTGCATGGCCCCTAATTCTGGGGACATGGTTTGACATATGGGGCTTAATGGTTTTTGACTACACAGGACTCTGGGGAGGAGCTATGGGGTCCCCAGGGAGAGGCCACTGCTAGCTTCTGAGTGTGTGTGTGTGTGTGTGTGTGTGTGTGTGTGTGTGTAGTCCAGTTAAGGTCATCTACAGGCTGAATTTGCAGGGTTCCCAGGCTTAAGCTAGAATCTTGCTCCTCTGCATGGGAAGCCTGTCTATGTTCTCTTCCCACAGTTCCGGACGATTCCTCTTCCTGGGGTGGCAGACCCAGGGAATGGGTGCCAAAGGACAGCAGGGAGGGAGGGCTGCCCAGCCAGAGGCTGAACAGGCAGGCTGCCAAGGTGGGTGTTGACTGACAATGGGGGTCATGAGGTAAAGCTCTTTTCTCCCATTTGGCACCTGTTCTTTTTAGGGTCCTGGAAAACTCCTGCCTATGTCCCACCCCAGCTCCAGAAAGGTGGCTCAGGGTCCTGCAGACAGAGAAAGTCCCTTCTTATCAATGAGAAGAGAACCATAGAACACAGAGGAGAAGGTATGATCACTTAAGGGACATCAAGCTTCTATCTTCCTCCCTCCCCCATTGTTCCTCCAGCTTCCATATCAGGGCTGGTGGGAGGATGGGCAGGGGTGGACCTGACCTCTCCTGGACCTGGCCACAGGGCTGGGCAAAGGATGTGGGCAGTATGACTCCACCTGAGCGGAGAGGGCTATAAAGAGGAAGGAAGAGACAAAGGTCCCAGCCCCAGCCATCTGACAGTCAAAAATTACTGCCATTTATTGAGTGCCTCCTGTACACTGATCTATATCATGAGCTCTGATTTACAGGTGGGGAAACATTAGAAACATAAGTAACTTACCCAAGTGTTATTACACGAACTCAGGCCTGCCTGACTCCTTGTCTGTGACCACTTGGCAGTCTAGCCACCTACTCCTGCAAAACAGAGAATGACAGTACTGATCTCACAGACTGATGTGAAGATGGAATGAAGTGATGCTTGCAGGGAATATCTGGCATATTCGTTCAACACCTCCTATGAAAAATACTATCGTAAGTGCCAGAAGATATGAACAAATGAGTGACAGTCACTACGCCTGCCCTTGAGGGCCTCCTGGTCTAATGGGGAAAGTGGACGCAGGAGAGATGAATCACCAGATGGCACAGTGTCTGCTCACACGGAGACTGAAGGCAGGGGTGCAAGGACGGGGCGACCACCCAGGGCAAGGAAGGAAGATTTCCTGGAGTGGTGTCTGTAAAGGTGAGACAAGGAGCAGGAAGGGCATTTCGGAAGAGGAATCATTATATGCAGAGTCACAGAGCAGGGGAGTTCACAGGGAAAAACAGGTGGTTCACAGAAAAAAAGTGTGGCCATAGCAAGGTGCATAGAAGAGAAAAGAAGCTGCAAAGTGCGGCCAGGCAGATATGAGGGGGCTTTGAATGCCATGCTAAGAGACTGAGTTTATCCTAAAACAAACTGAGCAATCAGGGAGGTTTTTTTCAAACTTAAAAAAAAAAGTTTATTTTGAGACAGAGAGAAAGAGGAGAGAGAGAGAGAGCGAGAGAGAGAGAGAGGGAGAGAGAGGGAGAGAGGGAACCAAAGAACAAGCATTAACAAGAATGGAGGGGCAGAGAGAGGGAGATAGAGAATCCCAAGCAGGTTCCACACTGACAGTGCAGAGACCAATGTGGGGCTTGAACTCGCAAACTGTGAGATCTTGACTTGAGCCAAAATCAAGAGTCAACTGACTGAGCAACCCAGGTGCCCCAATCAGAGAGGTTTTTAAGAAATATGTTATTGTGGTTCTTTATTACAAAAGCAATAAAGTAATAAATTTTTAACAATAATTCAAACAGATCAAGCATTAGGCATAGGATATTAAAAAATTAATATTTGACTAGTTTCCATGCCCCAAAGCTCTTCCCTAAAGTGATCAATATCAAGTTTCCTTCTTCTGGGCAAAGGCAGTTAGTTGTCCCCTGTACGTATACTCTTTTTCCTAAATGACTTTTAGGTGGGCAGGTGGCCACTGGGAATGAATACTACATTTTCCAGCCTCCCTTGCAGCTAGGTGTGGCAATGAGAATAGGTTGTGGTGAATGTGATATAACCATAATTAATATGTGAGACTTTGAGGAAGTGACCTATTAAGTGAAGAAGGCATGCTACTCTTGGTGCCTTCCTCCTTTAAGTTGTTTAGGATGTTGAAGCGATGGCTTAAGTTAAAGCAGCCATGTTGGGCCATGAGATGACCTTGGGAATGGAGGCCACTTATGTGGATAGAAGAAACTTGGAGGACTTCAAGGAATAGAGCTACCACATCAGCCCTGAACCACTTACCTCCAAAACTTTTAAGTGAGAGAGAAGTAACTTTATCCTGTTTAAAAACTGATTGTTTGGGGGCAGCTAGGTGGCTCAGTTGGTTAAGCATCTGATTCTTGGTTTTGGCTCAGGTCATGATCTCATGGTTCATGAGATCGAGCCTCATGTTGGGCTCTGTGCTGACAGAACAGAGACTGCTTGGGATTCTTTCTCTCTACCTCTTCTCTGCCCCTCCCCCACTTGTACTCACTCTCTCTTTCTCAAAATAAATAAATAAACTTAAACTACTGGGGTTCCTGGGTGGCTTAGTTGGTTGAGCATCTGACCTTGACTTTGACTCAGGTCATGATCTCACAGTTCATGGGTTTAAGCCCCACATTGGGCTCTGTGCTGACAGCATGGAGCCTGCTTGGGGTGCTCTCTCTTCCTCTTTCTGCTCCCCCCCCCAAACTCTGCCTCACTTTCTAAATAAATAAATAAATAAATAAATAAATAAAACTTAAAAAAACCCCAAAACTAGGGTTTCATGGTGGCTCAGTTGGTTAAGTGTCCAGCTCTTGGTTTCCATGCTGGTCATGATCGCATGGATTGTGGGATTGAGCCCCAGGTTTGGCTCTGCAGTGACAAGGCAGAGCCTGCCTGGGACTCTCTCTCCTTGTCTCCCTGCCCTCCCCCACTCATGCTGTCTCTGCCTCTCTCAAAATAAATAAATAATCATTTAAAAAATAAGCAACTATTGCTATGTGGTCTTTCTATTTTTCACAATTGATCCTAATCCTTATCTGACCCCTCCAAATGCTTTTACTTAGCTACCCCCCAAATACAAATGTATGCAAGTTTTTAAAAATGAAATCCAAACACACACTTAATTCTGCTACTTGATTTTCTCATATGTTAATTTCCAAGTCAACTATTAGGTCTGCCTGCCTCTCTCTCTCTCTCTCTCTCTCTCTCTCTCTCTCTCTCTCTGTGTTTTTTTTTTAAGAAAGAGAGAGGGAGAATGAGCAGGGGAGGAGCAGAGGAAGAGTGGAGGAAGAGAGAGAATCTTAAGCAGGCTCCATGCCCAGCACAGAGCCCAACAGGGCTTGATCTCACAACCCTGGGATCATGACCTGAGTGAAATCAACAGTCAGACACTTAACCTATTGAGCCACCCAGGCATGCCTCCTCTTTTGTGATAGTTGCATGATATTCCAAAATTGGAGCATGATTTAGTCAACCATTCTCCTGTTAATGGACATTCGTTCTTCTAGTTTTTTGCTATCACCAGCACTGTGACAATAGATATCATGTACAAGATTCTTGCAGACATTGCTTTTTCTTTAGGATAAATTCTGCAACAATAGGCTTGGGTCAAAGAGAATGTGCACCAAGGCCAGACCTGCTCCTGAGTCCTGATTCATGAAGGCAGAATAGGAGGCTTTATTTGAGTGACTTCACAATCTAGGATGGATCTCTTCTCTTCCTCCTCCCCTTCCTCCTCCTCCTGTGTCTCCTTCTCCTCTCCCCCAAAGGTTCTCCTTTGATCAAGATACAAGTATGTACCCCACAGGCAGAGAGAAGACTTGGCCACTGATAGGGACAAGGCCCTGGAAACAGGTCATTTCTCCAGAGCAAATCCTGAATGTGAAGGGGCCCTGATCCTCTGAAGAGGGAGCAAAGGAGCCTTGAAACATAGGACAAGGACTTCAGAAAGGGATACTCAGGGCTCCACAGACAAAACCCTATGCAAAAACCCAGAAGACCGACACCCGAGATTCCCAGCTTCTCCCATCATAACTTGCCGGGCAATCTCAGCTTCCTGTGTCCTCAGCTGGAAGTGGGCATAACATTTACTATCTCTTGCTGGGGGTTGGGCCTGGGTCAGGTCTTCCCAACCCAGGACTCTGTCCCCCATGCCACCCGCAGCCCCCCCACCACCACCTACTGTCCCCCTTGCACATGGCCTTGCACATGGCCCTGATGAGGGTGAGTGGTGCTCCCTGCCTCAGTTTCCCTCCAGTTCAGTCTGAGACTGTTGTCCTTTTTCCCTGAGCAGGTAGCAGGGCTACAGCTCCGGAAAAAGAGCTGTGAGTGCAGTGGAAGCCCCCGGTAGAGCTCTGGCGTGCTGTCAGGGGGCGATTTAGGACGATTGCTTTCCGCCAGGCACATTGTTTCACTGCAGCAAATATTTCCTCAGCGTTGCTACAAGACGTCCATTTGGCAAACCACAGCGGGCCTGCAGGCCCTGCTCTTGGCCAGTAAAGAGGCGGGCGGGCACTGCTGATGACTGGAGTAAATCTGAGCTCACAATTAAAATCTCTTTAGAGATTGCAGCCATGTGACTGATGAATAGGGCCCCAGCTTCCATCCGTCCCCCTCCACACTCCTCTGCCAAGACAGATACCGACAGGACATCATAAATAGCCTCGAATATCCAGAGCCCCGGAGGCTGGCAGGAGCATGGTGGAGAAATTCAAGGAACGGGCTGATTTGGGCTCTGTTCTGCAGGGTCCACATTGGGAGGTGTGTGCGAATCATCTTGGATGGGGAGGGAAGGGGAATATCCCCTCCTATAAGTGAGGAAGCTGAGGCCTGGGCCACGTATGCCAGAATTTCCAGACTTGAGACATAGGCTCCTGGGGTCACCACCCCCCTTGTGTGTTCATGCTTACCACCTGACTAGCACGCCCTTCCCTTCCCCCAGCACCTATTGTATCAGATGATGTTGGTGCCCTCACTGCCTCGGTGCACACCAGCCTGACCCTCAATTCTCAGAACCCACATCCTTCTCCTGAAGGTTCTCTCTGAACACCAGCGCCCACTTTGCCAGGAGTGTGGAGGAATTAATACTTTCCATGGTGGCCCACACCAATGATCGGTGGGAGTTGACAGGAGTATAAATACTGCAGCTAGTTCAGTGCTCAGTTGAGACAACCCAGGGATATACTCGGCACAGTCTCCCACTCCAGAAGGAGTGCACCCCAGTTCCCCAAAGCAGTAACTTGACCCTTGGTGTCCCCTGTATGGACTCCCTTCCGTCCATGGCTCTTTTCCTCATTCCGATACTAGTACAGCCTGGGATCCTCCCAAATTAACTACGTTTTCTCCTTCCCTGGCCTTCAGATCTGCTTCCAGGAGAGCCCAAATCAAGACATCGACTCATCTTAGAATTTGCAGCCCAGCCTGCTCCCCACCCAGGAAGCCTTTCCCACTCCTTACTGTGCTACATCCAACGCTATTACACACCAACACGGCACCTCTAACGTGTTCCATTACCCAAATGAGTTTCCCCAGCTAGACAGGAGCCTCTTGTGGGCAGGTTCAGTGCTTCGTAGTCTCTGCAAGGTGCCTGAGTCCTGCGCAGTGCTGGGCACACAGATGGGGCTCAATGGCTATTTAATGAGTAATTAACGGAATGAATGATCCAGTGGGTGAATTAAGTGTTCTTGTCAATTAAGAGAATGAAGATGAGGAGCCTTTTCTTCCTATGAAAAAAGAAATAGACAAGAAAGAGTCCTATGAACCAAGAACAACTTAACTTAGTTCTGTTTTGTTTTAAGCAAGGACTATAAAGCATTTTATCGATCTGCCTTTTAAATTAAGAACAGGAAACGTACAGCCATTCAATAAATAAAACATAATAAAAACACTTTGGTTCCAAGTATGGCTAATTAAGGGAGACAGAGAGAACAAAGGGGGAACAGAGAAGGGGAAATGAAAGACGGGCCAGAGAGGCTGGGACAGGGTCAGAGACAGTGAGACAGAGATAGTGAAGCGGAGCAAGAGTGCCATGGTGGTGAGTCACAGAGACATAGTAAGAAATCTGAAGCCGGAGGTCCCTCCACAGCTGAGGTCACTCCACAGGCTGCACTGCAGGGGCAAAGCAGGGACAGAGGAAAGGCAATGCGTAAAGCAGAGCCATGAGCTAAAGGTCTGCCAAAAGATGCTCAGTTCAGATCTCACAGGACAGTGCTCTTTCATCCGGGCCCTTGAAAGGAGAATTCTTACGGCCGGTCAACACCAACAGGGATGTGAGATTCTTTGTGGTTAGAGATGAGGTCAAGCTGAAACTCAAAAAGTGAGTCATGGTGGCTGGTTGCCGGCATTAGTTACTCTAATAACTAAGGCAGATTAAGTCCTTCCTGCCTGCCAGGCTACATGCGTAAGTGTATTTAAACATTATAACAACTCTTGTGGGACAGATGCTATTATTATTTCCATTTCACAGATAAGAAAACTGAGGCTCAGAGATGTTAAATAACTTGTCTGACATATAATATGGAGCAGAAGTGGTAAAACAGCCAGAATCTAACCCCATGCCATCTGATCAAGAGCCTGTGCCTGAACACCTCCCTGCTGCCACTTTGAAGGGGAAAGAGGACAGCAGTTGTAGAGAGAGATCTCTTACTTACTATATAGCCTCTGAGGCATCCAGCCCATACCCCTACTTCTTCCTCAGCTTTCTCTATGCCCATTTGTATTTTTTTCTTTGCCCAGGGGCCATGGAGGGTCTAAAAAGCAAAGTACAGCAGGGGAGGGGAGGTTTACCTTTTGACCTAAGGCTAGACACTGTTTGAGGCTAATGGGGGAATGTGGGCTTAGAATCTAGAAAGATGAGAGCAGTGTCTTCTATGGGTGCCATCATTCTGTGTCACTTCGTGCCCATCCATCTGTGTGACCAGGATAATTATACCCACCTGACACAAAGTCATCAAGAAACCCCCAGAGCCTTGGACTTGCCTTTTATGAGTTCGTGATCTCCCCCAGCACCACTCACCCCCATACAACTTTTCTCAACCCTTCAGATCTTGCTCTGGGGCCTCTGGGGCCTACAAGCTGGGGTGTCCCCCTTCCCTCTCCTTCTCCATCTTCTGTCCAGATCAGAACTAGTTGGTCTCATGCCTAGGAGATCAGGGTTCAGGGCAGGTGACCAAGGGCTCAAGATACTGCTGTTCTCTTAAAAAAGAAGTCAAGGGAGAGAAAGACTCCTATGCCCAATTGACCCCCATGGACCTCATATATTCCAATCTAAAAAGAGTACCTCTGAGTTGTGGAGAGGAATAAAAGAAGTCAAGAAGTTAGAAAAGATTTTGTGGTTAAGTGTCTTAATCCCCAACCCCAAACGAACATTAACCAAAAGAACAAAAGCCCTTACCACGTCTGCTTTGGCCCACCCCACTCCAAGTGAACTCCAACCTCAGCCTTCACCCAACCTTGATCCCACTGCTCATTTCTGGCCCAGACCACGCCAGGCTTCTGTAACCCCCGGGAATCTCACTGACTTCCCCAGTGAATTTTAATTGCCTGACAAAAGTAATACCAATATTTATAAGGAAACAAACACGGATACCATAAATAAAGACATTACTGACTCATTGAATTAATTAGTGTTTAATTACTTGAAATTACCATCATTTACTACCAATTACTTGAACAACAAATGCATTCTTTCTTCATTACAGATGGCAATTCCCAGGGTGAAATCCAGGTATCTCGGGCCCCAGTGGGTCTCACTGGCCCTTCCCACACTGCTCCCCGCTTTTACTCATCCACTTACTTCTTCGAATGTATTGGCCTTTCATGATTTGCTGGGCTCTATTCTAGGTATTGGGGATACATTAGTGGATGAAGGCAGACAAAATCTCTGCCCTCGTGGAGTTTACAATCCAGTGGGTAAACATAAACAAAAATTAAATGGTGTTTTAGAAGGTGATAGGCGGGACACAGAAGAATCGCAGGAAGAGGGATAGAGTTCTGGGAGTGATATGTAAGTAGTGCGGTCATGAGTGATGACCTGACCATCTTCCCTTTGCATCTCCAGACCCGCTCTCCGCCCTCCTCTACCCTTCCCCTGGTGCTGTGCCCCCGGAGGCTGGCCCAGGTGGACTGCATCACCCCGGCCCCCTGCTGTCTGGCTTCTGTTCAGTGTGGCCGATGGGAAGCCCCACAGGAGATCAGAGGGAAGGCGGAAAGCATGTGGGCTGGCCGCCTCCCTCCGCCCCAACTGCCGTACCAACTGCCCTACCCCATCGTCTGGCCTTGGGAGGGTCACAGCTCTTCCCCGTGAATAGCCTAGGGCTCCTGCACTATCCATGTGGTTTCCAGCCCCCCTGCCCACGTCTCTGTAAAGCCTCTGCAAAGGATCTGAATTTGAGCATGCCATCTGTTTTCTGCAGGGAACTGACAGATAGAGATGGCTTCATTGACAAGGTGACATTTGAGCAGAGGTCTGAGGGAGATGAGGAACAAGCCATGTGCATATCTGGGAGGAAGATTGCTGGGCACAGGGAACAGCAAATGCAAATGCCAGAGACAGGACTGTGCTTGGCATCTTTGAGGCTGGAACAGAGCAAGTGAGGGGAGAATAATAGAGACAGAGTCAGAGAGGAGGCAGGAGGCCAGGTCAGGTCGGATAGGCACTTAAGACTTTGGCTCTTACTCTGAGTGAAATGGGGACCCACTGCAGCATTCTGAATGGGGAAGTGACTTGGTCAGCTACATGTTTAGAAGGCCTGCTTTGGTGGCTGTGTTGAGAATAGACGGTAGTTGAAGTCAAGTATAGTTGACTTTTAGGGGACCCTTACACTCAGCAAAGAGACAATGGTGCCTTGGACCAGGGTTGGAAGTAGAGGAGGTGGTGAGAAACAGCCACATTCTAGACATATTTTGAGTAGAGCCAACAAGATTTGCTAATAAATTGGACTGAGTTTCTGGCCCCGGCAACTGGAAGGATTTCCAAGGATGGAGAAAGCACGGGGAGAAGCAGGTTTTGGGGGGAAGATCCAGAGCTCAAGTTGGCATATGTTAAGGAAGGGTACAGCCTAGAGTGTGTGAGCACGGTGTCCCAGGTGCTGGAAAGTAGCTTGCCACCCCCACCCCAAACATAGGCAGCTCCTCTCTCAGTCCCCTAGCTGGCCAAAGACATCCCTGTCCCTTCCTCCCCCTTCCCTGCTACTCTCTTTCCTTTTGACTGAAATTCCAAAGGTATCTGGACTTCCCTCTCTTCCTGGCCCAGCCCCTCCTGCTGTCCATTCAATGGCAGAAGGCCCAGGGATGGTCGCATTTCTGGAGCACAGATAGAGAAGGAATGAGGGAACCCAGGAGAAGATTCCTGCCTGGTACGGTGGAGGAGGAGGGGGGTTGTTTTCCTCTTCCCGCACCTTAGGAAGCTTGTGCCAAAAAATAAATGTGGATTGAGAGTAACCCCAATCTCCGTTGGGTCAGAGCAATCAAAATGTAATTGGGTTTGTGAATAACTAATGTTTACACTAATGTTGTCCTAATAGGACGATGAGACCTGGAGATGTGACTGCTGCCTCCGCTCGGGGAGAAACCTGGGTTTCCACAGAAACTGGGTCAGGCAGCTGGAGGGGGAGAGGGAAGCCACTGTCCTGGGCTGGGTGTCCAGGAAGGGAGGCCCGGGGGTGCTCTGGGTGGACACAAGGAGCCTGCCATTTTGGGAACTGGCCGTTTGTTTCTTTTCTTTTCTTCCTTTCTCCTTTCTTTCTTTCTTCCTTTCTTTTTCTTTCTTTCTTTCTTTCTTTCTTTCTTTCTTTCTTTCTTTCTTTCTTTCTTTCTTTCTTTCTTTCTTTCTTCCTTCCTTCCTTCCTTCCTTCCTTCCTTCCTTCCTTCTTTCTTGTTTATTTATTGTTCTGGGGGGTGCAGAGAGAGTGGGCAAGAGAATCCCAAGCAGGCTCCACGCTGTCAGCACAGAGCCCGACACAGGACTCAGTCTCACGAGCCACGAGATCATGACCTGAGCTGAGATCAAGAGTTGGACGCCCAACCGACTGAGCCACCCAGGTGCCCCGGGAACTGGCACTTTCTAAGAGAAGAGTTTCACCCTGTAATAATGATAATTATGATAATCATTTAATGTGATAACACTCTGTTATCCCTACAGTATCTCTCTGGTTATTCCCTACAGTGAGGTGAATTTTACTATCCTCTCTTTACAGATAAAGCTACTGAGGCACAGGAAAGCATCTTACTGGCTCTAGGCCTCTCATCTGTCAGCAACACAGACAACTTCAAGGTCAAGTCTGTCTAGAGCTAAGCTCCTTTCATGACCCCACTCTATCTCCTAGGAACCAGGGAAGCCAGACAAGAAACACTACTTCTTCCAGGAGCCATGGAGGTCAGGAACAGAAGTAGAAACAGCCATAAAATTCTGATTACCTTTTTCTCTGGGCCAAGCTAAGGTGGATAATGAAGCCAGGCTGGTAATTACCTTCCTGTTGGTGACTATGGCAGTGATCCTGGTGACAGTGACACCATCTGCGGTGATGTCACCAGAGATGATGTTAGTCTTACTGGTGGCGGCAGTGCCTGGGGTGGTGGGAGGGGCGACACCGTGAGTGAGGGTTGGGACGCTTAGTGATCCTGTGCCAGCTTAGCTGTGGCAGAGTAAGTAACGTCTGTCACTGTGGTCCTGGAGATGCTGCTGGAGCCCTCCTAGGAAGCTGGACTCAGGTTGCCTTTGTTGCTGGCACCTTGCCTCACCCCCCACCAGGAGAGCCCCTCAGGCTCCTCCTGCCCTCAGTGAAGGGGACAGGACTCAGGGCCTCCTGTAGAACTGGCTTTATTGCATTCTCCGTTCTGGACAGTGTAAGCAATGTCCCTTCCTCTCCAGAGGGACAAATGTGATAAATAACCAGGGAGGACAAGTGGGAGGAGGCAGCCCAGCCACCAGAAGTCATAAGTCTCTGTCCAGTCGTGTGGCAGGCTCATTACAGAAAGCTTGGGGGCTCTCCCTGCTGCCTGGCCAGGGGAGGGCCCCCACTGCGGACTCCCAGCCCCAATGGCTCTGCAGCCTGGGTGCACCTGGATTCACCAGCCCCACTCCCCCTCCCTGAACACTGGCCTGGCATGCCCGATCTGCCTGTGGCTGCATCCAGAGGCTCAGGCCTGTTTTCCCCCAACCCCAAAAATCCAGGGAGGCATTTGATGAGGGTTTTCCAAATATCTTTGGAAATAGGATGGGACAAATATGAGCTGGATGGCAGTACAGTTAGATGCACTGGATTGCAACATACCCACAGAGGCCTGGGTTCAAATCCCAGTGCTGGTACTTACAGGGCACATGACTTTGGCAACTCTCTTACCCTCTCCTCATCTATAAAATGGAAATGACAATGGACACCTTGCTTCTTTAGGATGACTATGTAAGATGGCATATGTAAACTCTTGATTATAATAGTAATAGTTAATATTCACGTGCTTTCTGTGAGCCTGGTACCAGTCTTTACATAAATTATCTCATTTAGTTCATACATTGATGCTGTGTGGTTAGGTACTAGCCTATCCCTCTTTTATCAATAAGGAAACTGGAGCACAAAGATGCTAATTAACTTGCCTAATAACACATTGCTAGGTGAGTGCTGATAATTTGACATCAGAACATTTTTACCATCAGATTGCCAGATTAGTATACATCAGGCACTCAACAATGCATATTTATTGAGCAGCTACTATATTAAGCCAGACTCATGGAGTCCTCCCAACTCCAAGAGACGATATTTGCATGGAATATTATACTTGATAAAATGCTTTCTCACTTAACCTCAGAAAACCCTATGAAATAGATATTGTCTGTATTTCCTTGAGGAGAGAATAGATCCCCAAAAAGACTAAGTGGCTTAGCTCAGATCACACCTTCAGAAGTGGTGCGGTCAGTGCCCATGTTCAGAGTTTCTGACACGGACCCTCAGAGTCCCGCACCAAGGTTACTGGGGCTGCCCCTTCTGCCAGCTTCCCTTCCAGGTGTGGCTTTTGGACTCTCTCATCTTCCACACAGCCCTGCCTCACCTTTTTCAAGAGCAACATGGCAACCTGATTACGGAATACTGACAACTGAGTTACCAGCCCCGCAGGGGTGTGGCTCTGATAATCATTCCCTCCCAGTTGACTCCGAGGATCAGATACACTCATCTGCAAAAGAATAATTGGCTGAAGTTAAGAGCAGAGTCGGTGCACATCCAGAACATAAAAAAGAAACTAAAAGAAACTGCAGGGGTGCCTGGAGAACTCAGTTGAGCTTCTGACTCTTGGTTTCAGCTCAGGTCAGGATCCCGGGGTTGTGGAATCAAGCCCCACTGGGTGTGGAGCCTGCTTGAGATTCTCTCTCTCTCTCCTTCTGCTCCTCTCTCCAGTTCATTCACTCTCTCTCTCTCAAAATTAAAAAATTAAAAAGAAACTACTACAAATCAATAAAAAAAAAAACCAGGCAGCCCCCAATAGAAAAATGAACAGAATATTTATACAGACATTTCACAAAATAGGCCATCCAAATGGCCAATAAGCACAAGAAAAGGTGTTCCACATCATTAGGCATCCGGGAAATGCAAATTCCGTGAGATACCACACCACACCCACAGAAGGGATAAGATTAAAAAGATAGACAAACCAAATGTTGGTGTGAATGTTCATATGTTTCTGGTGGGAGTATGAAATGATACAACTACTTTCCCAAACTGTTGGGCAAAATCTATGAAATGCATACATCATGACCCAGAGATTCCACTCCTAGGGATAGACTCAAACTACAAGCACATCTGTGCACTAGATGATAAATAACAGAATGCTCACAGCAGCGCAACCCATAACTGCCTCAACTGGAGGCAACTCGGATCATCAGCAGTAGGAAGGATACATAAATGGTCTTGTGTTTGTGTAATGGAATATTACGCATCCATGAGAGTGAGCACCCACAACCACATACAATATGGGTGAGCCTCACAGATAGTGTTGGGCAGAAGAAACCAGATACAAGAGCATACATTCTCTGTGATTCATTTACACCAAGTTCAAAAATGGGAAGAGCTAATCTGTGGTGTGAGAAGTCACAAGATGGTTACTCTTGGCAGGGAGCAGTGACCAGAAGGAGAACTTAGGGGGTTTTGGGGGGCCAGTATTGTTCCATTTCTTCAACTGAGACTGTACATTTATGATTTGGAGCTGTTTCTGAATGCATGCTTCAGTGAAATATTTTTGTTTTTCTTCTTTCTTTCCTCCTTTCTTTCTCTCTCTTTCTTCCTTCCTTCCTTCCTTCCTTCCTTTCTTTTTTGCAGTGTGTTGTCTGTGGCTGGAGAACAGAATCCACTCTTCTTTTTTTGACAGGGTCACCAGACTGATGGCAAGGAAACTGTGTCAGACGTAGTGCGTCTGGACTTCACTGAGGAATGTGACAAAGCATCTTATGTCCTTGTGAACAAGATGGACAAATACGGCTGGGTGACCATGTAATTAAGTGAATTGAACCACTGTCCCCAAAGGGTGCTGATTAAGGAATATATGTCCCCTGGAGGGAAACTTCTAATGCCTCTGGGCTCTGTCCTTGTCCTGGGCAGTCGAACACTGTTATCCCAGACTGCAATGAAGACATAACAGACAGGCTTATCACATTCACAGATGACATGAAGCCAGGAGGGAGAGAGGGGACAGGGCATGACAGAAGTGAGATCCAAAATGATTTTGGCAGAATGGCCAAGTGGAGCAAATCTAATAAGACGAAATTGAGTCAAAAAAAAAAAAAGATGAAATTGAGTCAAGGATCTGCAGAAGGCC
Source organism: Suricata suricatta (assembly GCF_006229205.1). NCBI lineage: Eukaryota > Metazoa > Chordata > Mammalia > Carnivora > Herpestidae > Suricata > Suricata suricatta. Next base: position 35,129,320 of record NC_043706.1, read on the forward strand.
CTGTGACTGGGGCTAAGAGCTAACTTTGTGGGAACAAGATAGGGCAGGAGGCACAACGTGACAGCTGCAGCCCTGGGAGTTGAGGATATAAACGCCCCTAGAACAGGGACCCTCCTCTGGATCCCCAGACCCACCCCAGAACCCCGGCACAGACAAAGCACTCAGAAATAGTTGCTAAATTATGGGGCACCTGCATGGCTCAGTTGGGTGGGCATCTGACTTAGACTTGGGTCATGATCTCGCGGTTCATGTGTTCAAGCCCCATGTCGGGCTCTGTGCTGACAGCTCAGAGCCTGGAGCCTGCTTCGGATTCTGTGTCTCCTTCTTTCTCTGCTCCTCCCCTGCTTACAACCTGTCTCTGTCTCTCTTAAAAATAAATAAACTTAAAAAAAATTTTTTTAATAAAGAAATAGTTGCTAAATTAATCCTTTACTGGAGGGTGGAACAGTGGCTGGTTGTGACACCCTGACCCCAAGGCCATATAGGGGAACCAGTGTATGTACAGACCTGGCTGTCCTACTGTGACAGGTGATATAACCAGGCTGCCAGTCAGTTCTGGACCCTTTTAAAGGGACATAGACAAACCGACACCAGCTCAGATAAGAACCTCGGACCTATCTTTGAGGAACCATAGAAGACGCTGGCCATATTTAATCAGCAAAAGAGAAGCCTGGGGGTGAGAAGTGGGGGAAGGATGGTCAGGGACCTCAAAAACCTGCCAGGCTGCCCTGCCCTCTGGGAGATCATGGCCCACGGACACAGACAACTTCTCCATGGAGCTAATATGGCTGCTGCTTCAGGGGCCCTCACTTAAACAGGCCCCTTCCAAGATTCTCAGAGAGGAGTTGACAAAATGTCCACATGATCATATAGCTTTGTAAAATCTGCAAACGTAGATATTTTAATCCTGACCAGTTAAGATTCCCCCTTCTCTTTCCACTTTGACTTCCCCCCTCACACTTTCCTCTGTGTTAGGTGTTGTCCTAGCAGTGGTGGGCATTTATGGGATCCAGGTCAAGGGAAACTAGGTAAGGGACCCCTTCGGGTTGGGTCTAATGGATATGTTTATTTGATTCACAGTCACCTCCATGTCATAGCTGCATTATTGCTAGCTGTCCTGGTGCAGAGGTGACATCCAGGAATATTCCTCCCATCCATTCAGCAATGGGACACAACAGGGCAGCGCCAGAGGGCCAGAGTCCATATGAGTGTGCCCTGTATGCCTGACATTGGAAGTATGTGGCTAGTGGAGAAGAAATTAAGTATGAATATATGGAGCCAAAAACAAAACATGAAACAAAGTGAAACCCTATAGGGCAGTCCTGTGCAAGACGTCGTTCATTCTCTAGGACCCTAAGGCTTGGAGCAGAAACCAAAGGGCAGAGGACGGGCTCCATATAACTAGAGGTTTTCTGTGCAAAGGACAGACCTTCCACCCTGTGCACGTCTGCATCCTCTGGGATCCATCATTATTTAGCATTATTGCTTTGGTCTTGAGAGTGGATGGAGTGAGCGCCTTGAAATCAGAAAGTGTTTAGCACAGGCTGGAAACCACCTAGCAAGGATGTTCAGGAACCAAATGGGAAGGCTTGCCTTCTCCAACCTCAAGCATCCAAAGTTCTAGCCAGCTCATTCAGGGGCCAGTATCTCGTACGCACTTTCAAAGGGCAAGCGTTGAAACACAGAGCCTCTCACTCCGTGGAACATCTCAAAACAAAATTTTGAGAGATTTATTTTTTAATCTTCTTTTCAATAGTTGTAAGGCAAACATAATATAAAATTTGCTACCTTAACCCTTCATAAGTGTGGAGTTTAGTAGCGTTAACTATACTCACATGATTGTACAAACAACCTCCAGAACTCCGTCTTACGGAACTGAAACTCGGTACCCATTTACCATCAACTCCCCCTCCCCCTGCCAACCACCATTTACTCTCTGATGCTATGACTTTGACCATTCCTGATACGGTCAAATGAAGTCATAGAGTATTTTGGGTTTTTTGTGTCTGATTAGGGCTTTTATTTTTGCATTACTTAAAATGAGGTACAGAGGCACCTGGGTGGCTCAGTCAGTTAAGCTTCTGACTCTTGATTTCAGCTCAGGTCATGATCTCGTGGTTTGTGGGACTTGTCCTGTGTTGGACTCTGCACTGACGGTGAGGACTCTGCTTGGGATTTTCTCTCTCTCTGCCTCTCCCTTCTTTGCTTTCTCTCAAAATAAATAAACTTTAAATAAGATAAAACGAGGTATAGCTTACAAACAATAAACTGCATACATCTTAAATGTAAGGTTCAGGGACTTTTAACCTAGGCATACATGGGTGTTACCACCACCCAAATCAAGATATGGTCCCTCAGAACGACAGAAGACCCCTGAGTACTCTATCCTACCATATCCCCCACCCAAGGCAACCCCTATTCAGACTTCTGCCAATGTTGTTTATAGCAGAATACACGCCAAGCTTGAAACTGAAAAGTCCAAGTTCTCGTTCCCTTATTAACAAGTTATTCTGAGCCTTGGTTTTTTCAGCTATAAAACAGGTATGCTACTATCTACAACACAGGATGCTATCGAAAGGGATCAAATAAAATAGCTTAAGAGAGTGAGCCCGGAAAAGACTCAGTACATGCTGGTTGACTATGAATGTCCTTCCTTTACAGTGGTGCCATGGTGGGATGAGGCAGGAGGGTACTGTTCCTCGGGTATAATAAGGGAGTGGGGGGGAGGGGCTCCTCGGTTACGGAAGCCTCTGAAGACAAAGGTCTATGAGGTGATGGTGGGGAGTAGCACCACTGCCAAGGACTCTGATCAAACCTGCTGAGATGCCAGCCACAGATCTGGATCCACAAACAGATCCACATTGGTCGGGCCACACTGGACTCTAAGTCCTATAATGGGATGGTGACTGCATTGTTCTCTGTGTACCTTGTAGTTCAGTGTTCTTCAAAGTAAGCAGTCACCAGAATTACCAGCAGGCTGATGAAAACAGAGCTCACTGGGCTCCATCCCCAGAGTCTCCGATTTAGGGTCTCTAGAATCAGTGTTTCCCATGATGCTGATACTGTTGGTCCAGTGGTGAGAACTGCTGGTGCGGTAGAACCTGCCCAGATCCCCTACGCTAAGGCGGGCTCCCCCTCTCTCAGCTGCTGGGGATATTGGCTGCAAAGGGCTCCCAGCTGCCCCTTCGCTGGAGTACCACCCTCTGCAAATGAGAAGCACCTTGTCCTGGAGGTCACCCATCCACTACAGTCCACAGCTAGTGACTGACTGATGAGGAGGTAAAAAGAGATGGCCCTCCTCTCAAAGAGGGAGACAACTTTGTCATGTGGTTTATGCTCCAGAGCCTCCTGCAGATCAGGCTAAGGTTAGATGTTAGCACAGACCATATCCTGGCTCAGCTCCTGCTATGGGCTAAAAATTTATGCCCCCCCTCCTTAATTCTTATGTTGAAGCCCTAATCCTCAATGTGATGGTATTTGGAAGTGGAATTTTGGGGAGGTAATTAGGTTTAGATTAGTTCATGAGATTGGGACCTTCATTATAGAAATGGTACCTTTATAAGAAGAGGACGAGAGACATCTCTCTCTTTCCACAAGTACGCACAGAAGAAAGGCCATGTCAGTACACAGTGAGAAGGCTGTCGTCTGCAAGCCACAAAGATGGTTCTAATCAGAAACCAAATCTGTCAGCACCTTGATCTTGGACTCCTCAGCCTCCAAAAGGTGAGAAATAAATGTCTGCTGTTTAAGCCACTGAGTCTTGTGGTATTCTGTTATAGCAGCTCAAGATGACGGAGACAGCTCCCTCTTCTACAAGGGGTTCCTGGAAAGCCGGCAACACTTAATGAACCATGTAGGTCCAAGTCCCTGGCTCAGGCTCTGTTTTCAGACCCAAGACACAGAGCAGGTATTTAACAGTGTTCATTGAATGAGTGAACAAATACGAGATACACCAGGCTTGGGAGGATGACCACCCCCTGCCTCCCAGCTGCTCCCAGAAGACAGGAGCCACAGTCCACGTGGCCGAGGTTGGTAGGGCACCCCCAGCCCATAACCCAGTTGGAGTTGCTGCGGTCTCTGTCCGAGAGATGCAGCGGAGACTGCCTTGGGCTCCTGGATGGATTAATTAATTACTGCCAGCACCAGCAAGAGGAAGCAGCCAGCCTGACAGCTCAGGGCTGCTGGCAGGGCCTGCGGGGCCCCTCCCAGCCCCTCTTGGCAGGTGAGGTCTTCATTTCCCAGTACTTGGCAGAGCTGGGTCAGGGAAAGGGTAGGCATGAACGGGGTGGGGGCATAGTCCGGAGACACGGGATACAAGGGAAAACAAAGGCCTAGAGCATCAGGATTTCTTAGGCACCGCACCCCGCCCCCCCCCCGCCCCCCCTCCCCCGCAGCCCCATCCAGGGTCTCTTGTGGAGAATTAATCCTGTTGTCCAGATAGTGAAACCAAGGCCTAGAGAGGCACACAGATTTGCCCAGGGTCACAGGTTTGGGGGGAGGGGAAGTTCCTAGGACCTCTGCCTTCCAGCTTTGGAGTGTGAGTGGTAAAGGAGGGGGCTGTGGGGACAGGATTTCTGGTAACTTCTCTTCCTTTTCTCCTCCCTGCTGTAAGCCTTCTCTATCAGGAGGTGCCTTCCCAGCCTGAGACAGATTAGGAAAAAGAGAGACTCAAGTCCTGAGAAATGTGCTGTGTCTACTCCAGGGAGGGGCCGGGGATATGAGGTGGTCCATGCCCAGCTCTGCCCCTCTCCCCTCCATCCCGTCATCCCCTTCCCTGTGGCCCGGCCTGCGCTAACAGGAATGAAGGCTGCTTCCGTGATTAACCCCTATAACCACATATAGAGGACAGGGGCATGGGGAGTGAGGGCAGGAAGAGGTGAACCGGGGGGCATCACTCTTTAGTTAAATGGGAGGGCCTGGGAGAACCCTCACGGCTAGCTCTGGGTGTGAGGGTTCCAGGGCAGGGCTCCCCACTTCTGGGGCAGTGGGCTCCCCACTCCTAGGGTTTTCTTTTTTGCCACAGCTCTGCTATGGTAGTGAGCCTGGCATTGGTGTTTATAAGGTAGCCTATGTGCTGTCCCCTTCTTGAAGGGGAAATGAGAATGCACCTCTCTGTGCCTCAGCTTTCCCATCTCTAAAGTGGGAACAGCAAGCATTCCTACCTTACTGTAAGTGTAGCTGTAACCGAATTGCACGGATGCACCAGGACTTCACACACCTCCAAGAAAAATAAAACGCTGCTGAAAATAACTGAAATTCACTGCTTGAAGGACATATCCTGATTTCAGAAATGCTAAAATTGTGGGGGAAATGTGTTTCTTAGAAAGATGAAGTACAGCATTATTCTCGTTCTTATTTCTTCCCTAACTGAAGCACTTAGCCCCCCACCAGCTGCGCGGCAGGTGCTAAATAAACATTTGTTGAGTGAATGAATGACAGGCCAGCAGCACAAAGTATGAGGGAGGTGAGGGGAGCCCAGAGCCTCATGGAAAGTCCCACTCCCACTCTTCCCCCACTGGCTCCCAACCGCCTCACCGTGGGGACTACCTGGACCAAGGTCTTTTCAGTCTCTACCTGTCCCACTTTGTCCAACTCCAGTGACCAAACTCCTCAGCCTGGCCTGGCTCCCAGCTGGTTAATTGGGTAAACTGGCTAATGGTCTCTCACCCAACACCCACCCACCAATGGATACCATAGGTGCTCTGGTCCAAATAAAACACACCTTCTCTTTGGGACCCTCAAGAGTGACCATTCACAGGAAAGTGCAATTAGATGGACTTCCTGGCTCCTGAGAAATGCTCAGACTGCAAAGAAATGCTGGAAAGGAGGTGAGGAGGGGGGGGGAGGGGGGAAGGGGAACAGTGTGCATGTATCTCTCTCTCCCTTTTCTCTTTTTAAAGAAAATTTTGCTGTTTTTTTATTTTTGAGAGAGAGACAGACAGAGACAGAGCACAGGCCGGGGAGGGGCAGAGAGAGGGAGACAGAATCTGAAGCAGGCTCCAGGCTCAGACCGTCAGCACAGAGCCCAATGCGGTGCTTGAACTCACAAACCAAACCATGAGATCCTGACCTAAGCCAAAGTTGGAGACTTAGCCGCCTGAGCCATCCAGGCACCCCTCTCTCCCCCTTTTCTCCTCTGCACCTCTCTAAAAGGAGATTCAAATCCCAGCTGGCATTAGCAGCATGACCTTGGCCACGTTACTTCTCAGAGGCTCATTTTTTCCCTATCTGTGAAATGGGAGATATTAGCTCCTTCTTACACTTGGGGAGCAGGCTAAATAAAACAACACATAGAGTGCCTGTCAGTGTCTGGCTGAGCGCCCTCCTTCCCTTTCTGTCCTTCCCCCTATTTCATGCCTCTCTCACCTGCTCCTTTCTCCCTCCTCCTACCCCATTCTAGCCCTGCCCTAAGACCTACTCAATGCCAAGACTGATTAGTTTTTCTTCAACCCCTGAGATGCACTTTGAGTCCTGCAGGGAAGGAGGTGGGGCTCAGGACCGGAGGAAGCCTGGGGCTGGGGGCAGCGGTAGCCTGGAGGGCCGTCCTCACACTGGGAATTTGCACTCTGGTTATTCCCACAAAGATTTAATTTGTGTCTTAATGGGCTGCAGCCTCCATAAAAGCCCTAAAGTACCTTTTTCTTTTCTAAAAAAATAAAAGTTGCTGATTGTGTCTGGTGCTTCCTGGGGCTTGGCGAGGGAAAGGCAGGAGAGAGGGAGAGGGGAAAAGAAGAGGAGGAGGTGGCGGGGCCTAGGGCTGTCAGATTCTGCTTTTCCCCTTTTTCCTCTGGGCTTCCGGCTCCCCTTGTCCAGGACCAGCATCACTGTGCTGGTGGGTGGTGGTGGGGGCTGCCCCTGGCTGATCTGGAGAGAGCAGCTAATGGCCTGAAGTATTGAACCCTGTTTCCCTGGATTCCATTCTCCTGGACGGACAGAGATCCTTGAGGCGCAGCCATTCAATTCAATCCAACCAATAACCCCCACTGATAAGAGCTCCTACACTGAGTGAAGGTGTGGCTGGAACCCCGGGGCAACGGGGCAACGGGGAGGAGGCGAGGGATGGGAGGAAGAGGAGAGGTTGAACACTTCACCGTTGCCTAGTTGGCCCTTATTGGAGAGCTAGTTCCACTTCACTCTCCCCTCCCCACCCCCACAGCACCTACTCATTATCCCCCTTCAAAGCTCACCACAGAGCCCAGAGCTCAGACCTTGGCTTCACCCATCAATGCTTCTCTAGCTCCTCCCAGAATCCCTCTTACTGCTTTTTGTGTCTTCCTAGCCGAAAGAGGCTACAGCCTCCAGCATTGACGTGGGGACTGCTGAGGAAGAGGTACAGGGTTTGAGTCTCCCAGCTGAGAAGCACCAGTTTGTAGGACTCCCAAACCACTGACTCTTAAAATCAAGATCTCTCCTTCCAGCAGACAATGTTCCAGGCCCAGGTAGCCCAGGTGGTTAGTTCCAATGGGGAGAGCAGATGTATCTGAGTAATCAATTCAATACCAATCAAGATAACTTACAACGTTACAGATAGACGTGACAATAGCAATGTCTCCAGTTTTTATTCTGTTAAGACTTTTTATGTCTTATCTCACCATGCCAACCTCACTCCACCGGGCATAGATGATTGTGCCTATTAGCCAAGTGGGGAAACTGAGTCATGGTGCTAAAAAAAACCTAGGAACCAGTAGGTTATACACTCCAGGAATTAGATATTCAACCAAGCCAAGATGAGCCATCCTTAAGTTCCTCCTCTCCTGCCCCCATCTTCTACCTATAATTGCTTCTGTGTCTCCAGCTCAGTTTTAGGATCTTCAAAGTGGGGAGAATTAGAAGCTGTCTTGCCAAATACCCATCTCCCCCTCCTTCACTGTGGTTCTCTGAAGGCACTTGAACCAGTGACAACAAATGTAGATGCCTACAGGGGCAAGCCAGGCGGGAAACATAAATGTGCAAACCAGACCAGGTGTAGAACTGCAAGGAGTAGAGAGGTCTGTGGCAAAGCAGAGAGTGTGTGGCCTTCCTTACAGCCGTCAAACTCCAATAATTAAAATGAAGAATATGAATCTTCTGAATTAACTATGTAATTGAATGTACACATTTATCTTTTTTAAAGGCAAAAAACAAAATCACAGAAAAAGAATAAAAGAGGGTGCCTGGGTGGTTCAGCTGACTGGCCATCTGACATTGGCTCAGGTCATGATCTTATGGTTCATGGGTTGGAGCTCCATATTGGACTCTGTGCTGACAGCTAGCTCAGAGTCTGGAGCCTGCTTCAGATGCTGTGTCTCCCTCTCTCTCTGCCCCTCCCCTGCTTGTGCTGGTTCTCTCTCTCTCTCTCTCTCTCTCTCTCTCTCTCTCTCTCTCTCAAAAGTAAACAGGGGCACTTGAGCAAGTGGCTTAGTCAGTTAAATGACTGACTTCGGCTCAGGTCATGATCTCACAGTCTGTGAGTTCGAGCCCCCCGTCAGGCTCTGGGCTGACAGCTCAGAGGCTGGAGCCTGCTTTGGATTCTGTGTCTCCCTCTCTCTCTCTGCTCCTCCGTGTTCACTCTCTGTCTCTCTCTCAAAATTAAGTAAACATTAAGAATAAATAAAAATAAACATTTAAAAATTACTTTTAAAAAAGAGAGAATAAAAGAAAAATTGATAGATGAGAGAGGTGTCATTGAAATGTGGAAGTTGGAAAGCTGATGAATGGTTGGTTATGGATTTTTACTGTAAAAAGCAGCAGTTGGAGCCCACAATTTGGAGGCAGTATGCCAACAAGCCAGCAAAGTCACTTTACAGGAGGCTGGAGCACCAAATACTACTAAAGGAGGGAGTGAAGGGGAAGGCTGAAAACTGGAAGATTGGTTTAAAAAGTCTCCGGGTGCCTGCCTGACTCAGTCGGTTGAGCGTCTGACTTCAGCTCAGGTCATAACCTCCCAGTTTGTGAGTCTGAGCCCCTCATAAGGGATCTCTGCTAAAAGATATTTAAAGAATATTAAAATAATAGCTACTTGGGGCATCTGGGTGGCTCGGTTGGTTGAGCATATGACTTCAGCTCAGGTTATGATCTCGTAGTTCATGGGTTCAAGCCCTGCATTGGGCTCTACGCTGACAGCTTGGAGCGTGGAGCCTTCTTTGGATTCCGTGTCTCTTTCTTTCTGTCTTTTCCCCTTCTTTCTGTCCTTTCCCTGCTTGCCCTCTCTGTCTCTCTCTCAAGAAAATAAATAAATAAATAAACATTGACAAAAATTGGTTCAGTCACCAACATTTAAAAAAATAAAAATAAAAGGATAGCTACTTAACTTCAGTATAAAAGTGTAGAAATAAATTTATGGAAATATCCCACAAAGTACCACAAAAAGACAGAGTGGAAAAATGGAAGAGAAAAAAATAAGGAAATTCAAAGTTGAGAAGATCCAACGTATGTCTTGTAGGAGTAACAGAAATCAGAAAAAAGAAAAAGAAAATAGAGAATATAGAGGGCAGAAATAAGCAAAGAAGTAATATAAGAAAATTTCCAAGTACTAAGAGACATGCTTGAGATCATCCAGAACAATAAACGGGAAAGGACCTCTATAAAGCCACATCATTATAAAACTTCAAAACACTAGTGATAAAAAAAGAAATCTTACAAGCTTAAAAAAAAAAAAAAAACAAAGGTTACCTGCAAAGGAAAAGGAATCAAAATGGACTCAGAGTTTTCAACCACAGCAGTAGAAGCTAGAAAATAATGAATCAGTGCATTCTAAATGCTGAGGGACATGACTTTCTATCTAAAGTTGTATACCCGGCAAAACTATCAACCAAAGGGAGGGTAGAACAGTCAAGATCTCAATATGTGTATCTATAAGTCCTTTCCAGGAGCCTAGAGATTCCTGACCCTGTTTTTATATAAAATGTTAATATTTGGCTCATTCTTGTATTAGGTTCCTATTGCTATTGTATCAGATCATGCAATCTTGGTGGCTCAAGACAAGACAAATTTATTATTTTACATCTCCTTAGGATAGAGTCTGACATCAAGCTCACTGAGCAAAAACCCAGGGTCAGCAGGACTTCATTCAGTCCTGGAGGCTCAGGGGGAAAATCTACAGTCTTGTTTTTTCCAGCTTTTCCGGGTTACCTGCATTCTGTGGGTCATAGCCCCATCCTGCCTTCAAAGCCAGTGGGATCCTCATCATGTCATGGTGCATCACATCATGTCACTCTGACTCTGCTCCTGTCATCACATTTTCCTCCCTAATTCAGGCCTTTCTGCTTTTTTCTTCCACTTTTAAGGATGCTTGTGATGACAAAGTTCACACCTGGACTAAGCAGGCTCATCTCCCTAACTTAAGGTCAGCTAATTAACAGTAGTAATTCCTCTGAAACCCTAATTCCCCTTTGCCATATACTTTAACGCACTCACGGGTTCTGGAACACAGACCTTGGTGGGGTGGAATGGGAATGGGGGGGCAGCATTTTTCTTCCTATGACAATGATGGACTCAGAGTTTTTAACCACAGCAGTAGAAGCTAGAAAATAATGAGTCAGTTTTGCATTAATTTTGATTTTTTTAAATATTGCATAAAAATATTTCTCTTGACTACTGTGTGTTTTAATTTTTTTAATATTTATTTATTTTTGAGAGAAAGAGTGTGAGCAGAGGAGGGGCAGAGAGAGAGGGAGCCGCAGAATCCAAACTGTCAGAACCATGAGATTATGACCTGAGCCCAAGTAGGATGCTTAACTGACTGAGCCGCCCATGCACCAACTACTGAAGTTTTTTGGTGCCCCTAAAATTTGATATTGAGCTGAGTAAGGCATCCTAATCCAGGCTCTATCTAGTTTTCCTTCTTTGTGCACCCCTTCCAGCCTCAGGGCCAGCCCAGTGAAGCATCCCAGACCTCAGGCTTCCCAGAATCCAGGCAAGTTCTGCAGGCCCCTTCTCAGCTATACATTTCTCTGTTCCAGTGTGAGAGATGGGGACTCACGTTGCCAAGTCAGAAAAGGGATGAGAAGTTGCTCAATTCCTCCTCAGCCCCAGGGAGGAGCCGGGCCCCCACTTCTACACACCTGATCTTCCCTTAGGGCTGCAGAGCAAGCCAGCCTTATAGCCTGACAGCAAGCAGGGAGGATGGAGTCTGGGGGCGGTGGGGAGCAGATAGAAGAGATGAAAGAGGATCCTGGCACTGCCTGAAGGTCAGGGCCAGCCAGCAGTGTCTGGGCCACTACAGTGGGGGTTGCTGGAAAGCTGATGCTGCTCACACACCGGAGAGGCCCCCTGGGAGGCCAGGGTATGATCTTCAGCAATTCTAGCAATGTCACAAAGGACACGGCTAAGCGGGGGTGGGGGGGTGTATTGGGAGGGAAGGAAACGAGTTGGAAATGGGGGTCTCCATTCCAGAGGTTGGGGGGAAGGGGAGTGGCCAGAAGGAAGACAGATTCGTGTAACAGAGTGCTCAGAATGCAAAGCAATCTTCACAAGAGGCTATGCACTCAAGACCTTAGCTTTGCATAGCTGTTTAAAGTCCCTAGAGCCCTTTAAAACGTTCTCATCTGGTTATCGCCACCACCAGGAGGCAGGCAGGATAATTCCCATTTTGCAGATGAGGGACTTCCATGCAGGAAGCCCAGCTGTCCTCGAGGCTCAGAGCCCAGGCCTCCCAGGTGCTTCCTCTTCCCCTCTGGGCCTCTATTTCCAGGAAGGGAAGGGAGAGTGATGAAGGAAACTGGGAGCAGATAAGGTCAGATATAGGACAAACACCATCACTGTCACCCTCCACAACACATCTGGCTCCCAGTGTTCCCATGCAGGACAGCACCAACCTCAGCTCACCCTCCTTGGAGTCTGCACCCGAGGGAACAGGTGTAGGACTGAGAGGAGGAGCAGCATGGGGACGCTGCTGGCTCCCATCCGGCCTCCACGCGAAACTGCCAGCTCCCCTTTGCTATCCACATCCCCCACGACAGAGGGTCAGACCCTCTCCTGGGGTAAGAGTGGGGCCAGTAGCCTCTCACCTTCCCAAAGAAGGAGCCAGGGATGGAGCCCCCCACTCAGGCCTGCCGGGCCCAGAGACCCTCCCATGCAGGCAGGGCACACTGAGGAGGGAACGTTAAGAAGGTGGCCTCTCCGAAGACATCCTGCCCGCTGCCTCTCCCCTGCACGTACTTCATCTTCTGATACCTAGACACCACTAGGCACACAGCCCAGAGGTGGCAAATATTGACTAATTCTCTTCTCTCCCCAGGCCGTGGCAAAGACTCCAGGGGAACAGGGAAAACCGTTCCCCTCAAATGGGTGTCGGGGGCAGGCCAGGGTGTTCAGAAAGCTGTGCAACCATCCTGGGTCCTGGCAGCATGGAAAGGTCTCTCTGCAGGTCCAGCATGGCCTGGTGGGAGGCAGGGGGGTGGACAGGTGTGCCCTCAGGGCTCCTTCCGTGCTGCCCTCAGAAGCAGGTGTGACCTGGCAACTGTGGGTTCTTTCCACGAAGTGAGATGATGGAGCAGGTCCTATTCCCCCTCCAACCACCACCCCCTGGGCTGGCTGGGCTCTCTGTACCCAGCAGATAAGAACCAGGGCAAATTAGGTGGCTGAGTCACAAAGACAAGGAGGTTGGTAAATTTTTCACTAGGAGCGCGGAGGAAAGGTCACTGGAATAAGAGGTGGAGAGGCAGGCAGGAGATAGGGCTATCCAGAGAGCAGACCCAGAAAGGAGACAGGGACTGAGAGGCTGGAGGGGAAAGGGCAGGGTAAAGGTGGGGGGGGGGGTCAGGAGAGAGGGAGGAAGGGGAATTTGCTCACCACGAAAGGGGAAAGGGTGAGATGGAATTGGAGCTTGGCCTGGCCCCCTCAGGACTAAGAACTGCCCTGGGCTCTGGAGAGGAGGGGCAGTTTGCAACTTGAACACGGATTTTTTTGAACCTCTGGCTGCCTGAAGCCCTTACTTCCCAGGGCAGGTGGCCTGGGAGAGTGCCAGAAGGGCTGGCAAGCTGAGGGGTCAGAAGTCCTGGTCTGGGCCGACAGAGGCCACATTGCCCAACCCTCCCCTGGGCCTAATCAGAGGCTTAGAGCGCAGAGCTGTCAACTTATTACTCAAAGGACACAAGCTGTTGACCCACAGCTAACCACTAATGGTTTGCATATTTTGCATATTATTTGCATTCTCCTGGGGGTCTGTCAAAACCTCTGGGATCATTCCCTAGGGGCCCTTGCCCCTGTTTCACAGGTCTCCACCCCTCATTTCTCTGGCCCCTGATGTCCCCCCAGGCCCAGCCCGGCAGGCTCCCATTTCCCTACTCTGCTGCCTCATCTGAGATCAGATAGGGCAGGTCATGGGTGAGGACATCTCTAAACACTAAGAGCACGGCAGGGGCAGCAGGGCCCGCTGGGAGCAGCTGGGGGCACCTTGAAAGGGGGTGACCAAGACCTGCCTGGTGATTAATCCTCCGGCTAATGGAGGCTTCACTGCCACTACAGCTTTTAAGGAAACTCAGGGAAGCCCTTTAACACCATCAGAGCTGTCTCTGAGGTGCTCAGCAGGCTCATTAGCAGCCTTCCACCTCACAATCAGTAGCCCCTCCTCCTAATGGCCATGGGAGGGAAAGAAAACTTGGTGGGGGATCTAAGGCTCAAGGCCCTGAGCAGAGTTGGGAGACCTCCTCTACTCCCCCACCTACACCCCTTACCCAAGTGTCTGAAAGGGAGCACAGCTACCCCCACCTCTCTTCCAAAGCACACATTGCAGCTGAAAGGGATTTGTATTCATCCAGGCCTGTCCTAGACAGGAAAAGAAGGGTCCAGAGAGGCCGCCGGAGGCCACTCAGGCCACGGAGAAAGCCACACTGGAGTCAGGTATCCAGCACGGTCCCCACCCCGCCTAACGTACCCTTGTCTCCTTGGCTTCCATCCCCAGCATTAGGGAAGACAGCCCATTTTTAAAGGGCTTTAGAAGGTGAGGAGGCCACTGACCTGGTTAGGACCTACCCCAGGCCAAAGGCCGAATGTGACAATCCCTGGGAGTTTGCTATCAGCACAGGATGCTGCCCATATTTGGGGCCAGAGCAAATGAGGTGACCCAGTTCACTTTCAGAAGTGGCTGTAAAGCTGCCCATTGTTGCATGGCAGTTTATAGCCAGGGAGGCCTCTCTAGGGGGAGAATCATGTGCAGAGAGTGGCAGTCATAATTCCCTGATAAAGGCTGCCCAGAAGGAAGGATTGAGCACAGGAGAGACTTCATTTTCGATTTATTCCACAAATCAGAGGTTCCCTGAGTCAGACCTTCTGCTGGTAACAAGAAGGTATGGAAGTAAAAGACTTCTCTTAATTCTCAGGCCAAATGAATGAATGATTTGGAGCAAATCTTTTAAATTATTCAGTGACTCAGTTTCCCCAGTTGTAAAATGGAAATCATACCTGATGATGCTCTAGGAAGAATGAAAGGCCACAGAGAACTGGATCTCACTCAGGTAGCAGTTATGGATGATGGCAGAAATGACAGTAAAATCCATAGCAAACCATCGGCCACACAAGTGCTCAATAAGGGGTCATCAGTGTTAGGATTATTTTGTTGTGGGTGGTGCTTTTGAGATAGCTTTCTAATCTCAGAATCCCGGCTGGACATTGTATACTGTGACCTCCTTTCCCAGCTCCCAACAGATTATAGATAGAGGAAATGGCATTTATTAAGCACGTACTGTGTACCAGATGCAAAGTGTTGGTCACTTTGCATGTGGTATCTCATTTAATCCTCATGATCACCTAACAAGACAGCCAATGGTTGGCATCTTCCCTCTCTCATTTTAGAGACGAGGAAATTGGGGCTACGAGACGTTAGTTATCTTGCTAAAAGGTTCTGTATCCACAATCCAATGTATGGGTAAAGTGGTGGCAGTGGGGGGAGGGGGGGTCCCCATACCACCAAGCAATTTCCACAATACCAGCTGGTAAGAATTGAGAATTAAACTCAATTCTGTCACTATCTACCTGGAGACAAGCATCAGACCCCACAGGTGAAAGGCTCATTCCAAAAGACTGCCCCCACCTCCTAACCACCACCCTCCCCACCCCCCACCCCACCCCGCCTCCCCTTCAGGTGCCAATCACAACCCAAAGTTGCTACCTGTGTTTTTGGCCAGTTGGTTGTAGCCTAGAAGTTCCTACAGCCCCCTCTTTGGGTTTGATTAATTTGCTAGACTGGCTCACAGGACTCAGGAAGCCTGTTTAAATTTCTTGATTACCAGTTTATTACAAGAATATTAAAGGATATGAATTAATAGGCAAATGAAGAGATACAGAGAAGCAAAGGAACTCTATCCTTGTGGAGTTTGGGACCAGACATGGTACATGTGGAAGTTCTCTGAATCCCTCCTTTTGGTGTGTTTTATGGAGGCTCCATTATATAGGCAGGACTGATTAAATCATTGGCCATTGATGATAAATTCAACTTCCAGCCTTTCTCCCCACCTGGGAAATCAAGGTCTGGGACTGAAAGTTCCAACTTTCTATTCAAGGTTGGCTCCCCTGGGAACCAGCCCTCTCCTTAGAAGATTTCCAAAAGTTATTGCATTAAAACAAACTCAGGTGTGGTGGAAAGAGGCTTGTTATGAATAACAAGACACTCCTGTCACATTTATGGCTCTGAAGCCAGTTTGGAAACTGAGGACAAGAGACTAAATATTATGATGATGCTCCATTGTTCTAATTCCTCAGGAAAGTCCAAGTATTGTCCAAGCATTTTGGGAACTGTGAGCTAGAAACCATGGACAAAGACCAAACATTTATTACAAATCACAATATCATACTTGCCCAAGGTTACACTGCTCTTTTTTTTTTTTAACAAATAGACTTTAATGTTTATTTATTTTTTAGAGGCAGGGAGAGGCAGAGAGAGAGGGAAACACAGAATCCAAAGCAGACTCCAGGCTCCAGGCTCTGAGCTGACAGCACAGAGCCTGATGCAGAGCTTGAACTCACAAACCACCAAGATCATGACCTGAGCCAAAGTCAGATGTTTAACCATCTGAGCCACCCAGGTGCCCTGGTTACGCTGCTCCTACGTGTAGAGCAGGACAGGAACAAGAATGTTCATGGAGCTTTACTCACAATAGCCGAAAACTAAAACAGCCCACATATCTATCAAGAGAATGTTGAGTGAATTGTGGTATTGGCATACGATGATGGGGTATTCTATAGCAATGAGAAATAGTGAGTTACCACTACAAACAGCAACGTGGATGAATCTCACAGACAAAACATTGAACAGAAGAAGCCAGATACAAAAGGGTATTACTGCATGGTTCTATTTATACAAAATTCACTAACAGGCAAGCCTCATCTGTGGTGATAGAGATCAGAATAACAGTGACCTCCAGGTGGTAGGGGGTGAGGTGGGCATAGACTGGAACCGTGTCATGAAGGGAGTCTTTGGGGTGCTAGAAACATTTGCTCTCTAGATTTAAGTGATTGACGGTTATAAGGATATGTGTGGATAGATGCTAGATAGATAGATATCAAAACTCTTAGAGCTGTACCCTTAAGATTTTCCTCCACAAAAAAGAACATGAATAAATAAGTAAATAAATAAATGTGTAATATATATCATTTAAATTTATTTATTTATTTTGAGTGAAAGAGAGCATGAGCAGGGGAGGGACAGGGAGAGAGGCAGAGAGAGAATCCCAAGCAGGCTCCATACCCAGTGAAGAGCCCAAGACAGGGCTTGAACGCACAGCCTGTGAGATCAGGACCTGAGCTGAAACCAAAAGTTGGAACCCTTAACCAACTGAGCCACCCAAGTGCCCCAGTCTTATATATCATTTAAAAAGAGGCAGGGCCAAGATTGGATAGACAAGAAAACTCTGGCTTTGCATCCTGGACGAAGGTACGGATGGAGAGACAGACCCTGACCCCCTCTCCCTTACTTTGGAGGGAGAAGTCCTGAGGGTCCACAGGAGGGAGGGCTGTTTGCATTCTGTGCCCCTCTCCACCCTCAGGGGAAGGTGCTCACCTGGCCGCCTGGCAGGTTCTCCCTCCATCCCAGGAAGGGGAGGGGAAGTGAGAAGGAGGATGAGACGGGAAGGAAGTAGGAAGAACAGGGCGGAGACTGAGGCACACAGGGTGGATAGGGATGCATTTTCTCAAAGCCTCCAGGGTTTATGATTTGGGTGGGATAAGCTCAGTGAGACCTTCTTAGTGTGTCCGGGAGGAGGCATGTCGCTGGCAGGAGCCTAGGAGGCTGGGGAAGACGGAGACATTTCTGTGCATTCTGATAGGTCATGAGGAGTCTTCGCCTGAGTGCTAGATGAGATGCCAGTGCATGTCCCAGATGGAGAGGACAGGGGGGCTGGCTCACTGGCAGAAATCCTGGGGGGGGCAGACTCCTGCTGGCTTGTGTGCCCTGACCCAGCTGTCCCCACAGACGCAGGGAGCAGAGTGAGTGCCCACACCCCAGCCTCAAGGCCGGCCCTCAAGCCTGGAGTCCACGCCAGCCTGCCTTCCCTCTGGCTTCTTTCTGTCTAACCACCACTGTCTTTTCTTCAGCTTCTTTGTTTCTGATGCCCCCTCCCTACACCTCTCTACCGGCTTCCCTGGCCCTGTTTCTCCATCTCCATCTCCCACCTCTCCCTGCAGCACCCCTCTGCCTCTCCCCCTCCTTCCCCAGGCGTGTGGCTTCTCTCTAGCCCAATATAAATAATAGAAATTAATTTGTCAGCCAGCACACGCAGCCCAGCCGGCACAGCAGCGAGCTGAGAAGGAAAGCTGGTTGAAATAATTATTCTTGACTTAAGAAATCGTTCTTTTTATTCCTGAAGGCTAATGGAGTGAAAGCAGCGTCTGGCTGGGCTGTGCTAACGGTGGACAGCGTGGGCCCAGCCAAAGAGAGCAGCCTCTCTGGCCCCTCCTGTAATGAACTGAGCCCACACATACCCCAGCCTGCTCAGCTTCTTGGAAGGCAAAGCTTTGAGAGGCGTTCTCTGAGTTAACCAAGTCACTCTCATGGTTTGGGGACAGGATTTTTCATTGGGAGCACTCCCTCTAGCCCATGATTCTCTCCTGGCTCAGGTGCCCCTCAGAGGGAACACTCCCCCAGCTCAAGGGGAGGAGGTGTGAAGAGGAAGCCACTGCCCAAAGGGGAAAGAACACGGCATTCATCAAGATTCTCCAATGCACTTGGCACTCTGCTAGACACATAACTCATGAGCACACTTTGACTCGTTGCAACCACCCTGGGACTGAGGTCTGATGATTATTCCCATTTGCCCAGAAAATTGAGAGCATAAGCAACTTGTCCAGTATCAAAGGGAAGAATCACCAGTGCCCAAGGGGAGATAAGCGAACTTCCTCAGCCCAGTGCAAGCTAGCAAGGGTGGAGGGGGAGTGACCGGTGGGGGGGTTTGAGGAGTGCACCCATCAGTGCAGGCTGGAAACACAGGGCACATGCAAAGGTTTAATTGAAGGCATAAATGAAGGAACTACTTACAGAGGTGTGGGCAGCTTTGAAGAAATGAATACGAGATGATGAAGCACCCAGGGCTAACGGAGGGAAGGGGGTGGGGTGGGAGGGAGCAGGGGAGGGGCCTGGCAAGAGCTGTAGCTAAGGGAGCAGGCAGTCCATCCCCTCCCACCTTAGAAGCTGCAGCCCACAGCTTGAAGAAATGCAGCCTCAGCCCCAGACTGCAGCCTGGCTAAAGAAGGGGAGGTGTGAAATACCCTCGTCTTTCTATCCTGCTGCTCTCAGATCTATGGCTAGTGCCTCCAGCCTGCCAAGCCCACCTAGAAGCCAGAGAGCAGAGACCAAAATATGCAGATATACAGGTCAGCTTTCTGGGGCACAGGGCGGAAAGCAGATCTGAAGGGAAGTGAATAACCAGACTGGGATGGGAAGTTCTCCAGGGAGGCTTTCTGGATCCAATAGAGAACAGGGAGTCTAAATGGGAAAGGAAGGGAGCACCGCCAAGAGGTGAGGAGGTACTGAGTTTGGGCATCCTTGGGCTTACACATCAGTCGGGGAACTAGAAAGACCTGCATAGAACTGGGACCCCAAGAAATGGCTGAACAACCAGCTAGGAGAATGAGAATCTGCCTGCAAGTGTGGAGGAGGGACAGGGAACAGGAGCTAGCTGAGTGATGACCGGGCTCCAAGTACTGACATGCTTGAAAAGGGGTGAGGGACGGCAGAGTTGGGTGACCGAAGGGGCACCCAGTCGGCATCAGAGCATCCACGTAGGAAAAGGTGTGAGGAGGGAAGGTATGAGGATGTCATCTAAGCCACTGCCCATCCCTGCATTTTGGAGGTGAGGGAATGTGGCCAGAAAAGGCTGACTGCCCCCAGGTCCACATGGTGCTGATGTAGGGTGGGCTGCTGAGGCAGAGCCAGTGAACACCAGACCTCAAGCCTGGAGGATGGAGTACCCGCTGGCCCCCTCCTGCCCATGTGCTCCCTCGTCCTATCCATCTTCCCTCCACACAGCAGTTACCAGGATCTCTCCAAGACAGGCCAGAGCGCGTCAGTCATGCCTGCTGGGATCTCTCTGACCTCACCAGTGTCCTGCCTACTCCACCCCCACACTGAATCATCAAGTGCCCAGAATGTCCCACAATGCACCACATTGTCCCCTCAGCTTAATACGGTCTTCCCTCCAGGGGTGCCTGGGTGGCTCAGCTGATGAAGCATCCGACTTCAGTCAGGTCATGATCTCACCATTCGTGAGTTTGAGCCCCACGTCAGACTCTGTGCTGACAGCCTGGAGCCTGGAGCCTGCTTCAGATTCTGTGTCTCCCTCTCTCTGCCCCTCCCCGACTCACACCGTCTCTCTCCAATATAAATAAGCATTACAAATTTTTTTTTAATTGTCTTCTGTCTCTACTCATATTCCATCTGGCTAATGCACACTTGGCCTCACTACAGCCTTTTCTGCCATTCCCCTGGCTTCCTATTTTATTTTATTTTATTTTATTATTATTTTTTTAGAGTGGGAAAGAGCACATGTGAGTGGGGAGAGAGGGGCAGAGGGAGAGAGAGAGAGAGAGAGAGAGAGAGAGAGAGAGAGAGAGAGAGAGAATCTCAAGCAGTCTCTGCACTCAGCACAGAGCCTGATATGGGGCTCGATCTCCCAACCCTGGGATCATGACCTGAGCTGAAATCAAGAGTGAGATGCTCAGGGCACCTGGAGGGCTCAGTCAGTTTAATGTAAGACTTCAGCTCAGGTCATGATTTTGCGGTTCATGAGTTTGGGTCCCACATCAGGCTCTGTGCTGACAGCTCACAACCTGGATCCTGCTTCGGGTTCTGTCTCCCTCTCTCTGCCTCTCCTCTACTCATGCTCTCACACTCTCTCTCAAAGGTGAATAAACATTAAAAAAGAAAATCAGATGCTCAACCAACTGAGCCACCCACGAGCCCCTGGCTTTCTATTATATATTTTTTAATTTTTTTTTAACATTTATTTATTTTTGAGAGACAGAGACAGTGTGATCAGGGGAAGGGCAGAAAGAGAGGGAGACACAGAATCTGAAGCAGGCTCCAGGCTCTGAGCTGTCAGGACAGAGCCTAACACGGGGCTCAAACTCATGAACCATGAGATCATGACCTGAGCCGAAGTCGGACGCTCAACCAACTAAGCCACCCAGGCGCTCCCCCAGCTTTCTATTTTAAAACATAGTACAAAGGTACTTGCCTACGTTCTTATCTTCAACTGACCTTGACTATAAAACTCATTAGGGGAGGGACTTTTTGATTGGCTTGTTCACTGTTATGAGTCACTGCCTAGCGTGGCACCCGGCACCTAGTAGGTGCTTTGGATATATGTTATAGTCCATACAAGGGGATACAATGCAGCTGCTTAACAATGAGGACCGTTTGATGGGTATTCACATGGAACCACCTCCAGGATTCCCTATAAAATGTTCAGAGTAGCATATGTTTGTGTAAAGGAGGAAATAGAATATATGTGCATTTGTGGGTCTACACAAGTTTTCAGAAGGAGACTCAAGAAACAGATGAAGTGGGTTGTCTCTGAGAAGAACTAGGTGCTTGGGTTTAGGAGTGAAACGTGTTTATGGCTTTGGGATTTGGGAACCTAGTCATTGAAAATAAAATTAAAGCTAAACGGGAAATATCTGGTAATTAAATGGAGGCCTGCAAGTCCTGGACTGTGGAGCGTGTGGATTTGGATGGAGCACCTTGCCACTGCTGCCCACTCCTCCTGGATGTCTGGGCCCTGGGCCCCCACCAGCCACCTAGTGGGGCTACCCCAGTTATGCCCGGTGGCAGCTCAGACCCAGAAGGGCTGATGCAGACAGCAAGCAGGTGGTTCTCCCCTAAGTAAGGAGGGTCTAGGAGAGATGTCTCAAGAGCTCAAGGATATAGGGTCTGGAACAAATGTCTCTTTGCTCCCTGACCTCCTTCGGCCTCTCCATTTCCACTGAAGACAGAAGAAAAGAGTGGAGAATAAACTCTAATAGGCAGGGTGGAAGTCAGATGGCACAGAGAACTTTCTAGAAAGAAAGGCTGAGCTGTTTCTACCTCCAAGCTGGCTGGAGGGCAAGCTTTATGTCTATTCACCCTTCTCCCACACAGTGGAGGAGCTGTAGGTATTGTTTCTCGTGAACAAGATCAGCTAGCACACCCACCCCACCACCCACTACCCAACACCAGTGTGTTCAGCCCCACCTTCCGGGCCCTCTTCTCTGCACTGTGCTGCCTCCCAGCCTGGTCCCTCTGCCCCTAGCTTCCACTCTCAGCCCTCCCAACCAGCCAACAAACACAGGGAAATTCTCTGAAAGCCAGAACCGTATCACGAACTGAACTGAAAGGGTTCAGAACCAGCAAGGGGTAAGGTGAAAGGAAAGTCAGAGCTGTTCTCACGTGCCACAGCTTCCTACAGCCCACCCCTTTCTGAGACCCCCTGGAACAAGTCCCCCCCAGACTCCAGGTTCCGGCGTCCGACTCTGGCATCCTCCTCCAGCCATCAGGCACCTCGCTGGGACAGAAGAGGCTGGGCTCCAAGCCCACTCCCCTGTAACTCACCGCAGACCTTCCCCAAGCTGCTCCGTTCTCGGGGCTGCTTTCCTCAGCAGTAAAATCCAATAAACCCTGGAGGTTTGAACAAAGTAAAGCACCAGCAAGGGCTTTGAACACTATCTCTTCTTTAAAAAAATTTTTTTAACATTTATTCACTTTTGAGAGAGAGCGAGAAAACGTGCATCAGTGGGGCAGGGGCAGGGAGAGAAGGAGGCACAAAATCCAAAGCAGGCTCTGTGCTGACAGCTCAGAGCCTGATGTGGGGCTCAAACCCATAGACCACAAGATCACGACCTGAATCCAAGTCAGATGCTTAACCGACTGAGCCCCCAGGTGCCCCACACCGTGTCTTCTTAAAAAGAATATGTCAGGGGCGCCTGGGGGGCTCAGTCTGTTGAGCATCTGGCTTCGGTTCAGGTCATGATCTCATGGTTCGTGGGTTCGAGCCCCGCGTCGGGCTCTGTGCTGACAGCTGGCTCAGAGCCTGGAGCCTGCTTCAGATTCTGTGTCTCCCTCTCTCTCTGACCCTTCCCTGCTCGCGTTGTCTCTCTCTGGCTCTCAAAAATAAATTTAAAAAAACATTTAAAAAAAAAGAATATGTCAGATCTTTATCTGGATTTGCCAATTGTTGATGCTGTTTGTTTTGCATGGAGTGTCAGGAGCAAATCCCAGGGTACGACCCCCCACAAACAAGGGGTAACATTCCCTCAAAGTGATTTAGGGGCTAGCTAAGGGAAGGAGGCACCCACCTCCTAGAGCAATGGGCCGGAGACAGAGAACAGTGGTGCCCATCCCGTCCTCTCCTCTGGGAGAGCCCCTGACTCTCCCCACCTGTTTAGACACCCCCGCCCCTTCCCTCAGACAAGCTTTCATTTACCCACTCTGCTTCAGGGGCCCATGGGGGAGTGGTGGGTAAACACTAAAAGTATTATTTTTTAATATTTATTTATTTTTGAGAAAGAGAGACAGAGCATGAACAAAGGAAGGGCAGAGAGAGAGGGAGACACAGAATCTGAAGCAGGCTCCAGGCTCTGAGCTGTCAGCACAGAGTCTGTGGTGGGGCTTGAACTCACAAACTGCGAGATCATGACCTCAGCTAAGTCGGATGCTTAACTGACTGAGCCTCCCAGGTGCCCCTAAAATTATTATTTTTTAAGTTAGTTTATTTTGAGAGAGAGAGAGACTGTACATGTGCCCATGTGCCTGTGAGAGTGTGAGGGGGTGGGCAGAGAGAGAGAGAGAATCCCAAGCAGAATCCCTACATGGGCTGGATCTCACAGTTTGTGAGATCATGACCTGAACAGAAATCAAGAATCAGACACTTAACTGACTCAGCCACCCTTAAAATTATTTTTATTAAATTGAGATATATATGCCGTGAAGTGCATGAATCTTAAGTGTATAGCTCAATGAATCTTTACATATGTATACACTCATGTAACCACCACCTAGATAAAAATATAGAACATTTCCACATTTCCTGCATTTCCAGAGCTATATGCCCCTTCCCAGCCAATACCCCTCCAAAGGTAGCTGCTAATGTGATTTCTATTGCTGTAAGTTAATTTTTTTAAACCAAAGTTTTGCTCTTTTTAAAAAATTTTTAATGTTTATTTATTTATTTTGAGAGAGAGAGAGAGAGAGAGAGAGAACACAAGTGGGGGAGAGGCAGAAAGGAGAGACAGAATCCCAAGCAGACTCTGCATGCACCATCAGCACAGAGTCCCATGTGGGGCTCAAACCCACAAACAGCAAGATCATGACCTGAGCCAAAATCAAGAGTCAACCATTTAACTGACTGAGCCACCCAGGCACCCTGCTGTAAGTTAATTTGCCTCTTACTGAACTTTATATAAATTAAATCATACAGTGTGTGATGTTTTTGCACCTGGCTTCTTTCACTCAACATTATATCAGAGATTCATCCATGTTGTTGTGTGTGGTTATAGGAATTCTTTTTCATTACTGAGTAGTATTTCCTTCCATAAATGTAAAAATATATAAACCATAAATAACCACGATGTGTTCAGCCTCACACTGGTGGGTATTTATGTTGATTTCAGGTGTTGGCTATTATGAGTGGAGCTGCTCTGAACGCCCTACAGCTTCTGTTCTGATGAATCCATTAACGTTATTTTGAGACACATACTTGACTTTTAAAATAAGCAACAATATACCACTTTCCACTCCCTCCCACTGAGCCGGGCCGTGCTGGGATGAGATTACCAGAGCTCAGCACTGCAGATGAATCTGCGGGAGAAGAGGGCAGCCTCAGGACCCCCTGGGCAGACCCCCTCAGCCCCCTACTACAGCCTGGCATCCCATGTCTTCCCTGGCACAGCTGAGCCCCAGGCCAATGTCTATACCCATTACCTAGGGGTACGAAAAACAGATAAGCTTCTTAAGACCTGCTTGGGTATGTCTAGCATGGATTTTATGGCACAGATACTATTTCACAGACGAGGAAACAAAGACCTAGAGAGGCTGAGCAACCTGGCTTGGCTCTGCCAACAGCCAACTGTGTGGTCTTGGACAAGTGTCTTTAAGTGCTCTGAGCCTCCATTTTCTCCCACAGAAAAATAGGAATAATAATATTTACCTCATAGGGTTGTCAGGAGAATTAAATAACAGATGTAAATCACCTAACATAGTACTTGGCATTTATAATAATGATTTTTTTTCTTGTTTACTTTCTGCTCAAGGTCACACAGCTTGTAAGCAGGAAAAACATCAGATTCAGAGCTCTTACAGGGAAGGGAGCAGAGTGGAATGGAACATTTTTGAAAGCCAGGGTAGGGGCCTTGGCCATGCTTTTTGTCTCTGTAATCTCAGTATCCAACATAATACCTAGCATACTGTTGGTGCTCAATAAATGCTTATTGATGACTAGAGGAGTGAACCAATAGACCCAGGCACTCACATGAAAATTGCTTTTAAGCCTTGTTTTGGAACGGCTACCAACTGGGATTTATTGGGATGGAGAAACCGGCTGGGTGGGACCACAGGGTGTCCCTGGCAGGCTCTCACCTCAGCCAGGTAGGGTTTGGTGGCCCAGCAGATAATAAGGTTGGGTTAGAGCATACATGTCAGGAAGCAGGGAGAAGGGGGCTATAGAGAGGAGAAAGAGGCAGTGGGAGCTGGGGAACCACAGGGACACATTAAATATGGGGGCCCTGGGGGCTCAGCATATAGCCGACTAGGTCAAGGGGTCAGCCAGGGCACCCAGGAGATAAAGCTGCCAGCTCGGTCCCTCTGTAAGCCCAGGAGCCAGGCAAGCAAGTTTGCCTAGAATGTGCAGCAAGGCAGAGAAGCCAGTCAGGGATTCCTGCCCCCACCTCAAGGAGGCGGGGGTTGTTCTCTTGCTCATTCATCTTTTGGGGTGACTCATGGCCTGAGCTGTCAAGAGTGCAGAGGGCTCCGGAGCCGAGGGCTGCTGCCTCGCCCATCTGTGCACAAAGCAGTCCTGACAGCCTTGCAGCACGAGTGTTCCCAGGCTGGCCACAAGGGGGCGAGGGGGAGCCAGGCCTGGCGATCTGGCCGTTTGAGCGGTTCAGGGCTTTCATGAGCACTGAACTGGGAGTCAGGGACCTGGGTGCTAGTCCTTCCTGGGCCTCCTACATACTGGCCACCCTGGGCAAGTGACTTTCTCCCTCTGTGCCTCAGCTAACTTCCAAATGGGCATGATGGTACCTCTCCAGCCCAAACCCAGGATGTCTTGTTTGTTCTTTGGGTTTATGCCTCAGGTTGCGTAAGTCAGGGAAGTTTTCCTGGTTGATTTATGTAGTTAATCATACTCCCAGTCTTGGTCCCCAGAACGACTCATGGAAACTGCTTTCCTTGAGATTATGTCTCAAAGCCATCAGGGTGCAAACAGGGAGTGAGAGAACATGATAGTGCCGGCTAGACTGTGCTAAATACTTTGCTTTCTGCCTCTCTGTGAAATCTCACAGCGACCCTTTGGGCTCGATTTGAGCATGAGGGGCATCTTTTCTGATTCCTTACTTTTGTAGTGAGATATAACTCATATGTGATAAAGTGCCCTAACCTTCATTGTGCATACAGCTCAAGGATTCTTTACTTAAATGTACTCCTGTGTAATCACTCAGATCAAGATACAGAGCATTTTTCTAATTCCCCAGAAGGCTCCCACATGCTTCATTCCAGTCAATACCCATCATAGGTAACCTTTATTCTGACCTCAAATTACTTTTTCTGCCCATTACACAGATGATGGTCCTGAGGCTCAGAGCAATAGGAAGTGACTTGTCATAGCTATTTCATGGATCGAAATAGCACTATTCATGCTTTTTTGAGGGAGAGGGTGTTTGGAGAGTGTGAACAAGTTTGCACGTGCTGGAGCCCAGCGGCGCATTCAGTGACCGTCCAGCCGGCTCCTACCTTCCACCTAGCAGAGAACACCTTAGCTTCCACTGGCTGAGGCTCCTCCCTCTACCCCTCCTGCTCATCCCTGCTGGCACCAGAGGGCCTCACCTCGACCCTAGAAGGTCCTCTTGGAAGAACAGAACTAAGTCCAATCCCAGAGGGCTTAAGCCTGTAAGCCTCAAGAAGTGATTGAGAGAGACTTCAAACTAGAGGTGAAATCCAGCAATTTCCTATTAGTTCTGGTAATCTGTCTCCATGGCCCAGCACTAGGCCACCTTGGGGTGCTTGAGACTGTCGTGAGGAAGTCTCACCTCTCCCATGTCCTCCCTGTTGCCCCGTCGAGGCTTAGGCTGTAAGAGTCTAGGGCTATCACCCAGGAAGTGACCCCAGTCCTTCCTGGAACCTTCCTTCCAGTCACCTCCTTCTCTGAGATCTACCAAAAGGAACATTTTTGGAGATAAGATTGAATTTCAGCTCTGGCAATTTCTCTGTGTGACATTGGGCAGGTCTTTTCTGCTGCAAAGACTGTTAGTGTGGCCTTCCTTCCTCTACAGTAGTAGAACCTTCAAATTTTAGCTCAGCACATGGCCACCCAGAAGACATTTCCCAGCCTCCCTTGTACCTAGGTGGCCATGTGACTAAGTTCTGGATATAAGCAGAAATGTCACACCGCAGGGTGCCTGGGTGTCTCAGTCAGTTGAGCATCTAGACTTCGGGTCAGGTTATGATCTCATGGTTTGTGAGTTCAAGCCCCATGTTGGGCTCTGTGCTGACAGCTCAGAGCCTGGAGCCTGCTCTGGATTCTGTGTCACACACTGTCTCTCTCTTCCTCTCAAAAATAAAAACATTATAAATAAATAAATAAATAAATAAATAAATAAAAAGAAATGTCATGTAGCAGCCTGGGAAATCTCCCTTCAAAATCAAGCATCTTTTGCCCTCTTCTTTGTTTTCCATTCATGCATCTTCTACCTGGAACAAAGATGTGATGGCCGGAACGCTAGCCACCATCTTGGTCCATGATAACAAGGGTTACAGCCCAGGAATGGTAGAGCAGTAAGCCCTGAGGATTTGATGCGGTAGAGCTGCCATACCAGCCAGGACAGCTCAGCTCTGGAACTTCATGTAAGCAAGCAACAAACTGTCCTGGGGTCTTTGTGACCTGTAACAGAACCTATTCCTAACTAGTATACCCTCTAAGCCTCAATTTCCTGACCTATAAAATGGAGATAACAACATCTGCCGTGAAGGGTGCTCTGAGAAAAGTCAAGGAGAGTAACATACAAGAAGAGCCTAGCACACACAGTAGATACTAATAAAATCTACCTGCATCCCCCACCCCAATGTCTATCTTCAGGTCAGCACTGAGCATTCCCACCACTTGGCACTGGAGATTTAGAAATAGAAGACGCGGTCACCACCCTCAGGGACTCTGGGTCTGTGGGAAGTCAGATGGGTAAGCAGACGCAGTTGCCAGTGACCAGTTGGTGGAAGTGTCATTAAGGCACAGAGGCAGAGTGCCAGGCGGAGGCGGAGGTGGAGTGCGGACTGCGTGGAAGGGACAGGGCCAGCGGAGGCTTTGTGGAGGACGAGATGTTGGAGCTGAATCTCACAAGTGGAGGAGGAGTTAGCCAGAAGGGAAGACGTCCTGAGAGAGGACACCAAATGTGTAAAGGCCTGGAGGCCTGGCTACGTGGACTGTGTTTATGGAACCTCAGGAAGCCATTAGGACTGGGGCTTAAGTAGGAGAAAGCAGCTGCAAGAGATGAAGGCCTTGTCTCTCTTTTAGCCACAAGGGCCGAGTACCTGCTTGACCTTGATTAATGACAGGTGAATGAAGTAGGAAATTGTGTGTGTGTTGGAGTGGGGACATATATAGAAATACACACAAGCACAGAGGGTAAGATGATATACATATGTAAGACTGTGTTTGTAATACTGGTTGCAAGCAACAAAAACTAACCGATGAAAGAAAGGGGATATTTATTATTATAAAGACAGAGGAGAGGAGCCTGAGTGGCTCAGTCAGTCAAGTGTCCAACTCTTGATTTGGGGTCAGGTCATGATGTCAGGGTCATGGGATCGAGCCCCACGCATGGCACCTGCTTGGGATTTTCTGTCTCTTTCTCTCTCTCTGCCCTTCCTCTGCTCCTCTCTCAAAATAATTAAACTTAAAAAAAAAAAGACATTGGAATGTCTTATGAAATCAATAGGTATCATCACACCTGGGCCCCAACAAGCAAGGTCTGTGTCCTAAATGAGCTTACATTACAGGAGCGTCTTTAAGTTGGGTCAGACTAAGACTCCTTGGAACTGTCTTTCTGTCTCCCAATTTCAAATGCCTAGGCAGGGTCTCCAAATGTTGAAGCTCAGTGCAGGTTCCATCCCTGATCCAACCCCAGGGGGCAGTGGACAGGGCCAAAGCAAAGTAACTTGGCTTCAGGAGACCATCCCTGGGAAAGGAAGGAGGGGCAGTTTGAGGAATAATGGAGGATTAGGTAAGTAGCCCCACGGGAGTGTGGGAGATAAGAAGTAGGAATCTAAGAGTCCAAGATGAAATCAAGATGTTTGCATTCTCAATTTAGTATCTTATAACTAATAATAATGGTGTGATAATGCTGAGAACAACTAAATAATAATGGTAATAATATGAACCATGTCATTCTGAGGACTTATTCTATTGCTAGGTGCTTTTCTAAGCATTTTAAGTGTATTAACTCATCCATTCTTCAAAACAGCCTCAAGGTGGATATTATCATCACACCCACTTTACAGATGAAGACACTGAGGCTCATCAGAGTGCTTTATTCACTTAGTCACGATTACACATCCAGAAGCCAGGGGTTGAATTCAGGCTGTGTGGTGCCAGATTATGCTTTTTGTTTGTTTGTTTAATGTTTATTTCTTTATTTTAAGAGAGAGAGAGAGAGAGAGAAAGAAGCAGAGAGAGAGGGAGAGAGAATCAGGTTTCATGCTGTCAGCACAGAGCCTCACGTGGGGCTTGAATCCGTGAACTCTAAGATTATGACCTGAGCAGAACTCAAGAGCCAGACCCTGAACCAACTCAGCCACCCAGGCACCCTTCCAGATTATGCTTTTGTAACCATGGCCCTTTACCTCCTCACCCCCCACAATGCTTCGGAGATCTACTCTGTGTCCCAACATGTGTGTTTGAGCGTTGGCCCCAACCCGCATGCTTATGCACACACACCCACACACAGAAAGACTTGGGTGCGTACCATTCTCTATTTGGCTCCCAGCCCAGGCTCCATTACAGAAGAGTGCCTGGGGTAAAATGCCTGGCCTGGCTGCTTGGAGTCTATATCAGTTCTCACACCAGGGCCAATTGTCCCTAGGCCAAATTATCCCAAATCTTTATGCCTTCTCTTCTCTGCTATCAAACCTCTTCCCATGGAAGTATTTGAAACTCATTTTCACAAACATGCAAATGACTAAAAAGAACTTAAAATGCCGCCCTGTATTTAGTAGCCCTTAAAAACCAATGCCATGCTCTTTCTCTAACATTATCCATGGCTCTCCATTTATTTGAGAACAAAATGCAAACTCTGACCTATTATTCAAGCCCCTCTGGCACCGAATCCAAACCATATGTTCAGTCTTATCTCATACTTCATACAACCAATGTGGTATAAAACAGGCGGGCACTGCTCTAAACACTTTAGGTATATTAACTCATTTGATCCTTATAATAACATTATACGGTAGCTATATGATTATTGTTCCCATTTTATGGATGAGGAAACTAAGGCACAGGGATGTAATAAACAGCTCCCCTGGCTCCTCTGGATCAACTGAGGTCTCTTTTAGAGCTCCATTTGGATTCTCCTCCCCTTCCAGTTACCCTCTGTCTTTGTTCCTCAGTCAACTTTTGTATCTGGACCTCTCTGTCTGCCTCCTGTTCCTGTCCTATCTTTCTGTTTCTATCTGCCTCCCCACCCCTATCTGTCTGGCACATGCTCACGTACACACACACTTGCCACTCCAATTGCTCATCATCCATCAAAGTCAAAAAGGGGGACTGGCACTGTGATCAAGTGCTATGCCGTCAGGAAAGTGCTGACGCTTGGTTCTGGGGGCAGCTGTTGAGAGGAGGCTGGGGGACATGGACATTTGGGACTGGGGGAAACCAGGTTGAGGGCAGGGTCCTGGTGGGCAGGCTCTCCCTTAGTCCTCTTCATTCTGAATGAGTGAAAGAGGCATGGATGTAACCTCAGCTCCCCAGGAAGGGTCCGGGAAGTGATCTGGATTCCTTGCAGTCCACTTCTAATTTCCAACCACCTTTAGAACTTGATAGTGAGACACAGGGTCCATGTAGTTCACATGTTTGCCAGGCAGATCCAGCCCCTGGCCCCTAAAGAAGAGGCTCCATCCAGAGCTGGGAGGTAGGGACAGCCCGGAGAGGCTGTAGCCAGAGGGAGCAGGCAGTCAGAGGTCCAGTGAAGCCACGAGTCTGTTCCAAAGAGGGACTCTGGTTTATCTATACAATGGAATACTACATGGCAATCAGAATGAAATCTGGCCATTTGTAGCAACATGGATGGAACTGGAGGGTGTCATGCTGAGCAAAATAATGCCATAGCCCAGCTCCAGCAGGTCCAGGGCTCCCTGAAGGATGGACGGTGTCAGCAAAAGGGAGTGAGAGAGCCTCGGCTTTCTTTCTGATCACCAGGCAGGCATCTCTGCACTGACCCGGGAGTCAGCTTTATTTATTGAAAAATGTATGGGGTACAAAACAGAAGTGGCAATTGCCTTAGACAATGATTTTTTATA
The DNA here is from genome assembly GCF_006229205.1 of Suricata suricatta. NCBI lineage: Eukaryota > Metazoa > Chordata > Mammalia > Carnivora > Herpestidae > Suricata > Suricata suricatta. The sequence continues at coordinate 35,160,485 of NC_043706.1, forward strand.
ACAAATTCTTTGGTATGTAAAAATTTCCCAGTGGTAGAAGACTCATGCATAATCTTTACCAATAGAGATTAATGTATGTGACTAGATGTTTATCATACAGGGAAGGAAGGGATCTTTAGCATTCAAATACAAGGCAAAGTTTTTAGCATAGCAAAGGCAAGAGTTAGGTCTTTGTGAGCAGGGGTCAATAGCCTGTTTTCAAAGGGAAGAAAAACAGGTTTTCTCCAGAAATGTAACATTTGCTCTGATAATCATAAAAGAAACTCCTATTACAGATTTTTTCACAAGGTACAATTCACATATTTTTAGCATAAAAAGGCAAGTCACTCCTGATACCAGTCAGTCAGGCACCTTGGGGGTCGGTGCTCAAGCAGAAATTGAGTAGCGATTGAGTGGGTGTAGATGCCAGTTGTCATCTGACGGTGGGAGGCCTTGCAAACCTGTCTTACTTCAGAAACGGCTCCCAGCAAAATAAGTCAGGCAGAGAAGGACAGATACTATATGTTTTCACTCATAAGTGGAACAGGAGAGACTTAACAGAGGACCGTGGGGGAAGGGAAGGGGGAAAATACTTGGGGAGAGGCAGGGAGGCAAATCATGAGAGACTTTTGAATACTGAGAACAAACTGAGGGCTGATGGGGGAGTGGGAGAGGGCATGGAGGAGGGCACTTGTGAGGATGAGCACTGGGTGTTATATGGAAACTAACTTGACAATAAACTATAAAACAAAACAAAAAACAACAAAGAGGGACTCCGTAGAGGAACTAGAGGAACCAGAGCAACCTCAGCCCTCCCCACTGCACTGGAAACCCACCCTTTTCCACCTGTCCTCAAGAGGGTGGCGCACACTGTCTACCAGCATGGAGTGACCAGGAAGGCTCTCTGTACACCTGAAAAGAGCAGAGGCTGAACCTCAAAGTCATTGCCATGCTGATCAACCAATGCAAAGATGTGTGAAGTGCTCACCCTTCCGTCTTGTCAGTGGGTTCTTGACCATCTGCATTAGGGTCTCCTAGCATGCAGAATTAGCTGAAAAAGTCCAATCAGCACAAAGACTTAGCACAAATACATTTGAGTCCAAATCAGCACATTTTGATAAGTCAATGAGCCTAGCAGCCATGAGTCAAATAAACATCCTATGAACATGAAGCTGGTTGATGGACATTCTCCAGATTATGAACGGATTTTTTGGACTACAGAAATCAGAAATTCTGCCAGGAACAGACTTTGGCAAGAGATAGAAATATAGCAAACACATTTACACAAATCAGATTATGATGAAATCCAAGGATGGGAGGTGGGATTTTAATTCTTTTTATGGTAATGAATCCAGTAGTGAGGTAGAGAGCCTCCCAGCCTCTTGGACTTCGGGTCAGTCTTTGTCCTGCGATTATAAGTCATTTTCTTTGACTTCTTTTCTACGTAAGCTGGAATACTCCGGCAAGACCTTCCTCAGGACATGAAACCTTAAAGAGATTTATAAATAGAGTTAAAATCCCAGATTGTTTCCCCACAGTTTGGTTCTGTGGGGAATAGCTGAAGTGAGAGATGGAAGACCACACCGAAGGAAGGATTTGCCCCCAATTCCCCCTTCTCCTGGGGCAAATTCATTCCCATTGCCTTTGCTATCAGAACCTCTGAATGCTGCAAGACAATGCTTCTCTCCCTTTCCAGCTTTCTCCTGACTCAGGCCCTAGTGAGTCCTGGGAGGGCCTCCTGCCAGACCCCAACCTACTGACCTAGTATGGCAGTAAGTACTAGGAAGATTTTGAGGAATTCTGATAGCCCAGTCTGTAAAATTGCAGGGGGCCTACTTATATTGGAAAATTGCCTCCTACTTAGAATTTCCTTCTCTCAGGAATCTCTTCTTGGCAGGACATTTGTCCCTCCATGGAGAATCCCAATCCATTAAGAACCCTTTCACTTGGGGGCATCTTTATCAATGGAGAAATACTAAAGGAAAACCTTTGGTTTCTGACTGGGCTGGGTAAACTGGGAGACTGAGGTGGGAGAGGGTGGAGCGAGGCTGCTGGATGGAAGAGGTCAGCGTTCTTGGTGGTTAGGGCAAAGTTTGGATAGTCATTCATTATTTATGTTACAATATTAATATGTTTGTTGTTGTTATTTTAATCTTTCCAATGTTTATTTTTGGGAGAGAGAGAGAGAGAAAGAGAGAGCAAATGGGGGAGGGACAAAGAGAGAGGGAGACACAGCATCTGAAGCAGGTTCCAGGCTCCAAGCTATCAGCACAAAGCATGACGCAGGGCTTGAACTCACAAACCGCAAGATCATGACCTGAGCCTAAGTCGAACACTTAACCAACTGATCCACCCAGGTACCTCATGTTTTAATAAACTATATTGGGAGGCAGGGTAGGTGAGACTGGCACCACATAGTCTACCCCTCCCTCAGACTTTCGCCTCTCTCTGGTCCCCCACTCCCCTGCTCTAGGGCAGAGCTTCCCAACAACAAGGAACATATGATGACGTCTGGTGACATGTCTGGTTAACACAACCAGGGGAGTGAGTGGATGCTACTGGCATCTGGTGGCAGACACTAGAGATGCTGTTTAACATTCTACAATGCACAGGACAGTCTCCCACAACAAAGAACTATCCAGCCCAGAATGTCAGTAGTGCTGAGAAACCCCCATCTGAGGCAATGGAGCCCTTCCTGTGGAGGGGAGAGTGGACCCAGGGATCACGTCCTGGTGAGGGAGCCATGCGTAGCTCTAGGCTTGGTGGGCAAAGAAAAAGCCATTCTGCCCTGTTCTGCAGCTCCAAAACTTTGAGAGTGATAGAGGCAGTGGGAATGGGGCCCTCTATGGACAGCAGTTATGTGGTCCAGGTTGGCTTGATCTGAAATGGGAGAAGAAAAAGTGGAAGAGCCAGAATGCCCTTACCTCCCAACGCGGATGAATCTGGATAGTGCACCCTGTCCCTCCAAGAGCAGGATGTGTGTGTGAAGGGGCACAATGCTGGCCATGCTGCTATTGTCTGGGCGTCTCTCTCCACAGCTGATCTCAGGGGCAGCATTACTGCAGCCCATTACAGCCCTAACCAGAGATAAACACAGTAGCATTAATTTAATTTTATTTACATTTCAGAGTCATTTAGAGGGAATAAATTGAACCAAAGTTGATTGAAAGTGTCCTACAGGATAGGCCTTGAGCTTCCCCAGGCTACTAGGTTTTGATGAATGATGGCAGCAGCTTTTGCTGGAGGCACCCGTCTCCCTGGAACTGGGCGGGAGGCGGGGAAGCCATGAGGGCAGCCCACTCCAGGAAGCTACTAGGAGGGGCCCGGCCCCTTCTTACTTCACTGCCCTCCAGCTGCCAATTTGTCCTCTCTCTTCTCCAGTCTTCCTCACTGTCCTACCTTCTTCTGCATACCCAACCTTTCTTTCAATCCAACTACAACATCCGTTGACTGATCCCTGATACTTTCTAAGTTCCGGGGATACAGAAATGGACCAGCCACCATCATGGACTTTGGAGTCTTGGGCTCAATGTCCAGTTTCACTACTTAAGCGTTTTTTGATCAGGGTAAGTTATTTAACTTCTCTGGGTCTCAGTGTCTTCATCGTTAAAATGAGACCACAGCAGGAAAAACAAAAGGGCTATTTTTAAAAAGCTGAGACATTCTCTTCTGGGTCTTTCATTTGGTAGGATACCTTGATGAGTCGTGGTAAGTGATTTTGGTGGGAAAGAGGAGGTGCTGTGGGCCCAGCCTGGGTGGGGAGCCCTGAGGCTAATGGAACTGAATTGCTTTGCATAACAAAGTAGGGGAGGGTGGGTAAGAGGCCCAGAAAGAGGGAAGGAAAGACCAGAAAGGTCTGGAGCTGATAGAGCACACTGGTCAAATGCAGGGCATGTTTTTTAAAAACACATTCCTCTTCCTGCCTCATCAACTTTAGGTTGGCGCTGAATGCTGCTGCCCTTCTTTCGTGAGGCCTATAGTCTGGAGTTCATCACAGAACCACTTGACCATGAATGTTAGTTACTTTCCTTTCCTAGGGAGGATTTGGGGTTTGTGGTCTTTACCAGGGCCGGGCAATCACCTGGCTGAGAGGGGACCTGGGAGGGATCACCCAAAAGCCAGAGGCTGGCCCATGTAATTCCATGGTTTGTGATGCCTAACAAGGAACCTTCGTTGTTTTCTGTCTTGTGCTGTAATTACTCCCAACTGACTCCAAATCTTCAGTAAAAATCAACACTGTCATGATATGTTACTGTCACTGTGAGAGGGTTGAAGAGAGTGGTGGTGTCCAATGTGGGGTGGAGTGTTGAAATAAGAAGATGGTAGCCAAGGAGCCTAGGGCAAAAATCAAGCGTAATGTGAGAATAGAAAATTGTGGGTCACTCCCACTGAGTACCTGGTCTGTGCTAAGAGCAGGTAATATTCCTCTATGGTAACAGAAGTCAGAATGGTGGTCACTTTTGGGGGGGACTGGCTAGGTGGGGTTTTCTGGGGTGCCAGGGATGTTCACTATCTTATCTGAGTAGTGGTTATGCAGAGGGGTGTGTGTGTGTGTGTGTGTGTGTGTGTGTGTGTAAATTAAACTGTACACTTAAGGTTTGCATGCTTTGTTGATGTGTATGTTATACCTCAGTAAAAGCAAATAAAAGTTAAGGAACAGCAGCAGTAATTTGATAAAGTTACAGGAGTGCACAACCCTTGCCACAATCTCTACCCATTTGCCCTCATTCTCACTCAGCCCCTGGCCACCACAATGGCCACCACAAGTCTACTTTCTGCCTTTTCTGGACATGTCATATTGATGGAGCCTTATCATCTATGGACTTTTGGATCTTTTACTGAGCATCATGGTTTTGAGGTTCATTCCTGTTTTTGAGGTTCATTCATGTTGCAGTATGTAACTGTGCCTCTCTCTTCTTGCTGAATAGAGTCCAATGTGTGGTAATGCCACTCATCAGCTAATGAATATGTGGGATGTTCCCACTTTTGAGGCTATTATGAATGATGTTGCTATGAACATTTGTCTGCAAGTCTTTCTGCAGACATACATATGTTTTCATTTCTGTTGGTGGGCACATATCTAGAAGTGGAGTTGTTGGGTTATACAGTAAACTTATGGTCAATCCATTAAGAAAGTGCCAAACTACTTTTCAGAGTGGCCATACCATTTTACATCCCTTCCAGCAAGGGATATGGGTTGAGTTTTCCCACCTCCTCACCAAGACTTGTTATTGTCTGTCTTTCTGGTTGTAATTCGACTGTATATGAAGTAGTATCTCACTGTGGTTTTGATTTGGATTTCCCTAATGACTAGCTGTGGTCAGCATCTTTCCATATGCTTATGAGATACTCAAGTATCTTCTCTGGTGAAATGTGTATTTCAACTCTTTTGTCTATTAAAAAATTTTTAATGTTTATTTATTTTTGAAAGAGACAGAGAGAACATGAGTGGGGGGGAGGGGCAGAGAGAGAGGGAGACACAGAATCTGAAGCAGGCTCCAGGCTCTGAGCTGTCATCACAGAGCCTGATGTGGAACTTGAACACACAAACGGAGAGATCATGACATGAACCAAGGTTGGACGCTTAACCTACTGAGCTACCTAGGTACCCGTCTTCTGTCTGTTTTTAAACTGGGTTGTTTGTCTTTTTATTATTGAACTTCCAGAAGTATTTCTAAATTTGGGATACCAATCTTTTGTTAAATGTGTGATTTGCAAGTATTGTTTCCCAGTCTGTGGCTTGTCTTTTCATTTTTTTGATGGTACCCTTTGAAGCACACATTTTGATGGACTTCTGTTAAATGAAACTGAAATAAACTGCTACTGTGGTTCAGCAACTGCCATTTGGATTTTAGGTCATAATCAGAAGAATCATGAAACGCAAGGCTCTCTCCTTTTTCCAGGCAGAATGTCCCATAGGACACACAGTGAGAACAGCACGCAGCAGGAGCATGAAGGTGGAAATACGGAATTCTCAGTGGAATGAAGCTTCTTGGGGTAGTTGGCAGTCCAGTTAGGAGACAAACAGTTCTTCCTTCGTATCTCATCTGTCAGCTGTGTCTTTAGAGGGCAGGTGCTCTCAGTCTGGCCAAACTTGGTCCCTTCACCAGTTTTTAGAACAAATTCTATCAGTCTCTGTATGTTGTGGAAAAAATTTCAGGGGTAGACTCCACATGTTTTCCTAGGGGAAGAACTCCCTCCCACATCGCACAGTTCCATGAGGCTCTGTTGCCAACTGTTCTCCCAGAAAGTTGCCCTCTGGTTCGGCTCCAACCTGGAAACCTCTCCCTGCTGCTCTAAGCCTGGCTCCTTTATTAGGGGTCCCTTTCTGCAATTTCTCTCACTGGGACTTCCATCGCAGAGCTGACAGTCAGTGTCAGGCGCCTCCACTAACTTTACTCCTTCTTGCCCATTATGTCCAGGTCCAATCGCATGGTTCTGGCTGCGGCTACCCAAAATGAGTGTGAGGGCCCTGCCAGCCCCTCTGATATTTGAGGGAGATCTCAGATTCCTGAGTATCTTTACTTCTACCTTCCAAACATACCTTTACTGAATGCTAATCATGTATCATGCTGTGTGCCAAGTGCTCTAACTCTGTCATGCTATTTAATCCTCATGGTAGTTTCTGTTTTCTTTTTTTTTTAATTTTTTAATGTTTTATTTATTTTTGATACAGAGAGAGACAGAGCATGAGAGGGAGAGCGGCAGAGAGAGAAGGAGACACAGTACTGAAAGCAGGCTCCAGGCTCTGAGCTAGCTGTCAGCACAAAGCCTGACGCGGGGCTCGAACCCACAAACGTGAGATCTGACCTGAGCCGAAGCCGGAGGCTTAACCGACTGAGCCACCCAGGTGCCCCTAGTTTCTGTTTTCAATGAGCCATTGCACATGGGAGGTAACCAAGACTCTGAGAAGATAGATAGCGCTTTCTAGGTCCCACAGGTGGTGGAGGAGAAAGCCAGGTCAACCCAGGTCTGTTGGGCTGCAAAGGTCACGGTCTTCTCTTGTCCTCTTTATATTAACCACATTTGGAAGCTTCTCTCTTGTCTTGGTCTTTAAACTCAGTACCATTGTTAACTCCCCTAGGCCCTAACACTCCTCTTAGGCAGTCCCCCTGGAGCATTTATTAAAAACATTTTTTGGTAGTCTATTTATTTATTTTGAGAGGGAGAGTGAGAGCAAGCAGGGAAGGAACAGAGAAAGAGAAAGAGAGAGAGGGAGAGAGGGAGTCCCAAGCAAGATCTGCACTGTCAGTGCAGAGGTGGATGTGGTGCTTGAAGTTACGAACTGTGAGATCACGACCTGAGCTGAAACCAAGAGTGGGATGCTTAACTGACTGAGCCCCCCAGGCGTCTGCCCCTCGGAAGCATTTACTTTTAAGTCCACTAACCTCAATCCCCCATTCCACTCCATAGCCTGGCAGCTTCCTGAGGCTGAGATTTTGTCACCACAATTGTGTCCTGATTAGAACAGGAGCACCCCCCTCAAAAGGTAGGCTCTGTGATGCTTCCTTTCTCTGAATCCCTCACAACCCCTGGCAAAAAATTTTTTGAACTTTTTTGAGGTGAAGCATTCATATGGAAAAGTGCTCAAATCATACACTCACAGTTAATAAACTTACACAAACTGAATGCATCCGTACGGCCATCACATAAATCAAGAAACGAAACATTGCTAGCCTCCCGGGAGCCCCTCCAGAGCGCCCCCCCCTTCCAGTCACTCCCTGTGCCTTGCAAGTGTAGTCATTCTCCTCTCAACAGCATAGATTAGTTAAGTCTGTTTCTGGACTTGATAGAAATGGAATTATGTAGTAGGTGTTTTGTGTCTGACTTCTCTTGCTCAACATGAGTTTTATGTGAATCATTCCTATTATCAAGTGCAGCAGTAATTTATTCATTCTTATTCTCAGACTTTAGAGGAGATGGAAATTAAACATCATGCATTTTGGTGTACCTGGGTGGCTCAGTTGGTTGAGCATCTGACTTTGGCTCAGATCATGATCTCCCGGTTCATGGGTTCAAGCCCAGCATCAGGTTCTGAGCTGACAGCTCAGAGCCTGCAGTCTGCTTCAGATTCTGGGTCTCCCTCTCTCTCTCTCTGCCCCTCCACTGCTCATGCTGTCTCTCTCTCTCTCTCTCTCTCTCTCTCTCTCTCTCTCAAAAATAGATAAACATTAAAAAAGATTTTAAATATCATGCACTTTGGAATCACAGACATGGTCTCAAATCCTGTCTCTAAAAAGAAGTCTTTGGGCAGCTCATTTAGCCATGAGAACTTTGGTTTCTTCATCTGCAGGATGAGGAAGATAAAATCTCTCTTGCACGGTAACTGTAAAGTTTCTGATAACTACAATCACCAATATGTGTAGAACACCTACCACAGTTACTGGCATATGGGAGTCACTCAAAAATGGTAGCATTAATATTTATCAATGACTTGTTTGCTAAATGATCTCTGGGAAGGAAATAGAACCGCAATGGTTTCGCACTCTGAATGTTCACATAGCACCTGTGCACACACACAGAGGTTCACATCTGTGTATGCCCACCTGTACGTGTGTGTACATGCGTCCGCTCCTACCAGCATGAGACGTATGCACAGTTTTCCTTCTAGCAGCTCTTTCAAGAAAGACACACAGATGGGATTGGGTCTGCTACATGGCTGAGCAGCCTCCACATCAGAAACTCATAATCATTGAATCCATCATGTGGTAGAGCCCTGCCGAGGGCACGGCTCCTCGTCCTGCCCGATGGGCCATGGAGGAATGCATCCTCCTCCGGAACAGAGAACAGACAGGCGGGCAGTTGCCAGGCAGTGGAGCCAGGAGAACAGATGGTATCGGCACAGCCTCCTCCTAGCCCCGCTCCCTGGCTGCTGGGGAAGAAGCCCAGGCAGCAAGGATCCTGTGGATACCTCCCTCCCTTCACCAGGCTACTCCGTATGCTGCTTCTATATGGGCTTTGGAGTAACATAGCCCAGGCTGCAATCCTGCCTCGGCTCACCACCCATTAGCTGTGTAACTTCAGGAGGGACGAGTAGCCTGAGTGCCCTTAACAGAACCCTAACCTTCTAATCCCAGTTGTAACCTTGTCTCTGCTCCTTAGCTCCTAAACAGAAGGCATTTAGCTGTCCTTGGTTAATCACAACATTAGGAAGAAATCCCTGCATGATTTTACCAATTATCATACATGCACCCCCAAATGGTCTCCAGGTATAGCAGACTCTCGCAGTGTCCATATTCCCTGGGGCCTTAACACCTCAGAGTGATCCCATTAATTTCCAGTGGCCTGTCCCTGCACCTCTTTGCCTGAGGGTTTTCTCTGAAACCAAAGAAGGCTGCTCTGCCAGAAAAAGAAGGGCTGAAGTGCCGACAGCAGCCGCCAACTCTGAACAGAAGCGGATGTATAAATACTCAGTCTCCGCATCCCTCAGCTGGGTAACTTCAGGGTATGACTTTGCACAGCACTCATAGAACTAGTCACTGAGTTCTGGTCACTTCTGGGGATAGGTGGCTTGATGACACACCCTTTATTGGCCACTTTGCCATCCCTAGAAGTATTCTTTCCACCTCCCGATCTCTGTCCCAGGGTCAGTTCTGGGGGCGGATCTAGACTTAGACACCAGCCTGAGCCTTTCCGCCCCACCCTGGACAGCCAGCCTCTTGTCCAGTCACAAACATTTCCCTGAGCCACCAATTCTGCTTGTTCTCACTCCCTAACCCAATCCCTCCTATTCTAGCTTCCTCCCTAATTTCATCCCAAACATGAATTCTAACCCTTTTTTTCTAACCACTTTCCCCTTCCTCAAATAGTCTTGGTTCTTCTCATTGGGTCAGATCTTGAAGCCCAGCCTGGCCACATGCACATTCACTCCTAGAAATGACCTCTGCAAACCTGAGCAAGCGACTTGATGAGAAATTCAGGCCAGTCCCTGGGGGCTGACAGAACTATAGGGCCACAGCTTCTGGTTGCCTTTCCACCTATACATAGAATATCAGGAAGGCTGAGACATATGTAGTGGATGATTCACCCCCAGGGAGCTCTGGGCTGGCTCAGGGGCTGAGCCGACCCATGGACACCTTGGCCATTTGCCTCATAGCTGAGCCTGCCTGAGATGTGGTACAATTGGGTAGATGAGAGGAGGAGGTTTTCTCCCTGTTTGCCCCCATCTCCTGAATTTTCCTGTCTTTCCCCCTATTCTTCTCTTCTTGTCTTCTTTTTTTAAAATATTTTTAGTTATTTATTATTGAGATAGAAACAGAGCATGAGTGGAGGAGGGGCAGAGAGAGAGGGAGACTCAGAATCCAAAGCAGGCTCCAGGTTCTGAGCTGTCAGCACTGAGCCTGATGCAGGGCTCAAACCCACAAACCATGAGATCATGACCTGAGCCGAAGGTGGATGCTTGCCAACTGAGCCACCCAGGTGCCCCTCTTCTTTTTTTTTTTTAAACCTTGAAGTAGCAACTAGAAGCTTTAAGAAAAAAGTGCCATGTTGGCAATTCAAACACTGGCAACATGTAATTCACATAGTTCTGCATTTTAGACTCTTCGAAGTCAATAGCTTAGACACAGCTAATAAACAAATAATTTGCAGTACATATGACAAAAGGTTAATATTCTCAAAATTTTTTTAAATGTTTACTTATTTTGAGAGAGAGAGAGAGAGAGACAGCAAGCAGGGGAGGGGCATAGAGAGAGGGAAACAGAGAATCCCAAGCAGGCTGTGAACTGTCAGCACAAAGGCCGATGTGAGGCTTGAACTCATTAACCAAGAGATCATGACCTGAGTCGAAATCAAGGGTCAGAGGCTTAACCAACTGAGCCACCCAGGTGCCCCCCAAAGGTTAATATTCATGATACCAACATTAATATCTTATTTATTTTTATTTTTTAAAGTTTTTTTAATGTTTATTTTTGAGAGAGAGAGAGAGAGAGAGAGAGAGAGAGAGAGAGACAGAGTGTGAGCAGGGAAGGAGCAGAGAGTGAGGGAGCCACAGGGTCTGAAGCAGGCTCCAGGCTCTGAGCTGTCAGCATAGAGCCTGATGTGGAGCTCGAACCTGTGAACTGTGAGATCATGACCCAAGCTGAAGTCGGATGCTTAACCAATTGAGCCACCCAGGAGCCCCCCACCATTAATACTTTAAACTAAATAAGAAAAAAAGCCTTCATAGAAAAATGGACCAAGGGCATAAACAGATAATTCAAATGGATAATGCACACAAAAATAGATACAAATTCATTTTTGAATGGTACACACGCATATTAGAAAAAATAAAATAATCTGAACCTCATTAATAACCAAAAAATGCAAATTAAAATATCCATTTGGTGCTATTTTTTACCTTTTACATAAGCAATGATTAAAAAGACTAATGGTATCTCACGACTGCTGAAGTGTGGAGAAACAGCCTTCTCATTCAGGGGTGAAAGGATTGTAAATTCGTACAAACTTTCTGGAGGAAAGTTTGGCCATACATAACAAATGTTAAATGGTATTGCAATTCTTTTTTGAAAATGTTTATTTGGGAGAGAGAGAGAGAGAGAGAGAGAGAGAGAGAGAGAGAGTGTGTGTGTGTGTGTGTGTGTGTGAGTGGGAGAGGAACAGAGAGAGATCCTCAGCAGGCTCTCTGTTGTTAGCGTGAAGCCCGACGAGGGGCTCATCCCATGAACTGTGAGATGATGACTTGAGCCGAGGTCAACAGTCAGATGCTTAATCAACTGAGCCACCCAGGTGCCACCAATTCTTTTTCTAAAAAATTTATCCAAGACACCAGAAGGTCAAACAAGCAAATGTTCACTGTAAAAATTTTTATAAATATGGAAAGCTGGACACTAGTGTCTTTTAAGACATTCAGAAAAACTTTTTAATTGTCTGTCTCCACAACTAGAGGATCAGCACCACTAGAGTAGGGAACCTTATCTGTCTCATTCAGCACTGTATCCTTAATGCCTAAAACAGTGCCTAATACATGGTGGGTGCTCCGAAAGTAGTTGTTGAATGAATAAATGAACAAATGATAGGATAAATCAATCAACAGGAGATACATTAAATGGTTTATCCATACAATAGAGTTGTCAGTGGCCATTAAAAATAAATGAATAAGAACAGTGAATGTATGCTATATACTATGCTAACATTTTTTTTCATGAATTATATAATTTAACACTCACAATAAACTTATCACATAGGTAAATACTATCATGCACACTCAAGAATTTTCTTCTTATTGATGCATACTGAATTAGCTTAGGCCAAAAAAAAAAAAAAAAACCCCAAATTAGCTCAGGCAAAAAAAAAAAAAAGGAATTTATTAGTTCATGTAACTGCAAAATCCAGAGAGGGCTCCCTAACTAAAGCTAGTTATGTGTACATCTCTGAGGAGGCCTGGGAGCAGAAGTAGGGCCACCAAAAGAAACGGGGCAGATGAAAAGCATAGACCACTGCAGGTGCCTCCTGTAACAGATGAGGAAACTGAAGCACAGAGAGGCTTGGTAGCTTCCCTAAAGTCTCAGAGCTGGCAGGTGATAGAAGCCAGATTCAGACAGTCATCTTGATGTTGGAGCCCATGTGATGTGTTAATATTATGTGCCAATTTGATGGGGCCATGGAGTCCCCAGCTGTCTGGTTAAACATTCTGCGTGTGTGGGAGGAAGTTTTCTGGATGAAATTAACATCTGAATCAGTGGCTTAAGTAAAGCACATTTTCCTCCCCTATGTGGGCAGGCCACATCCAACTTGTTAAAGGCCTGAGTAGATCAAAAGGCCTGGTTCTCAGGCCACCAAACTGCAGTTCTTGGGACTTCTCAGCCTTCATAATTGCATGAGCCAATTCCTTATAATAAATCTCATATGTATTATAAATAAACACATGGAAATAAATCTCATATATATGGTTATGCAGCTTACCCTTGAACAACGTGGGGTGGTTAGTTAGGAACACTGACCTCCTCCTCACTGAGTCAAAATTTTTGACTCCTCCAAAACTTAACTACTTGTAGCATTCTATTAAATTAAAATAACATAAACAGTTGACTAAAATATATTTTGTATGTTATATGTATTATATACTGTATTCTTATAATAAAGTAAGCTAGAGAAAAGAAAATGCTGTTAGGAAAATCATAAGGAAGGGAAAACTCATTTACAGTTATTTTAAAAAATCCTCATATAAGTGGACTTGTATACTTCAAACCTCTGTTTTCAGGGTCACCTGTACTTTATATATATAATATATGTATGGCTTCATATATATCTTAACCAATAGAATATGTATCTCCTATATATCTCCAGAGAACCCTAATCATTTAGCTATAGGACAGTACTGCCAAGCTTCATGCACGGATATGGAAGATGTCCATGACATATTTCTTATTTATTGTTAATGTTTATTTATTTTTGAGAGAAAGAGAAAAAGTGACAGAGCGCAAGTGGGGAAGGGGAAGAGAGAGAAGGAAACACAATCTGAAGCAGGCTCCAGGCTCTGAGCTGTTAGCAGAGCCCGATGTGGGGCTTGAACTTGTGAACCATGAGATCATGCTGTGAGCTGAAGTCAGACGCTTACCTTTTACTGATTGAACCACCCAGATACGGCGTCCATGACATATTTCAAAGTTAAAAATAATCGGCTAGAGTATGCTGTGTTACACAACCTCGTTTACATAACAATATATAAGTGAAAGGCCTAGAGGGCTGTAAAACAGTTAACAAAGGGTCTCTCTAGGAAGTGATACAGGGAGGGCTTTTGCTTTTCCATTATTTGAACATTTTTCCCCACAAAGGTCAACTATTTCTGGGAAAAACAGTATTTCTGTTCTTGAAAAGCAATCTAAAAGTCAGCAAAATCAAATTTCACACCAAGATGGGTGTGAGCAGCAGGGAAATCAGCAATTGCTTCACGAACATGGAAACTGGAGACGTGAAATGGCAGCGTCTCCTCCCCTCCCCTCTCTTCTCCATTGCATTCTTCATTTAATTTAATTTATTTTTAGTTTCCTGAGAAGGGCTGAAGATGGTATGCTTGGTTGCTCTTCTTTTCCCTTGGCTCTGAGAGTTTATCCATGCCAAGTGGACCGTAAGTGACTAAAAGAATCAACTGCACATCAGAAACCTCGAGGGCCAGAAGAAACCTTAGGAAGGTTTCTTTAAAAAAAAACTAAAAAAAAAAGTTCAGTGACTTAAAAAAAAAAAGTTGTTTTTTTCCCCCTCCTTATGGAAAACCAAACCCAAGTGTAGGAGGAATGCAGAAACCAGAATTATTGCTGAGAACGTGGTTTGAAAGACATTCATCTAATCTAATCCTGTCATTTTGCTGAAAGGTCTCAGATCTTCTGCTCTTGGCCAGCTTTATCACACATTCCTAAGTCCACACCGGTAACTTGGATTGTATCTTTTCTGGACTTTCAGAGGGCTGAACAGTCTGAATTAGGCAAATAGGACATGTTGTGACTGGGCATGGTCACTACCTCCCTTGCAGGTGAGAGATGCCCCATTTTCTCTTTCCTAGCAGCCCAAGGCCCTTTTCTTTGTTCGAATTATTAAAACTGGCTCCCATCTGCGTGGGGGCCAGAGTACTATAGGACTCTCTTTTTCCAGGAGTGGGTCAGAGTCAAGGGACATAAGAGAGAGGAACTGAGGAAAATAACTCAGTGACAAGGCAAGGCGCCTTTGTTAAACTCACTGCATTAAGGTTCGGATTAGGTCTAAAATCTGGGGTAATTTTTCCAGATAATGTTAGGATTAGGATTAAGATGTAAGCTAGAGTGTGGAGCGGACCCTGGGGCTAATACTGAGGTAGAATGAATTCTAATGATGGAAGGAGTTGGACCTGGGAGTTAGAGTTGTGGCATAAGAATTAGAATCTGAGTTAGAGGACCATCTGTTTTCTCTCAGGTCTCTACAAGTGTCTCCTTTTTGGCTGTCTCTTGCAGGGTTGTCTTTGGACTCAGTATTACTAAGAAAGCAGCCCTTGTGAGCCCGTGCCCTTGAATGACACCTGGCTCTTTCCCATACCATCTCAGTTGCTACTTCAAGAGCTCTGGCTGTTGAAGCATTAATATTATCCTTTACTAGACCCTACTGAGCACGTAGATGGCTCCTTTTAGGCCAATGGTGATTGCAAACTACTCTCAAGGGTCACATCATAGGCTCATCTGGAATGTAATCTACACTAGAAAATAGTCAAGACAATTATGACAAAAGCACTTCTGACAATTACCCCCACACTTTGGTCCCCTAATTTGATGATACCCTGAAATTTTATGTCCTCCTGAGCTTTCAGCCAACTAAGTGGGCATGTTATAGGAACTGGTTCAAGGGCTTTTCTGCTAGAAACCTTGGGAACGAAGAGTGAAAAGTTAGTCAGCTAGGAACCCAAGAGGGAGCAAATGAATACCGGGTCTCATTTTGTGTGATGAAAAAGCTTGCAGTGAGTTTCAGTGTCTTCTAGGGAAGGTGAGTGTGATACACATTTCCCCAGGATAGTCTGAAGAGGGTGCCAATTCACATATGGGTTTCACATGAGGGTTTTTTTTGTTGTTGTTCAACAAATATTTATTAATGTCTACCAAATGTGTCCCGGGCATTGTACAAACAGTGGTGAACAAGACAGATATGATCTGTGGAGAGAAAACACATAAATAAATATTTAATTATGAACGGTGATAGGTTCTACAAAGGAGAAGGGTGCCACAGAAGATAAAGATAGGGTAACATAATTTTAACTGAGGCTGAGGGGGGGATGTCAGTGAAAGCTTCTTTGAGGGAATGCCATTTAATTTTAGACCTGAAGTAGTTTTTTAAAAATAATTTTTTTATTTTTTTGGTCTTTATTTTTACTTTTATTTAAAAATTAAAAACATTTTTAAAAAGTTTATCTCTTTGAGAGAGAAAGAGGGAAAGACTGAATGAGGAGAGGGGCAGAGAGTAAGAGAAAGGATTCTAAGCATGTGCCACGCTATCAGTGAGGAACCGGACACTGGGCTCTAACCCACGAACTTTGAGATTGTGACCTGGGCCAAAATCAGATGCTCAACCAACTGAACCACCCAGGTGCTTTTAAATATTTTTTTTTATAGTTTGTTTATTTTTGAGACAGAGAGAGACAGAGCACGAGTGGGAGAGGGGCAGAGAGAGAGGGAGACACAGAATCTGAAACAGACTCCAGACTCTGAGCTGTCAGCACAGAGCTGGATGCAGGACTGGAACCCACAAACCATGAGATCACAACCTGAGCAAAAGTGGGATGCTTAACCGACTGAGCCACTCGGGTGCCCCCTCCCCCAGCCCCAGATTTTCTTAAAAAGGAAATACGGGGCTTGAGCTCATGACTCTGAGATTAAGAGGTGCATGCTCTACCAACTGAGTGAGCCAGGTGCCCCAGGCCTGAAATAGTTTAAATAGGAATTCGTTTCTTGAACATGTCCACTGTTCTTTATGCTTTTATTTTATTTTTAAAAATTTTTAAATGCTTTTATTTATTTTTGAGAGAGAGAGAGAGAGAGAGAGAGAGAGAGAGAGAGAGAGAGAGAACAAGCAGGAGAAGGTCAGAGAGAGAAGGAGACACAGAATCTGAAGACAGGTTCCAGGCTCTGAGCTAGCTGTCAGCACAGAGCCCGATGCAGGGCTCGAACCCACAAACCGTGAGATCATGACCTAAGCCAAGGCCGGACACTCAACTGACTGAGCCACTCTGGCACCCCTCTTTATACTTTTTGATTTCAGGCTGTAATTTACTCCTTTTTTGGTCTGTGGTAGATACCTTTTGGAATCTTTGCCAAGAACATAACTGACATTCTTTGAGACCCACAGGCTACAAGGATGAACCTCTTGACAGTCATGTTTGTGTCATGAAACACAGATCCTTGACTGGCTCAAAGTTACCCTATCAAGAATAGACAACCTGACCTAAGTTTGACCAATGTTTTTTTTCCCTTGAGAACTGGGATTCATAGATAACTGATTAATTTCTGCTAGTTCTCCCGGTGAGGCTAGGCGAGCTCAGAAAGTCACGTTCCATTGTATTCCCAGAGAAGCGCTGGAAGCAGTTCTGCAGAGAAGAATGAAGCAGCTCTGTAGAGTGAAAGAGATGGAAGAACATACGACCAGAGAGGAAAAGAAATAATGAGAAACTAGCTACTTGGCTTCTGTTAGTATTTTAGATCCTTCTTCTAGTCCTTCATGAGATCGATTTGCTCTTTGTGCCCCTGGGTTCTTTAAGATTATTTCCTTCAACAAATTATTATTATTTCATCAATTTTTTTAAAAAGCTAATTTATTTTGAGAGAGAAAGAGAGGGCACAAGCAAGGGAGGGAGAGGATCCAAAGCAGGTTCGAACTCACAAACCATGAGATCATGACTTGAGCTAAAATCAAGAGATGGAAGCTCAACCAACTGAGCCACCCAGGTGCCCCTATTAATCAATTGATTAATTTTTGCATAAAGTTTCAGTGAGTTTCTGTTCCTTGCAGATAAAAGAGGCTTGATTAAGAGTGGCTTCTTGTTAAATTAGCTCTTCCATTCAGTAAACATGGATTGAGTTATCTTCAATCCCATAGTGATTTGTGGATCCTACAAATCTACAGATAATGGACAAAAAGAATGGCATTTATAGAAGTAAAATAACATTTGTTAATAAAATTAACCTAGGTGATACCTTCTGAGCATCTTGTATCCCCACTGGGTTGAGAGTACTTAGCACCTATCTCTATGAGCCAAACCTTTTGAAGTTAGTTTTTGTGATAGGAGACAATCATGTATATTTCTTGGTCCTATAATGGAGATTATGCAAGCAGAGGAAGGAGGAACCAATTCTGCCTTGTCAGTGTATGTAAGGTATTGAAGAGATAACATGTGCCTGAATGGGTAGTAGTAGTGTCCTGGGCAAGAGAGAGGAAGAGCAGTGGGGCAGAGGGGAACTGGAGGGACAGGACCTTAGAAAATTTTGTGCACATCTTGGGTAATCAGTCAATGCTTGTTAAAATGAATAACTGGCAAACAGACAGGCAGGCAAGCAGTTTGTAAGATGACAAACAATCACAGTTTATATTAAATTTTCCTTTTTGGTTTTAGGTTTTCCTTTTCCATATATAAAAGATCATCAAGATGCCAATAGAGAGAGAGTCCCACTTAATCTTGGTCTGTTAAACTCAAAAGCTGTAAGTCTTTCAAGAATGTGGCAATTTTATGTCAGGTTAAGTGAAGATTTAAGGGCAATGGGAATCCAATGAAAGCTAGGTGTATTGTATGGCCTCATTCATTCTATAGGCTTTTGACAGAACTACTTATTGAAGGCTTGTGAAAATCCACAAAGTTGAAACTAAATACTACGAAAATCACCACTTGCATTTGGAGGTGCATTGGTTGTAAATGATTTGATTTTTGCAATCATTTGTCTTTATCATCAACAGAATTTTAAAGAAAATGCTAAGCTAAATGTGATCCTTGCTCTTTAGAGGCCAAAAGAAGCGACATGTTAACAAGTCCACAGAGCATGCACAGACATAATGGTATAGAAATATAATAACAATTGACAATAAAATTCATCTAAGTAATGCTCTGTGAGGGTCTCGTATTCGTGCCGAGTCGGGGGTACGCAGCAGCTTTTTCTAAGAGCCAGGAAGCCTTCCTGAAGTAGCAGTGACCTTATAAGGTTGCCAAGGGTCTCAGCTGTTGGGGGGTCACCTCTTTAGTAGGTATGGTGGAAGTTTCTTCCGCCTTGAAATTTGTCATCAACAATCGCCTTCTGCTCACAGTTGGCTGGAGCTCAGAATGAGTTCAAGATCAAAGACAAGAAGCGCTAAAGCCTTATTTTTTGGTGGCTCGAACTTCTTTGCTTACATTAATTTTCATCAGTGATTCGGCCATGGCTTCCGTACCCAAACCAAACATGTCCACTCTAGAAAAAGAGAGGTTCTTTAGCCTGGGTATAGGGAGTGAACTTGTGTCTTTGAGGCTGGGGGCACCGAGGGGGGAGGAGGAGCAAGGAACTCGATTATGACACTACCCTCCCGCACCCTCCCTCCTCCCCCCCAACCCGCCCTTCCTGGGGCGGGGGAAGGGAGGGACATTTCCCTTAAGTTCATTACTGCCAAGAAGAGACCAGTTCTCCGGGTGGAACTGGAAGAGTGGGTCGGGTGTTGGGGGACTGGGAAGACGGATTTCTAGGGGATTTGCAGTTAGTGGAGAAATGATCCTTGGCATTGCCAAGAGCAGGCAGCAGTAGCCGGGTGGTAGACCTCCGGCAGCTAAATACCCCCACAACCCCGAGAAGAGCGAGACCCACTTCCGGATTTGGAAGCACTCCCTCCCGGCCCCTCCCAGTACCCGGTTACGGGGTCTCCGGGCGCATGCGTAGCACTCGTCCGCCGCTCTGGGACTGGCCCGACTTACCCTAAACAACTAATCTGCTCCTCCCCCTCCCGCTCGGGGCGTACCATTCGCGTTTGGGGGGAGGCAACGTGCCCCAGGGTACTCAGAAGCCTGCTCCCCTTCTTCAGACGGGGAGAAGGTAAGTCTGAGAAGAAGCCTCAGATTTTAAAAGTTCCAATAATATGGAAACCTCAGAGGCCCGTCGTCGGGTGATAGCCCGACGCTTTCGGCTTTGCCCACAGCCCCGGACTCTTCCTTTGAGGCGCTGAACAAAGTGGCACGCCCGGATCCCAGCTGATCAGCTGCTGGGCTTTGGCGGCGGCTCCCCCGGGCGAGACCATTGTGACTCCTTGGGAGGGGTGTGTGAGGAGGGGAGGGGGCGGAGCGGCCATTGTCCGGTCAACGCAGCCTTCGGGGGAGGGGAGCGTGACGGAGCGAGCGGGGCCCCGGGCTTCACAGCGGCCGCTGCTACGCCAGAGCCGGCGGGGGCCTCAGGTCCTTCCCAGCGTCGCCGCGCGGGACATCGCTCTGGCTGGGAACAGCGGTGGCAGCGGCCGAGGGCGCCGAGTCTTCCCTCCTCCCTCGCGGTCCTCGGTTCACCCGCACGCCCCTCCTCCTCAGCTACCCTCCCTCTCATCTCCGCGCCTCCCCCGGCCCCCCCCATCTCCGCAGGCCAATTGGTGCGGCCCGCCTCCAGCTGACCGGCCTGGAATCCCGGCTCGGAGCCCCGGACTCGCGCCCGCCCGCGCGCCCGCTC
>NC_043706.1:35180683-35217528 GCF_006229205.1 Suricata suricatta
GCGGGGTGAGGAGCTGGAGGTGGGCAGAGAAGGCCCTGGCCCGGGTGCACTGCCACCCTCTTGGGACTCTTCTGCCAGAGGTTTGGGCCAGCTGGGGCTGTCCGGGCCACGGGTGAGGGGGGCAGGGCAGCAGGGAGGGATGAGGGGGCGGTGTTGGCACCTCCGGGTGGAGCTGGGGTGCCCCCTTCTCTTGCCAAGTGAAGGCCAGCCCTCCCTCCCTGCCTTGGTATGAGTTGGTGCCCAGGCACCGGGAGGGTATTTCCTCCGACTTTTTCACCCCCCCCCCCCCCCCCTTGTCCCCCAGAGACTTGCATCATCACTTCCTAAATTATATCCCAGTGCCCTATTTGCTTTTAGGAAGCTGTTCACACGTCACCCATCTTTAAAAATCGAGCCCAGAGCCCAGGCTGGGGTAAAGTTATAAGAATATGGAGGTCTCACCTTTATTTAAAACACATTTCAGAAGATTTGTAAAATTTCCTTTTCCAAAAAATAAAAAACCAAAACCAAAACCACCCAACTCAAGTCAGTCTGGCTTGGGAACTTCAGAGCCAGTTTGCTCAATTGGCTCAAATTATTCTCTCCCAATTTTTTTTTAATGATAAAAATATTCACGTTGGCCAGCTTGCGTTATTACTTATCCTATTAGGGCGAAAAACTATGAGGTAGGAAATTAACTTTTTCACCTACAGTTACATTTTAAATTCTCCTTGTTAACACTTGGAGTTTCATGGATTACTAGCCCTCTTACCTAACAGGTGCTTCCATCCTACCTTATGACTCTAATTGTAGGGGAATTGGGAGACTTGGAAGGACTTCTGTGATTGATTCCTTTTTTCTTTATTTTCCAAAGACCTAGTATATTTCATAGTACATAGAGGCAGTAAGAAAGTGATTATTTCTGGTGAGACTATTTTGGGAAGATGTATTTAAGTATTTTATTTTTGCTATCCCCCAGATGTTAGGAATGAAGTACAGATTAAGCCTGGGATTTTTTGTAGTGCAGGGAAAGATTCGAAAGTGGATCTTAATATACATTTCTGTGGAATTTGTCAAATTCAGAGGTTGTGACAAAGAAATAGATTCTCATTATGTTCTCTTTTTTGCCTTTATTGAAAAAAAATACCTGGTGGAAAGATGTTAGTCAAAAATAATTACGGTATTGGCAAAAGTTTTGAAGATGTGAAAATATTTTAGGTTTATAGTCTTCCTAATAATTGGGTTGCCGGCTAAGTGCTTTCATGTACAATCTAATTCCCACAGAATCTTAGGAGGTAGAACCATTATCTTGCAGTAGATGAGGAATCCCTAGGCTTTGAGAGGTGGGTAACTTGCCCTTGTATGCAGGGAGTGTAGGGTGGAGCTGGTGAGCTCTTCAGAGTGCTCAGTACTATCACGTTTATGACATCAGTCTGCTGCCCTGGAAAAATCTGGTGTCACAAGCCTCTGATTGTAACTCATAAGACATGTGGCTCAAAGAAAGTAGCTGCCAATGGCAACTAATGCCCAGGATGTATCAGAGAGAGGCTTGTTTCCTGGCAACAAGTTTATGTCCTTGGGACCATTCTGAGCAGAACCCTTATCAAAAGACTTATATCAAGACAGAAACTAAGGAAATGGAATAGCCTTTTACTTTTAGGCAGCAGAGTTCTGAATAATGCCAAGAAAGTTTGATGATTGCAGGGAGGAATAGTTAAACTGATATCATACTTGACCTATAAGCAGTGAGGCCTGCTGTTTTTGATACTTTCAGTTTGGCCCTTTTAAAATGAACTGCAGTTTGCCTGATAGGAGTTGTGAGCCCAAAACTAATATTCTTATGTTGAAAAGTGTTCTTTTTAATGTGTAATGTTTTAACGATTTCTAAGAAAGTTGTAGGTACCTGTGTAGTTTGCATTTTGTACCAAGGTATAATGCTATTGCTGCATAGTTTTATCATGACCGACTCTGAACATGTGTTATTGTATGGGCCACATTCATACTATGTTCGCTAAGTAACCTTGAATATATTCAACAAATAATTGAGTGCCTCTGGTGTAATGGTGAACAAGGGGGCACTGGGAGTAGAGTAAAGTGACAGAATAAAGTGTGTTAGGATTGGTACAGGATGTAATGGCAGGACAGTGACCCTAGTTGAGGTGGAGGTAGCCTGGAAGAAGTGATAGCAGCCTAGGCCTGCGGGAAGGGTAGGAGAGAATGGAAATAGAAGTTTCAGGTGGAGGGAATAGCATGGGTGAAGGCCTGGATGTGAGAGAGAGCACTCCCATTTGAGTATCTAAAGTTCATTGGAGTTGACTGGTAGATTGTGAAGGGCAGTTTGGTGGAGATGAGGGTGAGATGGTGAGAACAGTTGGTGATGTAGGGTTTTGTAGGTAATGGGACTTTTATCTTGAGTTCACTCAGGAACTCTTGAGGAACTTTGAACATGTAGTGACGTGATTTTCTTTAACGTGAAAGATTAGGTGATGTTGAGAGGAGCCTCTGTGTGTGTGTGTGTGTATGTGTGTGTGTATGAATGGCGTTTTTGTGTTCGTGGGGTATTACCAGAGGTACAGGAGTCTTACCAGGAGGAGTAATCCAGATGAGGGATGATTGGGGCCTGCACCCGTGTGGTAGCTAGGGAGAATGGAGAGAAGCAGAAAGCTGTGAAAGCCATTCAGGAGCTATCTCGTGCCTTTTCCTTTCATGAAAATGAAGGTGAGTGTGTTATCTGAAAACTTCAGTCAGCATTGTGTTCCGCGGAAGCCTTACAGGTCTGTAAAGTCAGCTAGCCGCGGCCCTTTGCAGAGGAGCCTCTCAGAATGTTCTGGCACTGATAGACTAAAGGCAGTTCCTTTAGGATCACTCTGTATGTAGTTACTTAGGCTGCCAGACTTGCTGCCTGGCATAGTGGAGTCAGGACACCAGTCAGTGGGGCTTGGTTAAACAAGAGAGCTGTGAGGTCTTTTTTGTGGGAATGTGACTGTTAGAAAGTAGAATGGCAAGAGGAGCATACAGTGCAAATATGTGAGTGCTTGGCATAAGGAAAGTTTCTACTTCTCTGCCTCTTGGTTTCTGTTGCTTGTGTGCACGGAATTAAGTTACTGTTTTACAGAGAGACCATCTCTCCATTGGAAAACTTTGCTGCCTTTGCAAACTAAACTGTTGAAAATTTACCTCGTTACAAAAGTTGAAAATTGTGTGGTGTATACAATGTTTTTAGAGTTAATGATCAGAAACAATTTTCCCCTTGAGGTATTTACTTAAAACTTTTAGTGAAATATGAGCATTTTCTTGGCTAATTTTTAGGCATTCCATAGTCCTGTGAAAAACATACTAGTTTGTAATAAACCTGAAATTAAATAGCATTTTTTAGTTTAAATATATACATGCACACAAAAGCCCTTTTATTTTTTTATTTTTAAATTTTATTTATTTATTTATTTAAATAGTAGTTTATTGGCAAATTGGTTTCCATATAACACCCAGTGCTTCTCCCCACAAGTGCCCCCCACCATGACCATCATCCCCTTCCCTCTCCCCCTCCCCCTTCAGCCCTCAGTTCGTTTTCAGTATTCAGTAGTCTCTCATTTGTGTGTCTCTCTCTCCCCAACTCTCTTTCCCCCTTCCCCTCCCCATGGTCCTCTGTT
Source organism: Suricata suricatta (assembly GCF_006229205.1). Lineage (NCBI taxonomy): Eukaryota > Metazoa > Chordata > Mammalia > Carnivora > Herpestidae > Suricata > Suricata suricatta. Next base: position 35,184,313 of record NC_043706.1, read on the forward strand.
AGGTTTCTCCTGTTCTCCTGTTAGACCTATGAGTGCAAACATATGGTATCTGTCCTTCTCTGCCTGGTATATTTCTCTTAGCATAACACCCTCGAGGTCCATCCACCTTGCTACAAATGGCCATATTTCATTCTTTCTCATTGCCGTGTAGTACTCCATTGTGTATATATACCACATCCAAAAGCCCTTTTAAATGATAGAAGTAGAAGTGGTGGTAGTTGACGTTGCACCTTAAATTCCCTAGACATTTAAAATGGATGGAAACACATAGATTCTTTACAGGTATTTTCAAAAGGTGTTGGAAGAACAGACTTAGAAACATTCTAAGAAAGAGAGGAAGAAGAGGGATGCCTGGGTGGCTCAGTTGTGTCCAACTCTTGATTTCGTCTGAGGTCATGATCTCACGGTTTGTGGGATTGAGCCCCGAGTCAGGCCCTGTGCTGACCGTGAAGAGCCTACTTGAGATTCTCCCTCTCTCTCCCTATGCCCATACCCTGCTGACTGTTCTGTCAAAATAAATAAACTTTAAAAATAGAGTGCAGGAGAAGACTAAAACACTAATGTTCTGAGTATATTCTAGGATAAAGAAAGATAACTAGGTAAGAAAAAGAGGACTTTTTCCAAATTTTACTATAAATCAAGTACTGATAGTTTTCTTTCACAATTGAAGACAATCTGCTGTAATATTATGGAAACTTTGGAAAGTATTTTTTTCCTAAATAAGTTTAAAGTGTAGGTTAACTTAAATGTTCAGTCTTATGCTTAGGGAATAATGGAACATTTAAATGTGGGATTTATTTGGTAAACTATTCATTGTTTTTGATAAAAAATAGCTCTTCTTAATGAACCATGTCATAGAATAAATGTTACATGGATGAATTTTCTTTAGGGAAATAGATTCTGTTAGTATTTTATTTTTGTGATCTATTGAAACATTGTATTTCACCAACTAGATCTATATGATGATGTATTTTAAATAAAAATGGGGTTAGGCAGAGATCAAGAGTAATCTCACAAACTATATTCCATTTCTGAAGAGGTTACTAGTAGAAAGTTGATAGAACATAAAAGGTTTGTTTTATTCCATTTCACTTTTGGGAATAACAAGGTATTGATTAGTTAGTTTAATAAAATCTATCTATATTATTATTTTTTTTTTCCCTCAGATCCTAGGCCTTGAGAATTGATGTAGAACCCTGTTTCTATCACTTTTTGAGACATCTGGCTCATGCACTTGGTTCTGAACAGTCTGGGGCCGTTGGTTTTTCAGTCTCCGTCTTGTAATTAGAACATATTGCCACCCTTCAAATAGCTTAACCTGGGCTTTCAAGTTCTTCATGTGAACACAATGAATTACTAGAAATCAGTAGAATGATTGAGTGATGTCACTAATTATCCCTTGATTATAAAATTCCCTTAAACATTACCTTAAAAACAGCTCATTTTGTGTGGTTTTATTTTGTATCTTTCAGTATTGTGTGCACCTGAAGATGCAGTGTGATGTAATGAATTATTCACTGTCCATACGTTTATCTACTTTTTCCTATTTTCCTGATTATATTTGGGTATTCAGAAAACATGGAATTTGTTGCTTTGATGTGACAGAACACAGGGAATTTTTTTGTTTGTTTTTGGTTAAAGAAAACATGGTCTTCATTTACATTGATTTGAGGCAGTAGCTTTTTAAAGTTAGATCCAGTTAACATAAAAGGACACACTGCTCTTTTGGTATCATCCTCCTCTCTCATTTACCATTCTCCTTCTAAAAAGGAGAGTCCAGTAGTTTAAGTCATACTAAAAAGTTCTGCTTAAAATTCTTCGTAATCCATAATAGTATTAAAGTTAACATTAGTTTTCACAGACTAACCTTTTCCTGGATAGGAAAATCAGAGGGCTAAGAATCTTTTGAAGTGAATAAAATCTTTAAAAAATTTTTTAATTAATTTATTTGAGAAAGGGAGGGGCAGAGAGAGAGAAAGAATATCCCAAGTGGGGTCTGCATTGTCAGCATAGAGCACAATGTGGGGTTTGATCTCACAAACCATGAGATCATGACCTGTGCTAAAATCAAGAGTTGGATGCTTAACCAACTGAACCACCCAGGCGCCCCTGAATAAGTCCTTAAAAAAGCACTCAAGCATATTTAATATTTACTGAGGGCAGAGTACCAAGACAATGAGAACTAATATGATTTGGATTTTTTTAAAAAATATTTTTTGATGTTTATTTTTGAGGGAGAAACAGCATGAACAGGAGAAGGGCAGAAAGAGGGGGAGACACAGAGTCTGAAGCAGGTTCTAGGCTCTGAGCTGTCAGCACAGAGCCCCATGTGGGGCTTGATCTCATGAACCATGAGATCATGACCTGAGTTGAAGCCCAGGGCCTTAACCAACTGAGCCACCTGGGCGCCCCTATGATTTGGATTTTTATTAGATCATAAAAATGTTGTACGTGTGCAAACTGACACAACGTTTTGGAATTCTACAATAATCATAGATAAAGATGGAGGTTAAAAATTCTTTTTTTTTTTTGGAAGAAAGAAAAAGTTTGGTATTTCAACAGTGCCATGTGTAGGAAGTAACTGGTCACAATCCAACACTTCTATAATTTCAATGAGGCACTTGAAAAATCATCGAGATTCAGGCTTATTGGGTAGTATCAGGCTTGTGGAACTTGTGTGAGTAGTTGGCAGAAGAGGGACTTCAGTCCAACTGGGTGGATGACACTAATATCACTCAGTTCTGCTAGGGGCTTTGAGAAACTGGCTAATCTTTTTATAGGGTGGCTTCCTGTGTAACAAGATTATGTTGCTGAATGAGATATTTCAGATATAAAGAAGAAATTTACTGAATATTGTAAATGCAGAAGAGAGATTAAGAAACTTTATTTGAAGCTTAAAAAACCAGAATCTAAGAACAATTTCTAGAATTGTGCTGTACAATACGGTAGCCACTAGTTACATGTAGCAGTTTAAATTAATACTAATTAAAATTAAATAAAATTAAAATTTTAGTTCTTCAGTTACACTAGCTACATTTAAAGCACTCACTACCTCAGTAGCTAGTGGCTGCCCTATTGGGGAACACAGATAAAGAACACTTCAAACTCCCAGAAAGTTCTTTTGGACAGTGCTCCTCTCGATCATCGACCTGATTGACAGCCAGGATTTTCAAGCCTGTCATTTTATCCTCCTCAGTTTTGTTGAGTTATAATTGACATTCAAGTTTATTTTCTTGTGAGTTCTCCAGACCTCTGTTTTCTTGTCATCTGAAAATGAAGGACTGGTCTATTTTAGCTCTAAGTTGCTTTCCAGCTTTAACACTTTATTTCCATTGGGGGAAGCAATGCTTTTGTTAATTCAGATTACTGGGAAGTGCTCCTTTGCTCAGTTTCGGGAATTAAAATGTCAGTACAAGTTAGTCCATAATTTGAACATTTTTTTTTTCATGTTAGCTTTTGAGTCAATCATCTTTGCTCTTTTCTTAGCACTATTAAACTGGGAACCTCAGAGGTCTACACAGGGAGGTGTTAGGCTAATAATCAATTTTTTTTCTCTTTAGTGAGAGACTTTTTGAAGGTATTCACCTTGGACTGTGACTTTTGTGGAGGAATAATATTTGTACAAATGTAAATCTCATATGGCAGCTTTTGATCTGTGATTGGGGATAAGTGCATTGGATATTCTGGCAAATTCAAGTTCCCATGTACAGAAGAACGTGGAATGTATTGCAATATCCAGCAGCAGTGGACAAAACCAGGCTAAGGGAATGGTACAAGATCAGTGAAAATGTCTTGTCATCCTTGAGGCCAGGGGACAGAGCTGCAAACAGTGCCGGACATCTGAAGTTGTGGCTGTTAACTGGAGGAGGGAGGAAAGCAGTAGGAAGAAGGTGCAGTACTAGCTACTAACTGCATCAATTCCTTCAGCCGTACCAGATGTCCTGTATCATAGGCAGGTGTGATTGGGGCAGAAGAATGGCCTGGGAGAGGTCATTAATGGAGTTTGCTACCACCCTGCTGTGGTTAGTTGGTGGGTGGGAGGGATGGGAGCAGACCACGCCACAGCATTTTGTGTTTCTAATTTGTGGACAGGCTCTAGTTAGCTTCATTGCTGCCTCATTAATGACCTGGGAAAGAGTGAGGTTGGTGATGCACTTGGAACCTTTTGGGGAGTGCCTTTTCTTATTTCTTTCTGCTAAAGTGGAATGGGTGGACTAACAGTTGTTGATGTCTTATCTGTTTCTCGGACTCTTACACATTGGTAAGTTGAAGTGCCTTTATATAAAATAATCACTCTGAGCCACTCTTGGAAGGAGAAGCATTCTGACCATTCAAAAGTATCGCAAATATTCTTCCCACAGTCAGGTTCTTGTGCTGGGCATTTGATTTTCTTTTGCATGCTTATGTTGGTAGAATTTCCGAACATAGTGTGAGGTTTTTGTAACTTATAGTATGTAGTTGTAAGAATGGGGGCAGGAATTTATAGAACACAGATTGGGTGGAGGGCTTTGCTGAGCACATTTGTGCTTTCAAAGTCTGCCTATTTCATTTAGGTCATTGTTTTCAATTTTCAGCCCTTTCTAGGGTGCTGTATATCAATAGATGTGCTGGCAAGTTTTATAGCCTGACAGAATCTTTTTTTAATGTAATGAATGAGATACAAAGTGGGTTGAATAATACAGTCATTCTTAAACTGGCCAGAAGTATATTAACCAGCAAAAAAATAATAAAAAATAAACTGGAGGTGGGAGAACGTGTGGTATATTTCATTTTTAAAAAAATTAACATTTATTTATTTTTGAGAAAGTAAGATGGAGAGCAAGCAGGGAACAGGGAGGGAGGGAGACAATCCCAAGCAGGTTCTGTGCTGCAGTGCAGAGCCCAGTGTGGAGCTCCAGTCCACGAATGATGAGATCATGACCCGAGCTGAGGTCGGATGCTTAACAGACTGAGCCACACCGGCGCCCCAGGTGTGGTATATTTCAGTGTGAACTGTTTCTAGTTTTATGATTTCTAGGTTTCTGTGCTTGGGGAGGCATGGATGGTATTGTTTTCTTCTTCAGATGCGACTGAAATCCAGAAAACCAAGTTTTTCAAGTCTTTGTGTGTTTGCATGTGACACTTTGCACGTATATATAAAATTTTCACAGTATCTGACTTTACATGGTTATGTAGTTTGTCTTTTAAAATAATACAGAGTTGTGTTACTCACCTTTAAAAATAAAGGAATGTTCTTCATGTTGATCCACAGAAATGTTTGGTTAGGGGAACTTTTGTTAATTGGGGGCACGCGTTCATGTAATCTCTGAGGCCTGTATTCCCTGTTTCTTTGGGTAAGTCACTGTTAATTGGCTCTCCCTGTCATCCATGTCACCCCTCTTCTCCGTCCCCCACTGCCAGTGAGAGGTGCTCAAACTACGTATTTTTTTTGGTAAGGCTAATGTTTTCCTTCTGTGCATATTGGGTAGCATCCAATCAAGGAACTGTTGCTGTGACTTAAATAATAAAGATATAATCTCGAATAAAAATATGCAGACAGCATATGTATATATGTGAGTCTCTTTAGTTTATAATCTCAGTGTCACTGTGGATTAGTTTAGAAAATGATAGCCACAGTACAACCTGCTCACTGGAAGTATATGTCCCTACAGACTGCATTCTCTCACCCTTGGTTTTAAACTGTTCAGTGATTTGGTATTCTAATCTTAGTTGAAAGCCCCCTGGATTTACCTGAATAGTTTTCATTACTTACATGGCATGTTGTTTTGGTTGGAGCTAGGGACTAGCTATGTTTGTTTTGTGTTTAAAAGTCACTGGACAGATCTGTATCACAGTAGTTGGAGCAGGAAGGACACAGAAGGTGGTTAAGAGGAAGACTGGAGTGTGAGGGGGAAATGTGGATGGCAGTGGAGTGGTGGGAATTAGGAATGAAGATGCTCTGTGGTCACTTTTTTCTAGTCAGAATATGAGAGGTGGCCGCATCTGTAAAGGCTAGAGAAAGAAACTAATGTGAACAGGTGGTGGGTGGGATTAAAGAAAACTTGCAGTCCTTCCTTGAAGTTCAGGGTGTGAGTCCCCTGGGGTCTTGCAGGGAAGTGCTAAAGATCATAGGATAAGAGCTGTGGTGCTGATTCTGAGCTAAAAGTTTAGTGGAAATGGCAGCAGCTTTTGGCAAATTGATGTTGCATCTGTTAGAACGTCATGGGCTCTTTTCTTTTTCTAAGCTTAAAGACTCCTTTTCAGCCGGTTGAAGGATAGTGCTTCCTGGTGTCTCTTTGCAGCAGGCCGCGGAGACTCCCATCTCCCTTCTCCATTCCCTTCCTGGTATTGCCACAGCCAGCTCCATTCCTTGAGACTGATTATTCTTCTCCCTTCTCAGTCTCAAGCCTGATGGAGAGTTCAGCAAAGTTTCACCCCTCTTTACTTGCTCTTACTAGCTTTACTTGCTGTTGTTGGAAAAACAACTCTTATAAGTCCTTGTCTTTAAAGAGATTTTGCAACTAGTACTTATGGGAGAGGTTGCATTAAATGTTAAAGAATTTAATAGTAGTGCTGTCTAGGGAATAAGACCTTTCTCATTTGCTGAATGGCTAATGAAAGGTCCTCTCTTAACCTAATCCAGGCTCTTCCAAGGGCATGCTGATCTGTTATCTTCAGAAAACCAACTGAGTTTAGCAGGGAGGCATGGGCTTTGGAATTAGAATCATGAGTTTAAAACCTGACTTTGCAACTTTATGCTTGACTTTGGGTAGTTTACCTTTCTGCCTTTTTAACTTAAAAACAAGCAAACAAACAAACGACTATCCTAGAGTTGCTTTGAGGTTTAGTGAGCTCTAATGCCTGTCAAGCCCGTGGCACAGCGCCTGACTGTGGTAATTACATTTATTAAAGGCTAACTGCCCAGCCTTGAATGAAGGAACATTGGTGGTAGATTAATAGATGCAGAACTATCTTAACTGAGCATTTACATTAATGGCAGGCTCCAGATCAGTTCCACCTAGTTAGTTGATGAGGTTTCTGACCAGCCTTTGGCCAGTTTGGCTACTTTCCAAAGCCAGTCTTGTTCAAGAAGCATTTGTTGACCACTCTTATTGTGGGCCTTGAGGCATGATTTACCCTGCTCTGGCTTCTGCCCTAAAAAAGCTCATAGTCTAGAAGGGTACATAGACCAATAATAAACTGACCAAACACTATGAGTAAAGTGCTTTCGGGGATCATCACAGATCATTGACAGGGCATCCTGTTGAGGCTGGGAGTGGAGGAGGGCTGGGAGAGCTTTTCTGAGGAGATGGTGCTTAAGCTGGGTATTAAAGACAGGAGGAACAGTTGTGCAAAGGCAGAGGGGAGTGAGAAAGCATGCAGAATTGAAAGAATTGCAGATACAGCTCTGTATTTTAGCTGCGGTGTACGTGAAGCTGAGGAGATTAGCAGGAGCCAGTTATGAACGTACTTGATTGTCATGCAGTTGAGTTTAGATTTTATCCTGGAAGCAGTTGGGACCACTTAAGGATTTTAAGGATGATGACAGATGATATTTATGTTTCAGAAACTATCTGGCAGCAGTGTGGAGAATTGGAGGGCGTAAGCATTGAAGCTGAGTTCAGTTAAAGCATTTAAACCTTTTGGGGCCATGGATCCTTTTTTATAGTTTGATGAAGACCGTGGACCTCTTCTCAGAATAATACATAAAATAAAACCCCTGTGATTTTGAAGGAACACAGTTAGATATAAATGTACTTCTATCCACAGCCTGTGGGGTCTGTGGACCCAAGATAAAGCAACTCTGAGTGAATGCTCTAGTATGAAAGCTAAGAATGAATGTAGGCTGAAATCTGAGTATTTTAGTCCATTCAGGGTATTATAACAAAATAGCACAGACTGGGTGGCTGATAACAAAAAAATTTATTTCTCATAGTTCTGGAGGCTGCAAGTCCAAGATCAAAGCACTGGCAGATTCTGAGTCTGGGGAGAGTCAGCTTACTCATTGATCCTCCTCTTCTCACTATACCCTCATGTGGCGGAAGGGATAAGGGATCTCTCCAGCCTCTTTTTGTAAGGGCAGTAATCCCATTCGTAAGTGCAGCACCCTCACAGTCTAATCACCTCCCAAAAGCCTCACCTTCGAACACCATCACATTGGGTGTTCGGATACAATGTATGAATTTTGGGGGGACACAAACATTTCAGCCCATAGCACTGGGTCATTGAGGTCTTAAGAGAGGTCTTGAATGTAAGACAGATTGGGTGGGGAATGGGAGGGTGGAAAATGGAAGAGAGTCAGCAAGATTTCTGACATGTGCAACTGGGTGAAAGATGGTGTCAGTCACATATGGTAAGTGAATAAGTACTACTTAGAAGCTGGCTAGGTTTTGAAAAGTTTTTGTGATTCCATTTATTCCAAAATCCAAAGTGAGATTCAGAAACCATGATTAATGCCATTTGTCAGTGATGTGCAGAGTTTTGTTTGGTAGAGAAAAGTTTATACTTTGGAATTCCTTTAAAAAAATTTTGTTTTACGAGAGAGAGAGAGAGAGAGAGAGCACGTGTGCGCGAGCATGAACAGGGGAAAGGACAGAGAGAGCAGGAGACACAGAATCTGAAGCAAGCTCCAGTCTCCAAGTTGTCAGAATAGAGCCCGATGTGGGGTTCGAAGTCATAAATCGCAAGATCATGACCTGAGCCAAAGTCGGACGCTTAATCGAATGAGCCACCCAGGTGCCCCTTTACTTTGGAATTTCTTAAGTTGAAGTAATTCTGTTTGGAAGATGTGTGGCTTGTGGGGAAGAGATGATTAGTTTTAGACAGACTGAACATATATTTTGGTAAATAGCATGTCAGTGTGCTTTTATTATACCTTTTTTAATGTAATCTTTTATATTGAAGTGTACATGTAGTGAAAATGCGTACATCTTAAGTATATAGTGAATGAATTTTCGCAAGGTGAGTATACCTCTGTAACCAGAACCTGTGTCAGGGAATAGCATTCTCGTTCCCCAAGAAGCCCAAGTTGTGTCTTCTTCCAGTCACTGCCTCCTCTCCTTCTGCTCAAGGGTAATCACTCTCCTGACTTATAATGCCATAGATTACCTTAATATTCTTTCTTCTTAAATCTCTTTTTCTACTTTAAAAAACGTTTATTTATTTTGAGAGAGAGTGAGAGAGAATCCCAAGCAGTTCGGTGCTGTCAGTGCAGAGCACGACATGGGACTCGATCTCACAAACTGTGAGATCATGACCTGAGCTGAAATCAAGAGTCGTACACTTATCTGACTGAGCCACCCAGGTACCACTTTTTCTCTACTTTTTTAAATTGAAGCATAAGTTAGTTTACTGCACTCATTTCAAGTGTATATTTTGATGAGTTAAAAAAATGTTTTTTAGAGCAATTTTACATTCACAGCAAAATTGAGCAGGAGGTATAAAGAGTTCCCCTGTATCTCATCAGTCTCCCTTACTATCAGCATCCCCCAGGGGAATGGTTTGTTTAATTGTCCATGAACCCTCATTGACACGTCATTGTCACTCAGAAGTCCATAGTTTCTATTAGGGTTCACTCCTTGCATTCTGTGGATTTTGACAAATGTATGATGACATGTATTTCTCATTATAGTATCATACAGAATAGTTTCAATGCCTTGAGAATTCTCTGTGTTTTGCCTGTTCATATCCCCACTCCTGAGCAATCACTGATACTTTTATTATCTTCCTAGTTTTGCCTTTTCCAGAATGTCATATGGTTGGAGTTCTAACGTATGTAACTGTTTCAGATTGGCTTCTTTTACTTAGTAATATGCATTTAAGTTTACTCCATGTCTTTTCATGGCTTGATAGCTCATTTTTCTTTAGCACTAAATGATATTCCATTATTTGGATGTGCCACAGTTTATTTATTTACCACTAAAGGTCATTTGATTGCTTCTAAATTTTGGCAGTTATGAATAAAGCTGCCCTAAACATTCATGTTCAGGCTTTTTTGTGGACATAGTTGTCAGCTTGGTACATTCCAAGGAATGAGAGGGCTGGATTGTGATGAGTGTGTTTAGTTTCGTAAGAAACTGCCAAACTATTTTCCAAAGTGATTGAACCATTTTGCATTCCTACCAAGAGCAGTGAATGAGTGTTTCTGTTGCTTCACATGCTTACCCGCATTTGGTGTTTCAGTGCTTTGCATTTTGGCCTTTTTTGGACAGAGGAGAGAGGGAGTGCATGTCCAGTGGGGAGCCTGACATGGGGTATGATCTCACCACCTAGATTATGACTTGAGCTGAAACCAAGTGTCGGATGCTTAACTGATTGAGCCGCCCAGGCTCCCTGAATTTTGGCCATTCTGATAGATATGTGATGGTATCTTATTTTAATTTGCAATTTCCTAGTCATATGTGATGTTGAGCATTGCGGTGATAATTGGCCATCTGTACATCTTCTTTGGTGAGGTATCTGTTCAGGTCTTGGTGACGTATTTGTTTAGGTCTTCTGCCTATTTTTTTTTTTAATTGGGTTTGTTTTCTGATTGTGTCTTGGGAGTTCTTTGTGTATATTGTATAACAATCCTCATTATCAGGACTTTCGGAAAAAATTTCTCCTAGTCTTTGACTTGTATTTACATTCTCTTAAGTTTGGTGATTTTTATGTACAGTTTGATGATTGTTTTCATATGTATGCAAGTATATAACCATCACCTACTCATATTGACAAATAGTACATTTCCAGTATCCCAGCAGGAGTCTCCTTGTTCCGTACCTTAGGTTGATTCCCTCAACCTTTTCTGACGTTTGTCATCATAGGTTAGTTTTGCCTGTTTTTGAATTTTATGTAATGAGAATTATATGGTATTTCTCTTTTATGTATGACTTTTTTCCCTCAGCACTATGACTATGAGATTCATATACATTTGTGTAGAGAGGTAATGATTTTTCATTGGTTTGTGGTATTCTATTATTTTAAATGTCTTATTTATTTTTGATACAGAAAGAGACAGAGCATGAGATGGGGAGGGGCAGAGAGAGAAGGAGACACAGAACCGGAAACAGGCTCCAGGCTCTGAGCTAGCTGTCAGCACAGAGCCTGACGTGGGGCTCGAACCCATGAACATGAGATCTGACCTGAGCTGAAGTCGGAGGCTTAACTGACTGAGCCACCCAGGTGCCCCTGTGGTATTCTATTATATGATAGCCTGATTTATCCATTCCACTTTCTGGTTTGGAGGGTATTATGAATAAATAGACTATGAACATTTTTGCTTGTATCTTTTGGTGGACATAAGCACTCATTTCTCTTTGGGTATATACCCAGCAGAATTATTGGGTTATAAAGTGTATGTATATGTGATTAGATTTAGTAGATATTGATAGTTTTCTACAGTGTTTATCAATTTACACAGTCATCACCACTATATAAGAGTTCTGATTATTCCACATCTTCGTCAGTACTTGGTACTGTGTCTTTCATTTTACTTGTGTGTAGGGCTATTACCTGTGGTTTTTAATTTGCATTTCCTTGATGACTAATGAAATTGAGCAACTTTCTTTGTTGACGATTTGGCTAAACTTCATTGTGAGACATTTATTCAAACCTTTTGCTTATTTTTCTCTTGGGTTGTCTGGTTTTTAAAATTTATTTTTAGGAATTCTTTATTCTGGACACAAGTCCTTCAGACAGCATGCACATTTTCTTATATAGTTTTGTAATAGCTTTTAATTTTTTTTAAATTATAAAAGGAATGCATTCATATAATAGAAAATTCAAACAGAAATGGGTATACAGCATATATCCATTTGTATATGGGTATACTCCCTTCTATACTATGCCCACAGGTCTACTTTCTAGTGAGAATCATAGCTAAGTTTCTTGTTTATCCTTCCAGAAGTTTCCTGTGCATATACTACATTATCCTTTTTTCTAACACAAGTAGTAGCACATTACATCTTACTTTATACCTTGCTTTACCTTGCCCTTTTTTTTTTTTAACTTAACTGTATTTTTGAGTTCATTTCAAGTTACCATATACATTTCTACCTTCTTTTAAATGGCAGCACAGTATTCCATTAGGTGCATATACTAAAATTTAACCAGGTCTTCTAGTCAGTGCTTGATGGTAATTGTCCTTATTATTACTATGCTACAAAAAATAGTATAGGGTATGTTGAATTGTAGGGCTTATGGACCATCTAAATGTGAAGTAACTTATGTGTCTGAAGTTTAGGAGGGAAGGTGAGCCATGGCTATATCATTTAGGGTGACCTGGGTCTATAGGTCATAACTGAAGCCAATGGAATAGTAGGATCACACTGAAAGTGCTGTTAGACCAGTGGTTCCCTCTGGAGTAGAGATGGGGTTGTCAGAATCACTTTGCTACCCTTTTCTAAAAAAATTACTGCTGCTTCCCCCAGCTCGAATTTAGTGTGTCCAAGGTGGGATCTGGGCAATTCTTGCCTTTCTTCTTCCGTCCCTTGGCTACTGCTCCTGTGTGTAACTTCCATTTAAGATCCAGTTGTATAGAGTGAGAGGATAGCTGAGGATGGAACCTTGATACACACAAGTAGAATAAGAGGAGTTTGGGATGGTGATGGATGAGAGATGAAATCGAGTGTAGGGTCACCAAAACCAAACAGGATCGTTCAGTGAAAAAGTGGCAGTAGGGTCATGGTGCAGACTGGTCAAGTAAGATGGTTATTGGGACTTATCTACTGCTTGGAAGTGCTGAGAATTTAAATAATGCTTTTTTAGACATGTGCGTCTCAGCAAGGTTCTGGCTCAGCATAGTACCAAGATAGCTTTTGTGAAAAATCGCCATAATTACATCCCACAGTACCAGAAATTAACGACTTCTGTTAATGATCCAAGAATCCAGTAATCAGGAATTAAGAAACTTTCCTGGAATCTGTTTATAATTTTATTTTCTGTTGATTATTTTCCAGTAACAGGTTACTTAAGATTTTATGTTAGGTTTAAAAACAAAACTTGAGGGGTGCCTGGGTGGCTCAGTCGGTCGAGCATCTGACTTTGGCTCAGGTCATGATCTCCTGTGTGTTGATGCCTAGCTCAGAGCCTGGAGCTTGTCTTTGGAGTCTGTGTCTCCTTCCCTCTCTCTGACCCTCCTGCTCAGGCTGTCTCTCTCTCTCTCTCAAAAAATAAATAAAACATTAAAAAAAATAAAAACTTGAACTACCAATTTAGGTTTGAAGAAGTACTTATAATCTCTAAGTTCTGGTGGAGAAGATTGCACTCACTTCATCTGTCTTGATATTTTACTTAGTTTTATAGATTTATCCTCTTGTGTAAATGTCTGTTTTTCTATGAAGAAGTCCCTTTTATTTAGTCTAGACTTCATCCTTGTAAATATTCACATATCTTTTCTAAAGTTTTCCAATTGAGTGTGATGTCTTTTTGAAGTACATCACTGAGAAGACACTAAATATTCTTCTTCCTTTTCTCTCCCACTCTTTTCTTCAAGGGGGTATAGGTTAGGGTGGGGTAGAATGGAACCAGGCATATGGGAATTGATGAAATCTGTTCTTAAAAATTAAGCTCAATATATATTTAGGAAAAATCAGTTGAGGTATGAAGTAAGATTGAGGGGGGTAAACTTCCTGGCTGATACTGATTTATAACATTTCATTCATGATTATGGGTTGTATGTGTCAGTATTAACATAAGAAAGCATGTATTAGTCCACACATAGTGTGATTGAGAGGTAAGGTCAAATTTTGCCTTTTTCAGATATTATGAAAATATTATTTTGCTGCCTGTTATTTTCTGCAAAGTTTTTATTTAGCTATATGATTACTATATTATGACTTTAAGGAATTTTAAGCGTTTGAACATTTCAACTGTGATCCAAGGTAGTTGGATCATTTGAACTTATAGATGAACTCTTATTAAGATGCAATTGTGCATACCATTGTGTTAATGGTAAATATTTTACTGTTAAATATGTGTTAATGATAAGTATATACAAAGATACATTTTATTCCTTTTATTAAAAATTTTTTTGTATTAAAAAAAATATTTTTGAGAGAGAGACTCACAGTGGGAGCAGGGGAGTGTCAGAGAGAGAGGGAGATATAGAATCCGAAGCAGGCTCTAGGCTCTGAGCTAGCTCTCAGCACAGAGCCTGATGTGGGGCTCAAACCCACGAACTGCGAGATCATGACCTGAGCCAAAGTCTGATGCACAACCGACTGAGCCACCCAGGTGCCTCAACAAAGATACATTTTAAATTTGTTTAAAATTATATCTGTACATTTAATAATCTTAAGTATACTGGCAGCTTGCTGTTGATTCATTTTAGAATATACCAGGTCAGGAGGATGAGGTTGATGCTGTTTTGACTCCTTGGTGTTTTACAACATAGAGACACATAGGAAGGCCCAGGGCTGCTATATGGGCAGTGGCTAAATCAGCAAACAAGGACAGCTTGCTGTATTTTAACCCAGAAAGGTTAGAAAGTTGGTGGTTGGGCTCCTGGCTCAGAATTAGATGCATCTTTGAAATGCTACTGCTATTTGATTTTAGCTGAATCCTGGGGATTGAGAATATTTGGGCATGGTCTTAACTATTAATTGAATGGAGATAGTAAGTTTCAGTTGTTTTGTTCCTCATCAGATTTAATTGAGACACAGTTCACACACCATAAAATTCATTATTTTAAAATGTACAATGTAGTGATTTTTAGTATACTCACAAAATTGTGCAACCATCGTCGCTTTCTATAGTCTGTTAACATGTTGCTTTATTTGCTTTCTACCCCCTATCCATCTATTAATCCATTTTTTTATTTTCCAAGTAACTTATAAACCTCAGTACTTTACCTTCAAACACTTTGACATGCGTAGTATTAACTAGAGTTTAACATTTCTTTTTTATTTTGAAGTACAATATACATAGAGTGAAAAACATAAATCTTAAGTATACGAACATGAGTTTTGACAAATGCGTATACCTGTGTAACCCAAATCTCTATTAGGATATATACATATTTTAGCTGTACTAAAGCATATTATACGTTGCTCAGACTTCAGAAAGCTCCTTCATGTCCCTCCCCAGTCAGTCTGTCCTCCCAACTCCCCCCCCACTTCACTTTCCCTCCTCAGGAAGTCACTGTTTTAATTTTTTTCCCCACTGTGGATTTACTTTGCCTGTTTTTCAAGTCATGTAAATGGAATCATATGGTGTGTACTCTTTCTGCTAAAGGTTCTTTGACTCAGTGTAGTGTTTTTGATATTGGTCATTGTATGTTTTAGTTTGTTCTTTTTTATTATTGCCTGTCTTATATAGTATTCCATTGTGTGACTGTACCACCAGTTTGTTCTGTTTATAGACACCCAAATTTCCTTTTTAAATAATAACAGTACAAAAATCAATTACCAGCAAATATGACATCAGGAAATAGACTAGAATAAATTGTAGTTTTCTTAAAAAAACTTTATATTCCAGCTTTGCATTTTCTAGTTCCCTTGATTTGATTTTAGGTATGCTTTTGGAGATGCCCTGGCCACATGTGCACCCCAATTCTAAACCATCTCATCCACTATGAATTGATTTCTGCTTGGGGATGATTTTAAAAATCTTAATGCATTTAGGTCACTGTGCCCTATTAAGGTGATAAGGTGGCTGTGCTAGTTACCTGTTGCTTCTTAACAAATTATTCCAAATCTCAGAGTGGTAGAAAACAACTTCGTATCACTTCTCACAGTTAGTTGACAGGCACAGCTGGAAACCAGCATAGCATATTCTGCCGTATCCTACTGGTCCAAGCAGTTACAGAACCTGCCCAGATTCAAGGGGAGGGAAATTGGACTCTACCTGTCAATGAGAGGAGTAGCAGTTTGGGGCCGATTTTAACCTTCCACTGTGGGGCGGTGGCAGTCTTGGGAGGGAAAGGTAACTGAATTACAGAATACCCTTCTTAGCATTCATTATTATTACTGTTTTTTAAAAGAAATTTTCTTCTGGGTTAAAATTTATCTTGCCCAGGCAGAGTTCCAAGGTGAACATATTTTGTTATTGTTGTTGGCAAAGGGGTAAACATGAATAAAATTTGGGTATGGAAGAGTTTTTTAAAGATGTAGACAAGAAAATAAACTCCATAAGAACGACAGATTTCCTTGTCTCCTTCTTCCAAAGGAAGTATGAATAGCTTATTCTTAGAAGAACTAACTTGTTATATTGCTTTTTCTTAATGAGAATTGTGATAATTTGCAGAACTTAAGAAATTGGTTTTTGAAGCAGGTTGATAAATTCCATGTGTCATCAAAAAAAAGCTGAGTATGTCAGTCTCCACTCCCTGAGAGGCTTGCTAGGCCAGACTTGTCCCTTCTCTTAATACAGTCCCCTCTGAACATATCCTTTTAGAGAATGTCAGTTAAGTGCTTTGGGAAATGAGGAAATGGGTTGAAACCAGCATGGTTTATAATTTTCCTAATTCTTTAGCTTAAAATGGGCCCCTGCTTGTCTTTTAAGATGCATACCTTTCAGAAGTTTAGACTAAGGGTTGAAGTTTTTCTCTTCCTGATTAGATTGTAAAAGTGAAACTCCCCTTTTGGGAATTTGTTTTATTTAGAACATGAACTGCCCTGCATTCTGGGATGTGTGGAGTGTTCTCTCACCTTTTGTTTGTCTCCCGTCACATACCCAGACCCTTATTAAATAAATATCTGTGAATTTTTTTCTGATTGCACAGTACATTCGTGTTGGTTGTCAGTTGCTTCTCTTAAAACACTGACTGTACACGTTTGAGTTCATTGTTAGCTGTTTGAATGCTAAGCCCATCTCCCATCATCATTTTTTTTTTTTTTTTGAGAGAGAGATTGAGAGCTCGAGTGAGTGTGACCTGGGGAGGAGCAGAAAGAGAGGGTGAGACCCAGAATCTGAAGCAGACTCCAGGCTCCGAGGTGACAGCACAGAGCCTGATGCGGGGCTCGAACTCATGAACTGTGAGGTCATGACCTGGGCTGGAATGGGATGCTTAACTGATTGAGCCACCCAGGCGCCCTTGTCTCAGTCATTTTTATTTTGTCCACAGTGCCTCACTTTATGCTTTGCTGAAATTACTTATTTTTTTAAAGTGTATTTATTTATTTTGAGAGAGACAGGGCATGCACATGAGTAGAGAAGGGGAGGAGAGAGAGAACCCCGAGCAGGCTCTGCAGTGTCAGCCCGACACAGGGCCTAAACTCACCATCCTTGCGATCATGACCTCAGTCAAACCGACTCAGGTGCCCTTAGGCTTTGCTTATATATGCCTGGGTGCACAGTATTCCACTAAACCCAAGGCTTAGTGGAAACTAGTGGGTGTTATTCAAAAGTGGAAAATTATACTATGAAGAAGGCTTATCAAACACCTAATAATGGCAACTGATGTGTCTGTAGCACTGTACAGTATATAGACTTTTTAAGTTTAATTGTACACTTTTGACTACTGTTGGAAGGTTGCGGGTATTTCCTCTCTAACAGATGAGTAAAAGAGTCTGGAGCTTGCTCAAGCTCACTTACCTGGAAGGAGGTAGAGCTGGAACTTCAAATCTAGTAGGTAAGGGTCTGAGGCAATCGTATAATTTATATTTGTGATTTTTGTTCAGATAGATTCTGCTTTAAGAGGAAACAATGTCTGAAGATATAAAATATATTGAAAGATGGTAATTGAACTCTTGACTTTACTACAAGAATTTCTTTACTATTTCTAGTGGTACATACATTAGCCAGAGATTTAATTTGGAACATCTTGATTTATATCATCCATTGGCAATGTATTGGATATGAAGTTCCTTTTTATATTTTTTAATATTTTGAAACTTAAAAAAATAGCTTGTGTATTTTCTTGTGCAAGTTAACAAATGCTAATAAAATCTCACCAGTTAGCTTCATACTAGACAGTATTCTGTTAGATAATCAGAGTACTGTAGACACACAGAAAATGATTTGAGTGACTCTTTTCTCACTTTTTTGTAGTACAATACATAATTAGTACCATTCTGTATGCATAGGAGAGAAGTCAGTGTATTATATACAAAGGCTGCCTTAGGGAACAGCTTTGAAAATTTCTGCCCAGAACCAAATCTAGCCAGAGAACTTATGACCTTTTTTTTTTTTAAATTTAAATGGTTTTTTGTTTATAAATCGTTGAAAAAAGCCATTTCTGTGAAAATCTATGAAATTCAAATTTCAGCACCCTCAAATAGTTGCATTGCAATGCAGCTACTCTCATTCATTTACTTAACTGTCGACAGCAGCTTTCGAGCTCCAGTGGCAGAATTGGGTAGTTGTGACAGAGACCACATGGTCTGAAAAACCTGAACTATTTCCAGAAAAGGTTTGCCAACTTCTGCCTTAGGGCACTAGTGCTTTATTCTCTCCTAGGGAACCTTGATTGAGGAAGGCTAAGGCTTCTGAGAAGACACCTGCTAGCGTTCTTTGTATTTGAGGGGACTATGTGTATCACAACAGTTTTGAAAATTTGATCCTTTTTTTTTTTTGTTCTGGAATGCTATTCTTTGTCACTTGGCTTTGACAGTTGAAGCCTGAATTGGGCACCCAGGTTTTATTTTATTCTAACATGCTGAGTTTGACTAATCCATTTATTTGACACTTTGAAAAGCACTTTTTTTTAATGGCTTACACTGAGATTTGCTTTTGAGAAGCTACTAATTGGCAGTTCCAAACTGGACAGATTGAGGCCAGGTAAAGCCTGTAGGTGCCTGTCAGGCAGCAGTGAAGTTAAGAATCACTTGCTGTCAACACCAGGGAATTTTATTATCATTTTCATTTTTGAATAGATGAAGAATCATTAGATTCCTGGAGCTGCAGCTCCGAATGGGAGACGGGATAGTCTGCCTCTGTGGAATATTTCCTTTGTCTCTGTAGCCTCATCATAAATTACTCTCTGCTAGCCTCTTTCTGGCTTTGGTGAAAAATCCTTTCTCTGGTAAGTTTTTAATTAGGAAATGCAGAAATAGAACTGCTTGGGTTGTTATAACTTAAACTAGCCATGGAACTTTTAAACTGGAGAGGGAGCTGTGTAGCTTAGAATGTAACAGTTTATCAATGAAGACTTGAAAAAAATGGGAGGATTTGTTTTCTTGCTTAATCCTGGTAGTTTTGTATGAAGCCGAAAGATCGGGAGAAAGCTGTTGACTTTTTCCTTTAAATTTTTATTTTGTATAACTTTGATCTAGTTTTGACAAGTGAGGTTCTCCAACATCATGTTTTTTTGTAGAAGTAAATCTACTTGGGGTGCATTGATGGCTCAGTCTGTTAAGCGTCCAAATCTTGATCTCCACTCAGGTCTGGATCTCACGGTTGTGAGTTCAAGGCCTGCATTGGGCTCCACACTGGGTACATGAAGCCTACTTAAAAAAAAAAAAAAAAAAAAAAGAGGGGTGCCTGGGTGGCATCTGACTTTGGCTCAGGTCATGATCTTGCATTTCATGAGTTTGAGCTCCACATTGGGCTCTGTGCTGACAATTCAGAGCCTGGAGGCTGCTTGGGATTCTCTGTCTCCCACTCTCTTGGCCCCTCCCTCCCCCTCAAAAATAAACAAACATTAAAAAAACAAGTAGATCTTTAAATAAAAAGTCAACTCTAAAGTTTAACAGGTCTTAAGGCATATCAACTAATAGTGTTGTAATTATTCGGGTAATTAAAGTAAACTGCCTTGCACATGGAAATGGATTGGTTCAGACTCCACATTCCTGCTGCCTTTCAGCAGTAGCAGTAGATGGCCAGAAAGTTGCAGTAAAGATGGAGATGGGGAGAAGGAGTGGTGAGTACAGATATACCACATCTGAGAGCCAGAACTCACTCTCTATTAAATAGTTTTATTTAAATAATCTCTACACCCAATGTGGGGATTGAACTCATGACCCCAAGATCAAGAATCTCAGGTTCTTGTGTTCTTCTAACTGAGCCAACCAGGAGCCCCTGCAGAGTTCTCCTTTTAGATTGATTTGTACTATTTCTTTCTTTTTTTTTTCTTTCTTTTTTTTCTTTCTCCCGAACTCATTCCCTGGAGGAGGTGGGTGGTAAGTGATTTATAAAAACCTGTTTTCCCCAGGTGATTTGTCTCATTTAATGGTTTGTGCTTATGTCATTACTATTTTGATTTTATTTAAAACTTACTCTTTAAGATGAAATAGAGTTGTGATAATAGCAGGAGAATGTCCTGAAGGATAGCTTATGGACTTATAACGTGATTTAAGTGCCTTGTGGGAGGCATTATGGTAGTCCTGAGTAAGCAAATGAGTGAGGCTTTGTGGGTTTGGCTGCCCTCTCCCCTCCTTTCCCATAGTCTTAACTAGGTTTCTCTTTCTCTGCCATATCCCTTCCTCTCTGCTCCCTTCTGCTCTCCCTTGCTGCTGCCACTTTTGCTTGTTGAAGGTACCTGTAAAATGGCTGTGTTGTATCTATCCAGCAAGTTGAGCATTGGATCATTAGGACATTGCATTCACCCTGGACATGGCCCCAGTTAGGTTTTACAGCTTCAGTATGGGCTTGCTTCTAGCCCTTGAATAGCCTGTCTGTAATGGAAGATAGACAAGAATAAAGCATAGATGACTGAGACATACATTCAGTGATAGTTGTACATAAGTGTTAACATAAGGAAGATGGTTTTCTTTCAGTTGAAGTTCTTTGGAGCCAATCAGGAGAGGCTTTTTTGAAAGAGATGAGGTTTTCAATCTGAGGAAGGATAGACTGAGATTAATAAAGAGATTTAAAGAACTGGGACTAAAGGAGCATGCGTGGCGCAGTCGGTTGAGCGGCCGACTTTGGCTCAGGTCATGATCTCAGAATTTATGAGTTTGAGCCCTTTGTCAGGCTCTTTGTGGACTGCTCATAGCCTGGGGGGCCTGCTTTGGATTCTTTTGGATTCTGTTTCTCCCCTGCTCGTGCTCTCTCTTTCTAAATACACACACACACACCCTGAAAACATTTTTTTAAAAAACTGGGACTAGGAATGGAAATGGGTGCCAATCAGTCAACAGATATTCTGCTGTGTACTTTGGCCTGATACGGTTCTAGGCACTGGGGATACAAGAACAAGTCCCTGCCCTTGTGTAATCTACATGAGGGTGACGCTTAATGCAGCAGAGGATATAGGTGGAGGTATAGTGGGAAATAGTCTAAGAAGTGGAATAATGCCCACCTTTAAAAAAAAAAAAAGGCCGTGGTTGGGGCGCCTGGGTGGCTCAGTTGGTTAAGCGGCTGACTTCGGCTCCAGGTCATGGTCTCACAGTTTGTGGGTTTGAGCCTTGTGTCGGGCTCTGTGCTGACAGCTCAGAGCCTGGAGCCTGCTTCAGATCCTGTGTTTCCCTCTTTCTCTGATGCGCCCTCGCTCACACTGTCTCTGTGTCTCAAAAATAAAATAAACGTTAAAAAAAAGGTTTAAAAAAATGAAAAAGCCACGGTGAGTAGTTTAAATACGATTTATGAGACCACTGAAGGGCTGCAGTATTGTTGCTACACTATTTGAAAAAGGAGACTCTCTCTGTGACAGATAGGGCATTGGAGTTAAGGGATTTGACAATACAGGCAATCCCTTCCACCCCCCAAAAAAGTTTTCATTTAACTCTTTTGTTTTTTGGGCAGTAAATTTATGTCAGTAATCAGTATCAAGGGTCAGGGATGATGGTAGAATTTCTAACCTCTCTAAATTTAGTCTGCTCTTATTTTTGAGGGTTTTGTGTGCTACAGTAGATTGGAAAGGCATAAATTATTTCCATGGTCTGATGGAATCTTAAGGTAACAAATTACATACAAATCAGGTAAATCATTAGGTATGTAGAGTTTTATCACTCTTCACTGAGGCAGAGGTCAACATCTTTATTAACTTCTTAGGCCCTTGAGAAAGCATGATGATTTGCTGCTTTGGCCTCAGAGCCTTGTACAAGGTCAAATCATAGTTCCTTAAGGCTGCAATTTCCTTGACCCTGTTGTTAAATTCTCATTATTGCCCCTTGAAATTCTTCCATCTTTTTCTTTTTGAACAGGGTATGTTTCTTAGCTCTTTTTTCTCCACACAATGTCCCAGCTCTCTAAGGTCCCAAGGACTACCTCAAAATGCCTCTATCTTTTGTGTTCTCTGCCCACAACTCATGTACTCCTTTCCTAATTAAGATTAGGAAACAATTACATTAAAGCTAGTTTATAGTAAGAGGGAGTTTTATTTTATTTATTTATTTCTTAAAATTACTTTTTTTTATGTTTTATTTATTTTTGATAGGCGCATCATGAGAGGGGGAGGGGCAGAGAGAGGAGACACAGAACCAGAAGCAGGCTCCAGGCTCTGAGCTAGCTGTCAGCACAGAGCCTGATGCGGGGCTTGAACCCACGAATGTGAGATCTGACCTGAGCCGAAGTCAGTCGCTTAACCGACTGAGCCACCCAGGCGCCCTTATTTTATTTATTGAGTCAGGGACTCTGTGTCAGGTGCTATTCTAGGTATTCAAGAATACAGGGAAATCTCAGTTAATCTAAGAACAAGATCCATTGTATGTCTAATAAAACCTGTTTTTAGGGGGGCTCTGAGGACCGTAATAATGGCCAAGTTTTTATCTCTTAGTGGTTCTTAAACTTTAGAGTACATCACAGTTACCTGGAAGGCTTTTTGAAACACAGATTGCCAGCCCCCATTCCTGGAATGGGAACAAATTGCATTTCTTTTTTTTTTATATTAATTTTTATGTTTTTAATTTACATCCAAGTTAGTTAGTATATAGTGATTTCAGGAGTAGAATCCAGTGATTCATCCCCTACGTATAACACCCAGGGTTCATCCCAAGTGCCTTCCTTAATGCTCCTTGCCCGTTTAGCCCATCCCCCACCTATAACCTCCAATAACCCTCAGTTCTCTGTATTTAAGAGTCTCTTACGTTTTGTTCCCCTCCCTGTTTTTATATTATATTGCTTCCCTTCCCTTATGTCTGTTTGTTTTGGTCTTAAATTCCACATATGAATGATATTGTATATTTGTCTTTCTCTAATTCAGCTTAGCATAATACACTCTAGTTCCTTCCATGTTGCTGCAAATGGCAAGAATCCATTCTTTTGATTGCTGAGTAATAGACCATTGTATGTGTACCACATCTTCTTTATCCATTCATCAATAATTTGCATTTCTAACAGGTTCCTCAATGATGTGGTGCTGAGACTGCTTCTGAGACCACACCTTTCTAAATCCCTTATAGGGATTGTAAGGTTCACTGGTGAGAACACGTGGATGTTCTCTAACTACCCTCTTCCCCCTGGGATGTCTGATGTCCATCTTTTTTTTAAAGAGCCAGTTTTCTGCAGGGCAGATACTTTTGAAGATTATGAAGGTAGATACAGGCCATGAAACATGTTCAGTAAAACATACAACCAACTGTGGCCTGTTGTGTGTTACAGTCATCTATTTTTCTATATTTTGGATTCTCTTCTTTTTTCTTACTCATCCTTTCTTATTCTTTGTGAAACTCCTGTAATTTTCTTTACAGAGTCTGAGTCTGCTCTGGGAGGGGAGAGGTATTGTGTTCTTTCTCCAACCCTTTTCTTTCTTGAGGTTTAACACTAACAATACAGATTCATCTCAGTGATTCTCCCCTTAATCTAGACTAGTCAGTCAGACCTTCACAGCCAGGAGGAATTTTTTTTGTGTGTGGTGGAAGAGTAGGGTGAATTTTTTTATTTTAACTTTGGGGGAAATGTTGGAAGCTGTGAGCCCATTAAAGTAGTGCAGATTGGACCTGGGGCTGGGGTAGTAAGAAATAGACAAGAGTGAGTAGAAAGAACATGGAAAGATGAAAATGTGTGTGTGTGTGTGTGTGTGTGTGTTTTAATGTTTTTTTATTTTGAAATCAAGAAGAATGTGTGCCAGCTGGGGAGGGGCAGAGAGAGAGAGACAGAGAGAGAGAGAGAGAGAGAGAGAGAGACAGAGAGACAGAGAATGCCAGGCAGGCTCCTTGCTGTCAGTGCAGAGCCTGTTGTGGGGCTCGAACACAAGACTGAGATCATGACCTGAGCTGAAATCAGGAGTCAGAGGCTTCACTGACTGAGCCACCCAGGGCGCCCCAAGATGAAAAGTGTTTTAATGGAAAAGAAACGTTCAGAATTAATGTCCTTAGGGTGATTTTCCTGATGTAGATGTTGTATAGAATGTCAGGGCAGAGGTGAAACACATAGTGGTGAAATAAAAAAAAATAGGACATTAGAACAGAAATGGCTGGGAAGAAGCCATTGGTGGCTTTAATGTGAATTATTCAGAGTGATATTAGAGAAAGATTTGTGGTGAGGAAGTAGAGCTACCCAGTGGAGATTGTACTTAGTATAGGTTTGGCAGGGATAAAAGAAAGGAATATTTATTCCTTGTACTAGACTGTTTTTTTCCAAAGTGCTTTTACTTTCAGTCTTTGCAAATGAATTGTATATTCATTTTCACCATTTTTACCGAGGATGAAATTTAGTAGGCAATTGACTTATTTAAGTAAAGCCTAAGTGACTGAGGTCATAAGGCCAGGCCTTAAAACCCAAATCTAGCTCATTCCCTTTTTCCTTGGAAATGAGCTTCTCTTCCTGTTTTCCCAGTCTTATTCTATATCTAGCCAGCCAGAAGCTTGTGCCTTCTTTGACTCAGAGTGATATCTCAGAGCGATACCACTCTGTGTCCCACCCTTAATCCACCAAATTGGTATTTTAGCTGTTTCTTGTATGTTATCTCTCCCTTGTTGCCATCACTGCTGCTGTAGTTCAGGCAGCCTCTGCCTCTTGCTTGGCCAGTTACCTCTCAATGGAGCTTCTTGCTGGAGCCCACCTTGCTTTCCTCCATTCTAGTCGTTTGTGATCTTTGGAAAACAGACCTGCTCATGTCATTTACCCACCCAGAAGAGCCTGAGGAATGCTTACTCTTCTGATATAAAATTCACACTCCTTAGTCTGGCTGCAACCTATACTATTTCATCTAATCTTCCACTTTTTTTCCATATACACTCTCCTTGAGCCACATATAGTTAATTGTTGTTCCCTACTTAGAGTATTCGCTGAAGATTTCCAAGTGGTACAGTATAGTATAGTATTATGAGTGGATTTCCTCAGGACCCTGAATCTTAAAATAGAGTTTAAATCGTCTTTGATATTCTCTCTTAAAAGGGCAAGGCATTAGTTAAAAGTAAAGATATCTGTCCAAGAGTTAAAACTGTGGGGGAGGGGCACCTGGGTGGCTCAGTCGGTTAAGCATCTGACTCTTGATTTTGGCTTAGGTTATGAACTCATGGTCGTGAGGGGATGGAGCCCATGTCAGGCTTGCTGGGTGTGGAGCATGCTTAAAGATTCTCTCCTCTGCTCCTCTACCACTTGCATGCATGCATGCTCTCTCTCTAAAAAAAACCAGTACACCCCCCCCCCCAAAAACAAAAACAAACAACTGATGGGTGGGGGGAAATTTGATATTTATAAGGACAGATTTTAAGCTGTTATGAAAAATTGGCTTTTTAGAACATCCGGGTGCTCAGGGATCTGACCAGCTAGTTTTAGTGTAGTTGGATATTACTTACTGTGTTCCTTTGGTAGCTCAATATATTTTTTGTTTTGTTTATGTTTTTTTGGTTAATGATTGCTTCTTTAAAGCAGTACAGAAGCAGTAGGTGTTGTAGCCTGTACAGTATATGTTGCAGGTAAAATGTCCAGGTTAGGTATTAAAATTAATTTTGTGATGACTTCTAAAGAATCATTAGAAGCCATTCTACACATAATTTAGGAAAATCACAAAGCCTAATGTAGCACCCTTTTTAGTGTGGCTTGGCTTATATTCTAGCTCTGGTAGCACCAAAACTAGGTCTAAGTGACCTTAGCAAGTTATGTGACTCCCTTGGGACTCAGTTTCCATGTCTCATAAAGGGACTTGGATTAGGTAAGTGGGTGTGGGAAGGCTGAAAATTTGTTCTCTAGAGAATAAGTGACAGTGTCTGGAGATACTTTTAGTTGTCACCACTTGGTAGAAAGAGGTGCTAATGGTATCAAGTGGGTAGAGGCCAAGGGTACTGCTAAACATCTTACCATATATAGGACATTTTTATAACAAAGACTTACCTGGCAGTGAGTTTTTTTGTGTGTGCTTTCAAATCTGAACTGTACCTGTTCACTTGAAGACTTTCTACTTGGTCCCATGTACCTCCCTTTTATTTTTACTTTTTTAATTTTTAAGTGTTTCGTTTTGAGAGCCAGAGAAACAGAGTGTGAGCAATGGAAGGGAGAAGAGAGAAGGATACACTGAATCTGAAGCAGGGTCCAGGCTCTGAGCTGTCCAAAGAGAGCCCGATGTGGGGCCTGAACCCATGAACCATGAGATCATGACCTGAACCGAGTCTGCTGCTTAACCGTCTGGGTCACTCAGGCGCCCCGTTACCTCCCTTTTGAAACCATGCTTCTTTGAAGAACTCTTTCATCCCAGTGTGGTGTCTTTGTTACTTCTTGCACGTACCTTTCTTTCTCTAAACTCCTTACCTTCTCCTTTTCTCTCCTGGAATAATTTCTGCCTCCTCCTCGTAGAATTAGAATGTCTCTTAGAACCTAATTTTTGTGTTTCTTTAGCATTTGGTGTTAATTTAAGCTAAATAATCATAGTTCTTTAATTTCACAAATTCTTAGGTTAATTTCCTTAACTTTTAAGTTTCTCAAAGGGTGTCTACTCTGTGCTTCTTAGTTTCTTCTCTGGAAGTATCTTAGAGGGTTTTGTTGCTTTTCGAAACCTGGTGAGCTTAGAAAGAAGAGTTGTGAGAAGTTGATTATGATGGGTGCTCTTCTAGCTCAGTAATGTCTACTGTGACATGGCCTGTATATTTCACTTTATTTATATATGACTTACATTCACTTTTATTTATATGATCAGAAATGCTCCAGGTTAGAATTAAAGGTTTCAATTGATGAGTTGGTTCATTCGTTGACTCTGTAATACTGAAATGTGATCAGTTTCATTGGTGGGATGGATGGGAAAAAAAGACTTCGGAAGATTTTATCATGGGAGACCAGTCTTGGATGGGGTTCCATAATTGGTGGGCACAGGGGAAAACATGTGAACCCACGGACACAAATTAGAGGGCATTCAAAAGATACCAAGATAAGCTGCCTGTTTTAAAATTTTGTCAAGGGCTGTTAATGAGCTTCAGAAAAGGAGCTCAACTTTTTAAACTTCTAATTCTTGCTCTTGTGTATGGCTTGGCCCTGGATTTTAGAATCTAGGTCAATAACTCTTATTAGTAGAACTAGTAATAATTTGGCTAAATATTCTTTTTTGATTAATGTAGGAAGTTTAACCATACTTACAACATTAAGGGAAAATGAGGCCTGAGTGCCAAACAGTTTAATTAAAAACAGGTTGTAGTCTAAAGGGGGAACTGCTGGTTTTTAAAATTTGCTTATACAGGGGCCCCTGGGTGGTTTAGTCGGTTACGTGTCTGATTTCAGCTCAGGTTGTGATCTCAGAGTTTGTGGGTTCAAGCCCAGTGTAGGACTCTGTGCTGGGCTCTGCGCTGACAGCGCAGAGCCTGGAGCCTGCTTCAGATTCTGTGTCTCTCTTTGCCCCTCCCTGTCTCATGCTCTGTTTCTCTGTCTCAGTAATAAATAAACATAAAAAAATTTAAAAAAGTTTACTTAATATAATATGATTTAGTAAATTTGTTTCCAAGCCTTAGCTCATGAACAATATAATTGCTATAGAACTAGGAAGAAAATACTGAAACCTCTAAGAATCTGAATTGTTTTATTAGGCACTTGAAAAAAATAAGTAGATTGCATAAGAATTCCTGACCACCAAATAAATTATTGAGGGGAAAACCTGATCTTACAACATCTATTGCATTTTCTGATTACAAAATTAATGTATATTCAGGACAGAGAACTCAAATACACAAAATAAAGGCCTTTGCCTTAATTGTTGTAGTGGGCTAACTCACTATAAGTCTACTAGGCAGAGAGAAAACAGATAAAACATTTGCCTGAAAATTCCATCTTTAGGGAGGCATAAATCAGGTAAGAAGCATATTATTGATTTAGTTTCAAAATGTAGTGGAGGACGTGTAGAACATAATTATAAAATCTTAGGTCCTTCTACTTTTTGGAGGTTCTTGAACTTAGTAATAGAGGTCCCTAGATTATGATAATGGATTTTAAAAAACATTAATGTGATTAAAACACTTATTGAACATTTTCTGTTTGCCAGGTCCAGTTCAAATGGTATTTATGCCATTGTCTCCTTTCAGCCTTAACATTAGCTCTATGAGATAGGCGTTAGTAGCAACTGTATTTCATAAATGAGGAAACAGACTCAGATTTAGGTTCTTTGCCCAAGATCAGACAGTCAGGATTAGGATTGTACCAGGTGTGTTTGATTCCAGAATATTCTCAGTTATTATACTAATAGACTACATGGGCTAAACAGTTAAATTCTTTAAAAATTTTATTTTTATTCTTCCGGTCTGTGAAGACTGGGCTGGCCTTAAACTGTATTGCTTAATTATGGTGGTTTATGCTGATGAGAAGCTTTGGCATTTATTTCTGTTAGCCTAAAAAAGCTAAAGAGTATAAAATTTGTTATAAGTGCAGTTCAGTAGGCAAAATATTTGAAGTTTGAAGTTCACAGAAGTATAATTGTTCTGTGGTGAGGCATTTGGAATCTTGCTGAATTATGATATGGATGTTTATTCATATCTTTTTTCCAATCTCTGGGCGACCCACTCTGATAACAACCATTCGAAGTCCTGCTTTTTGGAAGATTGCACTGAGGAGTTACTTTGGATTCTGTGACAGTTGAATTTGTGTCATAATTTAATTCAACTGTTGATTTTCTTTTTTGGTCATACTAGTTTTTTGATAGTGACTTGAATCTACTGAAAGAGAAATGGAATTTAGTTTTGGTATAGGGGACTTTTTTTTTTTTTTTTTTTTTAACTAGGGATTCCTGCTTCAAGGGTTAAAGTTTGAAGAGAGGAGAGAGCGAGTACACTATTTGATTTTGTTAGTCAAGTGAAAAGCAATACCTTTTCTTTCATTTTTGGGTGGCTGCAGTGACTTAGTGAGTATAAAATCTGGGTTGCCTTGTGAAATGAGACAGTATATGTAAAACTTTATGTAATGTGAATATACAGTTAATGTGTTTTGTAATTATTGTTGCCTTACTCCTTGAGGAATAACCAAGATTTTTCTTTCTGGATAGAAACTTTGTAAAATAATGACATTGTTCATATTCAGACATAATACTGCATTCTGGTCTTCTGAGTTCCTGACATTGCACACAGGCTGATACATAACTATCTTTTCCTCTCATCCTCTTTTAGCTCTCGTCTTTTCCTGTGTAAAACTTGGTGTTTGCTTTCTTTCTCTTTTCTTTCATTTCTTTCTCTGTCAGCTCCCTTGTATGGCTCCGTGTAGAAGCATTCTTTTGGATCCACATACTTTTCTTTCTTTGCACCTGCTATTCCATTTCTGGTTGTGCCGGATACCCGCTTCTTTCAATATTCAACATATTTAGTTTTTTTTCTCTGCTGAGGTCACACTCAGAACTCGACCTGTTCAGTGAAGCAAACACTACTTTTTACTTGCCCTTCCTTATCTCTTTGTCCTTTTAGTCAGGGACAGTCTTCACCCCTGCATACTGTTTGTAGTTAGATTGTCTGTTCTGAATTCCTTAGGGCACAGTCTGATTTTGTTCTTTTGACAGTTATGCACTATGTTCACTCCTAATATCTTTGTGCTTTGTCAATAATGAAATATTCATATTTGTAATTTGTTTATATGCAAAATTTTTGTGAGGATATAATAATGTTAATTAAATGGTAAATACTGTATCTAAAATACAATCCATGGTTGTAACTATCCTTTCTACATGCTTCTGTAACTGTATTAGAAAATCCAGAATAGCGGAGTAATAAAAATAGTCCATTCTCAAAAGCTTTTCAAAATAATCTGATTAGGATAAATATTGTGTTTATTAACAAAAATGTTCATTTGGTAAGGGTAAAATACTGCTGGGTTTTGTGGAAATGTGTAAATGAATAGTCATAATAAAGACTTTAGTTCTTATATTGGGGAGACAAATACTTTTTATAAGTGAATCTGAAGAACACCATTCTGTGGAAACAGTGTAAATGAAATACTGGCCAAACCATAGGGGAATAAAGGTCTTTAGAAAACAAAAACCGTAGCCCAGCAAATTTAAAATAATGTTTAGCATTAGGTAATTTCTGTGTTACTGTAGGTTGGACTGAGTCTCAAAAGTTAATTAAAATGTGTGATTTATAGAACGAACAATATATTGAGGGGTCACGGAGTAACTTAATGTTGTTTGGATCAGTTGGAGATGTCTTCTGGAAGGAGATGAGTTGTCAGGCAGCTCCGGATTATTACGGTTGGTTGTGTTGAGAGAGAATTTTAGGGAATGGGAAGAGTCTCCTCAGCTTCACCTGCCCCTGCTGCCAGAGGAGTATGTTGTTTATGTGAAGGCACGGCTGTCCTGTGACCAGGTCTGTGTGTGGGAGGAGCAAACGTGTTGCTGTGTCTAGAGAAGTTGATCAGTTGTGTTAGGTAGACTTTTTTTTTTTTTTAAAGGTTTGTGCATAGGAATATCCCTTCAGGCCGGGGGGTGGGGGGGGAGCTTAATTGAGAGGAGTGTGCAGTAGTATAGGGTATCGTTTGCTTGTTAACGGCACATTCACTCAGGACCCTAGTATTTCCCAGGCTAGAGAATATGGAGTAATGCTCAGGGAGAGTTTAGAGTCACGTGGGGGTACTGCCTGAACTCTAGTGACCTGCCTTCTCCGTGCCTGAGTGTATATGCGAGGGTCTCTTTGGGTAGATATGTTACCATTCCATGTGCAGTGAGCCCTGGGCTGGCTTTGACCCTGTGTGTCTATTCAGTTCATGGTAGATTTAGGCTGGAACACCAATTCCTGAGGTAGTCTGACACAACTAGAATAGTGGGGTAGACACAGGCAACTTTATGCTTGAAGGACCTCTTGGGGCACTTTTCTTGGGGAGGATGGTAAGTTGTAGTGAGGGCTTTTAGGACTTCTCATAGAAATGCAAGACTTGAAGTGCACAAAAGTTTGAATAAGATTTGAAACGAAACAAACCAGCATTTGAATAGATTGTGAAGTGTTAAGACTTGGAAACCTGTTCTTCTGGAGATTTTAGGTTCATGGAAGAGGAGGGTAGTTTTTTCTTAAAAAATTTTAATTTGCCAATATGTAACAGAAGCCTACATTCCCACCTAGATGACTGAAAAGCCGGGGCATTGATTGTAAAACACATCCTGTTATGTATTTGTCCATTTGAGCTTTAATGTCACACATTACTCTGTAACTTTCCTAATGCTGTATATTTAGTGTTTGCTGGGTATGAGTGAAAACTATTTGTTAAACCAGATAAAGAAAAAGTATAAAAGGTGAGGCTGTTGTTTTAAAGTAGTCTTTTGTGGAGTGCTTTCACGACCAATGCATTTGCTCCTTAAAGAGCTGTTAATGCATAATTGGCTCTTTTGTGTTTACAGTGTTTGGCTACAAATATAGTCTTTGAGCTTGCCAGTGATGGCACTGTCCTTTCTTTGGACTGGAAGAGCAAAAAGAACAGATAGGTACCAGGGCCAGCATGTTTCACTAACTTGTAGTCATGTATCTACGATCATGATGATGATGTACCCTTTTACACCTTCCTCATATTTCCCTTACCACCAAGTCCCTGGCAATCACTCTCTGTTTCTACGAGTTTCTTTTTTTTTTTTTTTTAAGTTTATTTTGAGAAAGCATGAGTGGGAGGGGGCAGAGAGAGATGGGGAGAGACTCCCTGGCAGGCCCCACACTGTCAGCGTGGAGCCCAATGTGGGGCTCAAACCCATGAACTGGGAGATCGTGACCTTAGCTGAAATCAAGAGCCAGACCCTTAACCGACTGAGCCACCCAGGTGCCCCTGTTTTTGTTTCTGTGTTAAGATTCTACATACAAGTGATAACATGCAGTATTTTCCTTTGTCTGGCTTATTTCATTTAGCATAATGTCCTTGGGGTCCATCCATGTTGTCACAAATGACAGAATTTCCTTCTTAAGGCTGAATAGTAATCCACATCATCTCGTATATATATATATATTACACGTCTTTATCCATTCTTCCGTTGATAGACATTAAGGTGGTTTCCATATTTTGGCTCTTGTGAATAATGCTACAGTGAGCATGGAAGAGCAGGTATCTTTTTGATAATCCTGTTTTCATTTCATTTGGATATATATCCAGAAATGGGATTGCTGGGTCATAAGGTAGTTCTTTTTTTAATTTTTTGAGGAGTCTCCATACTATTTTCTATAGTGGCGGCACCAGTACATTCCCATCCATAGTGCAGAAGGTTCACTTTTTTCCACATCACGGCCAACACTTGTTATATCTTGTCTTTTTGATGATAGCCATTCTAACAGGTGTGAGGTAATAGCTCATTGTGGTTTTGATTTGCAGTTGCAATTTTTTATTTTTTTATTCTTATTTTTGAGAGACAGAGCGCAAGCAGGGGAAGGTCAGAGAGAGAGAGGGAGACACAGAATCAGAAGCAGGCTCCAGGCTCTGAGCTAGCTGTCAGCACAGAGCCCAACGTTGGGCTCGAACCCACAAACCGTGAGATCATGACTTGAGCTGAAGCCAGACAGGCACCCTGCAGTTTTGTTTTGTAAATATTTCCATTTGTAGGTTGCCTTTTCATTTTGTTGATGATTTTCTTTTCTATGCAGAAGCTTTCTGGTTTGATGTAGTCCCACTTGTTCATTTCATTCTTCTAAGGTGTCCAATTTGTTGGAATGTAATTGTTTATATATCTATTGAAAAAAGAGTTTCTGTGCCTTCATGACCAGGTCAGCTACATTTGTAATACATGTGTTCTAGTCCTTGTTTTAGAAAGACAATTTGTGATGCAAAGAGCTTTGACTTTGGAGCCAGAAAGCCCAAGTTGACAGCTTGTTCCTGTTAGTTTTGTTAGCTTTGTTATCTTGAATAAGACAGTCTCTGCATCTCAGTTTAAAATGGGCATGCTACCAGGGCACCTATGTGGCTCAGTTGGTTGAGTGTCTCTCTCTTGATTTCAGCTCAGGTCATGATCTTGCAGTTCTTAGGTTTGAGCCCTGTGTTGAGATCTGTGGCTGACAGTGGGGAGTCTGCTTCAGACTCTTCTTTTTCCCTCTCTCCCCTCGGCCCCTCCCTTGTGCCCTCTCTCTCTCTCTC
>NC_043706.1:35217628-35358550 GCF_006229205.1 Suricata suricatta
ATTTCAAGTTTCATAGCATTGTGATCTGAAAGTGTGCATGGTATGATCTCTGTTCGTTTATACTTATGGAGGGCTGCTATAGGCCCCAGTATGTGATCAATCTTGGAGAATGTGCCATGTGCACTTGAGAAGAAGGTGAATTTCCTATGTTAATATAACTTAAAAAACATCCAGAATTTCAAAAATTTGTTAGCCTTTTGTCTTTTTGATTCTAGTGTATATGAGCTTTTGCTCCCCCTGCTGGCTGTCTCTTTAGAAATACAATGAATTAGAGAAAAGCCTAATTTTAAGTCAAGAATATCTTCAAATTTTATGTTCTCTGTATAGAAGTGGTTAATGTTATAGGGGGTGTCATTTTGAGTAAGGAATTGATTGAATCATGCCTTTTCTTGTTTGTAACTTGGAAGTGGTATTTTATGCACAGAAGACATTTATTTAGCCTTTTTTTTTTTTTTTTAAAGGTTAACTAGATTTTAGTTATAGCATGTGTCATGCATTTACTCTTCTGGATTTTTAAGAGCCCCCTCATTAGCTATCTTTTACACCCAGTTTTTATCCAAACAGAGCAGCTTGTAATTTCTGTGCCTCCATTTGGTCATTCACTCATATGACATTTATTTACTGAATGTTGTTTTAGTTTCTCTAAATCACTGATAGGTGTTAAAGTAGACATGGAAAGATGAGATGATACTCCATAAAGGTTTTGAGCTTCTCCTCTGCTTGAGATGTGTAGTATCTGCCAGAGAAATATTAGGTAAATTCAGGACAGTGTCTTGTTAAGTAGCATGATGAATGTTACAGATGGCAAACAATTGGATATTAAAGCTGAAAAAGGCCATTGTGGTGTCATAGATAAGGCAGGAGGCATCAAGAGTAACTTGAAAAAGACTGAAGAATGGGAAGTGGTTTGGAAAGCAGAAGGGGAGGGTGAAGGACAGGCATTCTAGGCAAGGAGACATCATGTCAAAAGGCAGGAGTTGGGTATTAGTGTCATTTGTTTAGGGTACAGTGAAAAAAGCACGTTGTTAGGAGCTTCACATACTTGATTTAATCCTTATGTTAATCTGGTGTGGTGTGACCATACATTTCTAAGATGAAGTACGTTCAGATTTATAGGGGTTAAAACTGATATTAGCATTTCCACTGACATGTTTTGGAAGCACTGGGATTTTATGTTGTAGATAATGGTGCAGATGAAGTCTGTGCTTCTCTGACTGTAACTAAAGATCCCTTATTGAAAGGGCCATGGGGCATAGGTATTATACTATCTGATTTTTCAGCCTCTAACATTTATTTTAAAAATAAGCATTAGGTATCAGTAACTGGAGCTTTATTCTAGTGTTTCACTGTTTTAGGCCTTCTTAAAGCTTTATTGAAATGTTGGTAATAGGGATAGAAAACATGTACATGTTCTGTTTCTGTACACCCCCTTTCCCTACCAGTGTTACTGGTGGAAATAGGATAATTGATCAATGGCACTTTTTCTTGTTGAGTCTGGATCCAGCCCCAGAGTAATTTTTTAAAACATGCACATGAGGGAATGGCATAAGAAAATGTTGTGTGATTTTAATTTTAGTCCTTAAGTTACACTTTGAATCTTTGATTTGTATTGATGATCTATTTTGGTGGTGGTGTTGAAAGTTTTAGCTTTCACAGAATTTTTCTATGAAGTTTAACCAAAATTATTTCTCAGACTATTTTCAAATG
This sequence comes from Suricata suricatta, assembly GCF_006229205.1. Classification (NCBI taxonomy): domain Eukaryota; kingdom Metazoa; phylum Chordata; class Mammalia; order Carnivora; family Herpestidae; genus Suricata; species Suricata suricatta. Next base: position 35,219,336 of record NC_043706.1, read on the forward strand.
GCTAAGCAGTCACAGCTTTGATTATAACAACTGCCTAGCCAAGGCTAGGCTTTCATCCAACAGTTAGTAGGTTGGTAATATACACTAAACTCACTGAAGCAGAGGACTGTCTAGATTACTGAGGACTGAGGTAGAGACTCTTAAACTTTCCCAATTGATTAAGGATAAATGCTTACCAGGTTAATGCAGTTGATGAAGCGTACTTTGATCAATTTTAAGATTAGTGACAACTTAAAAGTTCTGCTTTTAATTTTAGGCTTTGAGACAAATTGGATCTTCATGATTTCTTTTTGCATTTACGTATATAGGCATTTGCCTTTTATGTTCTTACCAGATATTTTCCATAATTGCACATTTTCTGGGCATCTAAGATAAACAAAGTGATGATTTTTTAATTACATATGAGAACTGTTGAGTAGTTACCCTAATTCTACATGGGGAGGATTATAGGTCTTCCTGCAAGATTCTTCCCTATGGAACATGATGAGGAATGATTAGGAGATGAGATGTAATAGATTGTCAAGTGTATCATATTTCTTTTGAACAGCTCTTTTTTTTTTTTTTTTAGTGTTTTATTTATTTTTGATACAGAGAGAGAGCATGAGAGGGGGAGGGGCAGAGAGAGAAGGAGACACAGAATCCGAAACAGGCTCCAAGCTTTTGAGCTAGCTGTCAGCACACAGCCTGATGCGGGGCTTGAATCCACGAACGTGAGATCTGACCTGAGCCGAAGTCGGAGGCTTAACCGACTGAGCCACCCAGGCGCCCCTGAACAGCTCTTTAAAAAATTTAATTGAGATATAATTGATACATAATATACTCATTTTAGGTATACAGCATAGTGATTTGGTATATGTATACACAGTGAAATGAATACCATGGTAAATTTACTATCACCATACATAGTTACAAATATTTTTCCTCATGATGAGAACTTTTAAAATCTACTTTTGTAGTAGCTTTTCTTTTTTCTTTTTTTCTTTTTTTAACATTTACTTATTGTTGAGAGACAGAGAGACAGAGTGTGAGCAGGGGGCGCAGAGAGAGGGAGACACAGAATCTGAAGCAGGCTCCAGGCTCTGAGCTGTCACCACAGAGCCTAATGTGGGGCTCAAACCATGAACCATGAGATCATGACCTGAGCGTAACTGAGCCACCCAGGTGCACCTCTTCGCAGCTTTTCAAATACACAATACACTATTGTTAACTATAGTTACCATGCTGTACGTTACATCCCCAGGACTTACTGATCTTAAACTGGAAGTTTGTACCTTTTGTCCCCTGTCATTCGTTTTGCCCATCCTCAATGTCCCCCACTTCTGGCAACCACCAACCTATTTTCTGTATTTTTGAGTTGGGTTCCGCCCCCCCCTTTAGATTCTACATGTGAGATCATATACAATATTTGTCTTTTTCTGTGTGACTTATTTCACCCAGCATACTGCCCTCAAGGTTCATCTGTGTTGTCTCCAGCGGCAGGATTTCCCTCTTCTCATGGCTGAATAATAATAAATGTCTATATATATCACATTTTCTGTATCCATTCATTTGCCGATAGACACTTAGGTTGTTTCTGTGTCTTGGCCATTGTTAGTAATGCTGCAGTGAACTTGGGGGTGCTGATTTCTAGTCAGAAGTGGAATTGCTGGTCATATGGTAGTTTTATTTTTAACGTTCTGGGGAATCTCCATACTGTTTTCCATAGTGGCTACACCAGTTTACTTTTCCACCAATAGTTGTACAGTGGTTAAATAGCCCTTTTTGTATGAAGACCAATTCAAGAAAATAACACACACACACATAAGGTAAGGCTTTTCAACATGCACATATTTATCATTTTTTCTTTGTTGTCGTCATGCTTTTTAAACTTTGATAAAACAGTATCTCTAATTGCAATTAAGCATTTTCTTAGCCTTGTTTTAACTCAGGTATTTCTTTTTTGTCGAAAATTTAGAAACTGCATATTTCACATGCATTGTAGTATTTGTAATGCTGTATCTTTGAACAAATTTTATGTAAAATGTGACTGTGGGCTGGGAATGTGGTTTGAGTGGAAAAAGTTGGCCTCAGAGTTCCATTGCAGATTAGGGACACAAAGGACAATATTTTAAACTTAAAAAAAATTTTTTTTTAAATACTTATTTATTTTTGGTAGACAGAACACAAGCAGGAGAGAAGAGAGGGAGACACAGAACCTGAAGCAGGCTCCAGGCTCTGAGCTGTCAGCACAGAGCCTGATGTGGGTCTCGAACCCACAGACCCTGAGTTCATGACCTGAGCTGAAGTCGGATGCTTAGCTGACTGAGCCACCCAGGTGCCCCACAAAGGACAGTATTTTAGAGCTTCATAGTGCTGAGGAAGCAGGAGGGAAGGGTGTTGCTCTTGGGAATGGAGAGCTGTGTTGAATAGGAGTGGGTCACACAGAATGTGGTCCACAGGCAGGCTTGGGGGTAGCTTGGTGGGTGCAGAAGTTCCTTCTTTGCTCAGATTATGAAATTGGGAGTAGGGCTTTCACCTTTCAGTATTCCTGAATCCCTGGCCAATTTATTTAATTTTTGGTGTGTGTGCCTCAGTGCCATGTCTCTTGAGGCAACTTTCGTCTTTTTAAGGTGCCAACTCCTAACCTTGAGATAGCAGCAGCAGCTCTGCCAGCCCCAGGCTGGTGGTGAGATGGTTTCTTGGAATTACTCAGCTAGAGGCAAGCTTAATTAAAAAAAAATGTGTCATAAAGTGATTGGTTGAGATTATCATTCTTTGAACATTTTAAATTTCTTCCTGTAATTAGACTCAAGGGTGATATCATGAAGTTAGGAATTTTGGTCTGTAGGTTTGCTCACTATTGTATATGGTGTGGTACTTGAGGCAATTCTAAATTTCTTTGATAATTCCCTCCCCTTTTTGCCTAGGAGATTAATAGTAAAAGAACTAAATTTTAAAAGGGCTTCTTATTTTTAAAGACATCTAAACATTTTTGAGTTCTTGAAATTAAATAGAAGTTTGAAGTTGTACTGTTGGCTTATCCATGAAGTAGTCATGAGAAAGCTCTCTGAGATACTGGTGCCCTCGCCCTTGGTATAGTGTATTATCCAGTGACCTTTGAGTTTTCTGTGTCACTTGAAGAAAAGAGGTCCTTATTTTTACTTCAGTTACTGCAAATGTCAGTGAGAGATACCTCTGTGGTCACTGACTTTCAACAGCAGTAAGGTCAGATAAAAAATTCACCAGGCCCTTTAGGAACTTGTGTATAAAGGGCACTGTGTTATCATGGAACATATGCGTTCCTGTGTAAGAATCTGGGATGTTCACACCGAAGACCACTGCATTTATGGAGAAGGCTTATTTTATCTTACTTGTTTAATGTTTTGTCCTGGATAAGTGATGACTCAGAGTCTTAATGTTCACCTTTAGGGAACACAAAAACATGAAAGAGAATGCATAGAAATGACTAGTCTATAGGCAGGTAGTTGGCAAAGCTACTTTAAAGAAAATTCTTTTTGTGTGTGTGTGTTTTTTTTTTTGTAGTTCTGTTAATAGATTATTTCAAGAGAGTTGGATTTCCCTGTGTGCTTTGAAGTGAAGTGCTTGTTGTGCAGTAAAGAAGCAAATCCAACCTCTTTGTGGAATTTGCTGGCTGTGGATGTATCACACATGGAAAGATGTTAAGACAGCATTTATATTTTCCTGCATGAAAAATTAATATGACTTATAAACTCAGAAGTGGACTTGGCACTCTGGTTTCTCTGTTAAGAAGCTATGGTCCTAAGCTTGCAGCTGATGACAGCTGCTCAGTTAAGGCATTGACAGGTAGTGGGTTGGAGAGACAAATTTAAATATGGCCTTGAATGAACTGTTTTTCTTCTGCATTTTAGACCTATGAAGGGAAAGACTACAGACAGACCATGGAAGGGGGATTTGAAGTTCTTTTTAATGTGGGTTTTAGAATTATTTATTCCAGGTTAGTGTTGCTTGTCCTGTTTTATCAACTAATGAAATATAATTGAATATCTTACTATTTGCTCTAATTCTCTAAACCAGTGCCATTGTTAGAAGGCTTTAAGAATTGCCACACCAGGAACCAGCACCTAGTCTTTGACAAGGATACCAAAGTATGCTTTGTGAGAGAGACTAATTGTTTATTGTGAAATGAGCCTGATAATGAGAGACTGCACACTCTAGTGGAAAAATATTTCAGGTTAAAGACTGGATTTTAGTACTGGTTCTCTTACTTAGGTATATGATTTAATATTTCTGATCCAGAGTTGTTCTTCTACCAGTTGGAACAATACAGTAATAGCTCCTTCCTTCCTTCCTACCTACAAGGCTGTGTGAGGACCAGTGAGAGATAAATAAGCACATATAAATGCTGAATAGTGTTACTGAGATAAGTGCTACTTGGACGTTAAATTTAGTTGTAGATTTCTCTTAGATGACTTTGAAGAAAGTAGAAGAAATTTATTGTAGTTCTTAATTTTTTTTAGGTTTGTTTATTTTGAGAAAGAGAGAATATGTGCATGTGGGGGAGGGACAGAGAGATGGGGTGAGAGGGAATCCTCCCTAGCAGGCTCTGTGTTGCTAGCATAGAGCTGGATGTGGGGCTGGATCCCATGAACCTGTGAGATTCTGACCTAAGCCAAAATCAAGAGTCAGATGCTTAACTGACTGAACCATGCGGGCGCCTCTTTTAATTCATAATTTGCTGAGAGCTTTTTTCTTCACAAATGTTAACTAACTTTTGACAAATGATTTTTCTGCATCTATTGAAAGATCATATGACTTTTCTTCTTTTACTGTTAATGTGGTAAAAAGATCTGGCCCCTGTCCTCCTGTAGGAGTGGTAGTTGAATAGAAAGAAAAACAAAGAAATACTGGTAAAATATAATTGAGGGTTACAAAAGATGCAGTGGGAATGTAGAGAGAATGAAATCAATTTGACAAAGTCAGGAAGGCTTTCAGAGGAATTCCGCTCAGGTGAAGATTTGGAATTTGTGAGTGGAAGGAAGGAGGGAGTGGCTTATCTTAAGGGCGTGGCTATTGTAGCAGGAGTATGGAATGCATATTGGAGGTTGGTAGCAGAGATGTGAATGCTGTGCACAGGCAGAGTTATGAAAGTATCCTTCCATGCTATGTTAAGGTTTCTTTTATTTTCTTTGAGTTTTTATTTAAATTCTAGTTAGTTAATATATATGGTAAAAAGGTTTCTGTCTTGTATAAAGGTATGGGAGCCACCTAAGGGTTTGAGAAAATGGACGTTATTAGCTTTATGTTATAATAATGGCATCTCTTCTGCAGGGATGCACTGTGGATGATAAGTTATTTAATATTAAAACAACCTTATATTACGGGGATAGGCCTTGTTTGGTTGTGACATATCATAATACTTGTATGTTGCTGGCTTCCATTTGTTAGTATATTACAGATTTTTGTTTACATGCTCATGAAGGATTTTAATCTGTAGTTTTCTTTATCAGGTTTTGCTGACTTCAAAGTGAGTTGGTAAATATTTTTTCTTTTTTTTGGAAGAGTTTGTATTCATCTGGCATTAGTTGTTCTTTAAATGTTTGAAGAAATTTGCCTGGTAGTTTTCTTTGTGAGAATTCATTTGATGAGGATTTCAGTTATTTTTTTATTAGAGTTAGGGTTATTAGGATATTTTTTAGTGGGTGTTATGTCAGTTTATTATATTGTATTTCTCAACAGTATTTGTCCCTGTCATATAAGTTGTTGAATTTATTGGCATAAAGTTGTTCATTATATTCATTTATTATTCATGTAACAGATGTAGGGTCTGTAGTGATATTACCTGTTTCCAGTATTGGTAATAGGTGTTTTATCAGTTTGTTAATCTTTTAAAAAAACCTTTTTCTTTTATTCATTTTCTCTATTGTCTATTTTTTTAAATACTTAATTTGAGAGGGAGGGTATGCACGAGCAGCAGCAGCAGAGAGAGAGAGACAGTCCCAACAAGTTCCACCCTGTCAGTGCACAGTCTGATGTGGGGTTCGATATCACAAACTGTGAAATCATGACCTGAGCAGAAATTGAGTTGAGGTTAAGCAACCTATTGAGCCACCCAGGCGCCATTGTCCATTTTCTATTATACTGATTTTTGCTCCTGTTTTAATTAATTTACTATTTGTTTATTGTAGTCTCTCTAGTGGCCTTGTCTATTTTTCTATTATGTTGATTTTTGCTATTTTAGTTTATCTACCAATCTATTTCTCTATTTATTGTAGTCCCTATGCCCAATGTAGGGCTTGAACTCACAACCCCAAGATCAAGAGTTTCATGCTTTACCTGACTGAGCCAGCCAGGCAACCTCTGCTCCTATTTTATTTCCTTCTTTCTAATTTGGGTTTTCTTTGCCTTTGTTTTTTTTTTTCTTCTTGGGGCAGACGCTTAGGACATTCGATAACTTTGTTTTCAAATACTGTCATTTAGCGGTGTCAGGATGGCCGAGCGGGCTAAGGCGCCAGACCCAAATGTTGTCATTTAAAAACACTTTTCATTCAGTACTTCTTTTAGCTGTATTCCACAAATCCTTGTATATTGTATTTTTATTTTGTTTCAGTTCAAAATATTCTCTAATTTCATTTGTGATTTTTTTCCTTCGATCTATAGGTTATTTAGAAGTGTGTTGGTCTTGATGAAAAGAATGTTTTCTATAGTTGTTCAGTGTAGTGTTTTTTTTTTTTTTTAATGTTAGACACACACACACACACACACACACACACACACAGTGTTTGAGCAAGGAAGGGGCAGAGAGAGAGAGAGAGAGAGAGAGAGAGAGAGAAAGAATCTGAAGCAGGCTCCAGGTTCTGAGCTGTCAGCACAGAGCCCAACATCAGGCTTGAACTCACAAGCCTTGAGATCCTAACCTGAGCCGAAGTCCAGTTGAGTGCCGACATTCAACCAGCTGAGCCACCCAGGCGTCCCACGTATAATGTTCTGTAAGTGTCAATTAGTTGAAGGTGATTGGTAGAGTGTTTTAGAACCTTCTGTATTGTTACTGATTTTGTAAATCTAGTTTTATTAATTGCTGAGAGAAGAGTATTAACATTTCTAACTGTGGATTTGTCTTTCTGGCAGTAACATTCTGGAAATTTTGGTTCATGTATTTTTAAGCCTTCACATATACACTTGTTATTTTTCCTGATATATTGACCCCTTTATCATTATGGAATATCCCTTTTTCTGATAAAGTTTGCATCCTCTGAGATGACTATAGGCCCCCTAGCTGCGTTCTGCTTCTTACTCCCTGCTAGGTATGTCCTTTTGCATTGTTTTATTTTCAACCTTTCAGATTCTTTATATTTAAAGTATGTCTTTTACAGACAGCGTACTTTTAGCTTTATTTTTAAAAATTCATTCTCACATTGTCTGCCTTAAAAGGCCTTAAAAGTGCTTAAATTAGTTCACTAACATTTAATGTAATTATTGATATGTTGGATTTAGGTGTACTACTTTAATATTTGCTTTGTTTGCCCCATCTCTTTTTTGTTCGTTTCTTCATATTTTCCTGTTTTTTGGGGGGAGGTAACTGAACATTATTAGGATTCCATTTTGGTTTTTTTGGCATTTTTGTTATACCTCTTTTCATTTTCTTCTAATTTTCTGGAGATAAAATTCACATTCCATATAATTCAGTCATTTAAATTGTACAGTGTAGTGTTTTTTTCTAAATATATTCACTGGGTTTGGATAGCCATCACCAAAATCTAATTTTAGAACACTTTTGTCACTGGTTTTAGAACATTTTGTCACTCCTAAAAGAAATTAGGCACCCATTAGTGGTTATTCCTCATTTCTTCTGATCCCCCTGCCTGTGCTCTGAGCAGCCACTGATCTAATTTCTGTCTATAGATTTGCCTATTGTGGACATTTCATATAAATGGAATCATAAAGACCATATATGGTCTTTTACATGTGGCTGCTTTCACTGGACAGAATGGTTTTAAGGTTTATCCATGTTGTGACATGTTACTATTTACTGCCTTTTGTTGTGGAATAATATTCCATTGTGTGGTTATGCTGTGTTTTATCATATATCAGTTGATTTTTTTTTGGCTATGAATATTTGTATACAAGTATTCGTGTGGGTGTATGTTTTAATTTCTTGTGCAAATATACCTAGGAGTGGAATTGCTGGGTCGTATGGCAACTCTGTGCTTCACCTTTAGAGGAACTGTCAAACTGTTTTCCAAAGTGGTTGCATCGTTTTTCATTCCAACCAGCAATGAATGTATGAAGCTTCCAGTTTCTCCACATCCTTACCATCCTTTATTTGTCTTTGTAATTGTAGACATCCTAGTAGGTATATAATGGTCTCTCACCGTGGTTTTGATTTGCATTAATGACTAGTGATGTTGAACACCTTTTCATATGCTTATCTGCCATTTGTGTGTGTGTGTGTGTGTGTGTGTGTGTGTGTGTGTGTGTGTATTTTTAGGAATGTCTGTTCAAATTCTTTACCCATTTTTAAATTGCATCATTTGTTACTGAGTTGTAAGAATTTTAATATATTCTAGATACACATCCCTTAGCAGATATATGATTTCTGAGTATTTTTCTCAGTCTGTGGGTTGCCTTTTTTGCTGTATTGATGGTTTGTAGCATACATGGTTTTAAATTTTGATGTCGTCTGATTTATCTTTTGTTACTTCTGCTTTTTGATGCCATATCTAAGAAACCATTGCCTGACCTAAGGTCATAAGGATTTCTACTTACATTTTCTAACAGTTATATTTTCTTTTATATAGGTAAGTCTAGGATTAATTTTGTGAGTTTTTTTGGGTGGGTGTGAGGGTCCAACTTTATTTTTTGTATATGGATATCCAGGTATCCCAGTGCCATTTGTTGAAAAGACAAATGTAGAATTGCTTTGGCACTCACTGTAGTCAAAGATTAATTGAACATAAGTGAATGGATTAATTTTGGATTTTCAGTTCTGTTCCATTGGTCCATATATCTATCTGCTATGACCATACTGTCTTAATCATTGTTGCTTTATAGTTTGTTTTGAAATCAGGAGGTGTGAGTCATATTATTTTTTTTCAAGATTGTTTTTGTCATCTGTCTGAGATCCCTTGAATCTTGAAATGAGTTTTAGGATCAGCTTGCCAATTTCTTCAAAAAGCCTGTCAGATTTTAATAAGAATTGCATTGAATCTATAAATTAATTTGGAGAGCTTTGCTTTCTTAGCAGTATTATCTTCCATTGTCATTTATTTAGTTATTTAGTTTCTTTCTGTGATATTATATAGCTTCACTGTACAAGTCTTAGCACTTTCTTTTATTAAATTTATACCCAAATGTTATTCATCTGGTATTCATAGTTTCATTTTCTGTGTATTACTAGTATGTAGAAAAACTGTTGACCGCTGAATGATACGGGTTTGGACTGCATGGGTCCACTGAAATGTAGATTTTTTTCAATAAGTACAGTATAGTACTACAAATTTATTTTTTCCTTTTTCTTAACATATTCTTTAGATTATTAGTGTGTGTGTGTGTGTGTGTGTGTGTGTGTGTTTTAACTTTGAGAGAGACAGAGTGAGCACGAGTGGGAGAGGGGTAGAGAAAGTGGAAGAGTCCCAAGGAGGCTCCGTGTGGTCAGTGCAGAGCTCGATACAGAGCTTGAACTCACAGAACTGTATGATCATGACCTGATCATGACCTCCCAGTTGCCCCATATTTTCTTTAGATTATTGTAAGAATACAGTATAGAGAACATATACAAATGTTGAATGATTTTATGTTATCAGTATGGCATTTAGTCAACTGGAGGCAATTAGTTATGTTTTTGGGGAATCAAAAGTCATACGTGGATTTTACATTGTATGGAAGGGGGGTGGAATCCTAACCCCCACGTTTGAGGGCCAGCTGTACATTTATTGTATGTTGATTTTGTCATGCAACATTGCTGAATTTGTTTAATAGTACTTTAGTAAGTCTTAGAATTTACTACATGCAAGATCATATTAGCTGCAAATACAGATTGCTTTACATCTCTTTCAATTTGGATACCTTTTATTTCCTTTTCTTGTCTAATTACCCCGTTTAGATCTGTTAGTACAAGTTGAAATGAGAGTGGACATCTTTGTTTTGATCCTGTTTATTTTTTAAAGTTTGTTTGAGAGAGTGTGAGTTTGGGGGGCGGGGGGGGGGCGGAACGACAGATGGAGAATCCCAAGCAGCCTCTGTGCTGTCAGCACAGAGCCTGATGCAAGGCTTCAACTCATGAGATCATAACCCGAACTGAAATCAGGAGTCAGACACTTAATTGACAGAGCTGCCCTGGTGCCCTTGATCCTGTTTTAGTTACCTGTTGCTACTACAACAAATTGTCACAAATTTAATGACTTCAAGCAACACAGATTTATTCTCCTATGGTTTTGGAGGTCAGCATTTAAAATGAGTGTTACGGGGCTAAAATCAGGGTATTGGTCAGATTGCCTCACTTTCTGGAGTGTCTAGGGAAGAATCTGTTTCCTGCCTTTTCCAGATTCTGGAGACTGCATTCTTTGACTTGTGGCCTCTTCTAATGTTGTCAGAGCACACCACGCTCTGTTTCTGTTTCTGTTCTTACTTTGCCTTCTTTGTTTTTGAGCTCTCTTGTCTCCCACTGTTAAGGACTCGATGATTATATTGGGCCAACCCAGATACTTTGCTCATTTCAAGATCCTTGATCATATCTGCAGACTTCTTTTTAACATGTTCATAGATTCTGGGGATTAGGATTTGGATATTTTGGGTAATCATTATTTATCCTACGTAGTTCCTGATCTGAGGGAGAAAGTATTTAGTACTTTAACATTAAGTGTGATGTTAGCTGTGGGTTTTTCATAGATGCCTTTTATCAGAGTGAGGAGGTTCCTTTCTACATTTGCTTTTGTTGAGTTTTTATCATGAAAGAGTGTTGGATTTTGTTAGAAACTTTCCCTTTGTCTCTTGAAATGATCATATGGTTTTTGTCTTTTATTAGTATGGTGTATTTACATAAATTGATTTTTAGTCGATGAGTGTTGTTGTCCTGGGATAAATTCCACTTTGTCATAGTGTATATTGCTTTTTTGGTGGATTTGGTTTGCCAGCATTTTATTGAAGATTTCTGTATTTGTAGTCCTAGGGGTACTGTGCTGCAGTTTTCTTTTGTTATGATGTCTTTACTTAGTTTTTGTGTCAAGGTAACACTGGCCACTTAGCATGAATCAGGATATGTTCCCTTCTCTTCCCTTTTTTGTTTTTAATTTATTTTTACTTTTTATTCTTTCTTTATTTTTAGAAAAGTTTGTGAAGACTTGGTATTACTTTTTAAATGTTTGGTGGAATTCCCTAGTGAAGCCTGGCTTTTCTCTGTGGGAAAGAATTTGATCTTTTCACTTGTACATCTGTCTATTTTAGATTTTTTTCTTTCTTCTTGTGGTGGTTTGGGTAATTTGTCTTTATAGGAATTGGTCCATTTCATCTAGGTTACCTAATTTCTTGGTCATAGTCTTCGTGAATTAGTATTTATTTATAATCTATTTTATTTCTGTAAGGTGGGTAGTGATGTCCTGCTTTCATTCCTGATTTTAGTAATTTGATTCTTCTCTTTACTTGGTCTTTTAGCTACAGGTTTGACATTTTTAAAAAGTCTTTTTGAGGAACCCCTTTTGGATTTTGTTGATTTTTCTCTACTACATTGGTTTTGCTCTAATCATTGTATTTCCTTCTGCTTGCTTTGGGCTTAGTTTCATTTGCTGTTCTTTTTTTTAGTGTCTTAAGGTAAAAGATTAGGTTATAGATATTGAGATATTTTTCCTTAAAATATTTTTAAAGTTTATTGATTTTTGAGAGACAGAGAGCAAGTTGGGAAGGGGCAGAGAGGGAAGGAGACACAGAATCTGAAGCACGCTCCAGGCTCTAAACTGTCAGTACAGAACCTGCCTGATGCAGGGATCAAACCCACAAATCGTGAGATCATGACCTGAGCCCAGGTTGGATGCTTAACCAACTGAGCCACCCAGGAGCCCCCTGATCTTTTTCCTTTTTTAATGCAGTCATTTACAGTTATCTGTTTTCCTCTGAGAATTGATCCAGCTGTATCTCAGACCTTTTGATAGGTTTTCATTTTCATTCATCTCAAAGTATTTTTTATTTTCTTTTGTGTGTGAATTCTGTTTTGACTGTTGGTTATTAGGAATGTGCTATTCAGCTTATTAAAAGTCATACATATTTAAAGAAATTAAGAAAAAATAGGTTTTATATTTACCCACGTACTTAACACTTTGTTTTTCATTTTTCATTTTTTTAAATCAGAATTTCCATCTTGTATCATTTCTCTTCTGTTAAGTAAACTTCCTTTAACATTTCTTATAGTGTAGGTTTGCTGATCATGGGTCTCTTAGCTTTGATTTATGTGAAAAAAAGTTTTTTTTTTTTTTTTTTTTAATTTTAGAGTGTGTGTGAATGGGGGAGAGGGGCAGAGTGAGGGAGAGAGAGAATCCATGCTGAGCATGGAGCCTGATGCAGTCAGTGCTTGATCCCACGACTTTGGGATCATAACCTGAGCTGAAATCAAGAATCAGAGGCTCAATTAAGTGAGTCACTGGGGCACCCCTGTAAATACTTTTTATTTTGTCTTCATTCTTGAAGGATATTTTTGCTGAATATAGAATTCTGGGTTGTCAAGAATTTTCTTCTTTTATCACTTAAAAAATGGCCTTTGGGGAGCGCCTGGGTGGCTTAGTTGGTTAAGCGTCTGACTTGGGCTCCAGTCATGATCTCACTGCTAGTGCTTTGGAGCCCGGCGTAGAGCTCTGTGCTAACAGCTCAGAGCCTGGAGCCTGCTTTGAATTCAGTGTCTTCCTCGCTCTCTGCCCCTCCCCCACTCACACTCTATCTCCCTCCCTCTCAAAAATGAATAAACGTTAAAAAAAAAAAACGTTCTACTGTCTTTTGACCTCCCATTGTTTTTTGAGAAGTCACTGATCATCCGTATTATTATTTTCTTACATGTGATTTGTCAATTTTTTCTGGTTCTTCTAATGAAGTTTTATTTTTGGTTGTTGGTAGTTTGACTGTGGTGTGCTTAGGTATTTTCTTTGTATTTGTCCTGTGTGGTTCACTGAGCTCCCAGAATCTGCAGATTTTCAGCTTATACTGCATTTGGGAATTTTTTCAGCCATTATTTCTTCAAAAATGTCTTTGTTACATTTTCTCTTACTCCTGATTCTAGGACTCCGGTTGTACTTACATAGTTGTTTAGACCTTTGATAGTATACCACATGTCACATAATGACTTCAGTTTTCTAATTGTTGTTTTTCCCCCTCTTGTTCAGATTGGATAATAGCCATTGATCTTCAAGTGTATTGGCTCTATTAGCTAGAATAGTTAATTTTTTTTAATAGTTTCTATTTCTCTGATTATATTTCCTATTTACTACGAGCATATTTTCCTTAATCCTTGAGTATGGTTATAACTAACAGCTTTTAAAATTCTAGTCTGGGAGCTCTTGGGTGGCTTGTTTGGTCATCTGACTTTTGATTTCAGCTCAGGTCATAATCTCAGGGTCGTGGGATTGAGCCCTGTGTCAGGCTCCTCGCTAACGTGGAAACTGCTTAAAATTCTCTTTCCTTCTGTCCCTTTTTCTAAAAACAAAACAAAACAAACAAAAAACAAACAAACAAAAAAAACAAAAAACAACCAAAAAGTTTTGTCTGTAAATACTGAGGAACTATATCTTAGGTTGTTGGGGGAGACTAACAATACATGACAATTAAGTGCAGTGTGGGGTCTTGGATTGGAAGTTGGGCCAGAAAAAGGATATTAGTGGATTGATTGACAGAGTTTACATAAGGTTTGTAAAATAGTTGATAGTATTTTATCATTAATTAGTTTCCTGGTTTCCTTACCTCTCTGGGGGTTATATAAAATGTTAACATTAGAGAAACCTGGGTAAAGGTTAAAAATCCTCCTCTATTAATAACAACATCCAGGTTTTCTCTTGGTGTTGGTTTCTTTTGGTTGATTGTCTCTTCTGTGGGCCACATTTTCCTGTTTCTTTGAACGTTTAGTCATTTGGAATTGCATCTTGGACATTATGAACCATTCATTATCAAGAGTTTGGATCTTTTATATGCCTCCAAAGAATATTGACTTAATTTGTTTTATTTTTATTTACTTGTTTAGTAGGATAGGCTCAAGTTGTTTAAATCTGCATTCAGTTTTTAGTCTTATCTGGGATCCTTGTCTCTTTCACACATGCCTATTTCAGGGAACAGCTACAGATTTGGAGCAGAGTTTGTAAGTAAACTATGTACCTATCTTGTTATGCTGTGTTTCCCCCTTGATTTTATCCCTCAGTTTCCCCCTAGTGGAGTCATTCAGTGTCATCTGGTTCTTCATGCCAGTGAGAGTATGGTTTCTGTCCAAATTCTGTTGCCTAACAATGCTTAACTGGGCCTGCCTTCAGGCAAAAAGTCATTAAAAAAGAAAAAAAAAGTTTCCTCAGTGCTATTCCTTTTCCCAGGAATTTCTCTATAGTGTATTTTCTGCTTTTGATTGTTTTTCATTGTCTTCAGGTAGGTATTTTTTAATTTTGTCCAGAGTTTATAGTTTATATCTTTGTGACAGTTGGTCCAATAAGAACGCATTATGTTCCATCTCCAGGAATCTCAGGAAGCAGCTCCTGGAAGTGAAACTTAATACTTTAACCATTTTATTGAAGTATGATCTCTCTGCCTTACACGCACACACACACACACACACATACACACAGTGCACAATTGTAACTCTACAGCTCAGTGTGCTATTACAAATTGAACATGACTTAGAGAAATAGAACATTACCAGCACCTCAGAAGCCCCTTTTGTATCCCTGCCCAATCACTATGCCTACCTGCTTCTCCAGAGTCTTCAGTCTCCTATCTTTTAGCGCCATATATTAATTTTGCCTGTTATTGAACTTTGTATAATTGATAATGATGTATTTTGCATTTTGTCTTGTGTCTGTCTATATGTTTGAGAGATTATTCCATGTCAGGTGTAGGACCAGTTCATTCTCATTGTTGAAAAACATTTCATTGTGTGAATTTACTATAATTCATTTATCCCTTCTATTGTAAATGGATAGTTGGATTATTTCTATTTTGGGCCTATTAAAAAAAAGTGTTGCTTGAACAGTCTTCTGTAAGTCTTTTGGTGTACATGTGGATTCACTTCTATTGGGTATGTATTGAGTAATTGAATTACTGGGTCATGGGTGTGATCCTTTTGTTCAGCTGTAGTAGGTATTGCCAAACAATTGACCAAAGTGATGGTACCTAATTGGTTTTTTTAATGAACAAATATTAGATTTTAGCTTTTAGGAATTTGAAAGCAAAGAGTTATTGCAAACAATTCATCATTCTTACCATGTGCTAGCCCTTTAGTGTTTGAGTGGCAAATTGGTAGTTTGATAATACAAGATAAACACAGCCTTAATTCATATATAATAATACATGTTTGCTTGTTTGCTTGCTCGGGCTTATTGAATTTAGTGGAATCATTTATGTGGTTATAATTCTTACATCTGTCGTTGACACTCATATGAGGTATTCATATATCTAGTTTTATCAGTCACATACGTTTTGCTAACCATTGGTGAGCTATCTGGTTCATGGTCCAGGAATTTATAAGTTGTTGACCTTAAAGATGTTTGTTACAACTTATTTATGTTCTGTGTGGATGGAATTCTATAATTTTTGTTATATTTTGTGTTATATATTTTTGCTTAATGAAGCATTTATATCTGGTACTTGATATACACAGTAATCTTGGAAAAAGAGATATGATAAAGCTAAACGTAGGATATGAAGAGCAGCTGGTAGAAAGTGGTAACAGAACATGGTAAGAGATTGACCTTGGGGGTCCATCTTCACTATGCAGTGATGCTGTGTGACAAAATAGTTATTCTCAGATTAGGAAACTTTTCTATAAAGGGCTAGACAGTAAATATTTTAGGGACTTCTGTTGCAGCTACTTGGTTTTGCCATTGCAGCACAAAATCAATCATAGACAATATATAGATGAATAGTTATTATTATATAATATTTATCAGCACTGAAATGTGAATTTGTATAATTTTTACATGTTACAAAATAATACTTTTTGATTTTTTTTTTCCATCACCTGCAAGGTAAAAACCACTTGTATTAGTCTGCTGGGACTGCTGTAAGCAAGTACAAACTGAGCAGCTTAAATAACAAACGTGTTGCATCAGGGTTCTGGAGGCGAGAAGTCAGAAATCAAAGTGTTGGCAGGTCGGTTCCTTCTTAGTAAGGGAACGATCTATCTGTTCCAGCCTTGTTGGCTTGTAGGTGGCCATCTTTGTGTCTCTGCATTGTCTTCCCTCTGTACGTGTCTGTCTTTTGAGTACAATTTTCCTAGTCATACTGGATTAGTGCCCACCGTCACTATCTCATTTTAATTTGATTACTTTTGTAAAGATCCTGTATGTCCAAATTGGGTCACATTCTGAGATATTGGGGGCTAGGACTTCAAAATAATTTTTTGTTTGTGGGTGGAGGGCACAGTTTAATCTATATTATTCATTTTTTTATAAAGTTAATTTGTTTAGAGAATGCGTGCACATATACACACACACAAGTGGGAGAGGAATAGAGAGAGGGGGGAGGGAGGGAGGGAATCCCTGCTTGGGATTCTTCCCCAGTCCTTGCTGTCAGCACAGATCCTAACTTGGGGCTCGATCTCATGAACTGTGAGATCATGACCTTCACCAAAATAGTCGGATGCTTAACTGACTGAGCCACCCAAGTGCCTCTATAACATCATTCTTAGCTTTTGATCATTAAAAATCAGGTGGGGTGGTCTGGATTGGCCAGCTGGCTGCACTTTGTAGCGCTTGACTTATGTATTAGGGCAGAGATGATACCAGCTCTCAAATGTTGCTATGTGCATCTTTAGGTGAGATGGCTAATCTTGTGGAATCTTGAGATTCACTAGAGGAACAATCATCAGTTTCATCTTTGAATATGAGAGACAAAAGTTCATACTGATTTACCAAAGATATTTAGATTTCAGGTTCAAATAACCATTATTGTGGTTTTAATTTTAGAAAGAATAGGCACTCCTCCCCCCCCCCCCCAAAGCCTAATTGGAGATGTTCCTGGGAGATGGGTTAGAGTTATAATGTTATAATCTAGTTTACTACGTAAAAGCTGGTTTAGATTAGTGACTTGAAGTAGTTGCTCAGTGTTCAGTAGAATTGCTTTTAAGGCTTATATAAACATTTATATTAAGAATTATATGGAATATTACTTGGTGATCAGAAGGAATGTATTCTTACCATTTGCAACAACATGGATGAAACTAAGACTGTATTATGCTTAGGAAAATAAGTCAGAGAAAGACAAATATCATATGATATCACTTACAAGTGGGATTTAAGAAAAAACAAATGAACAGAGAGGAAGGGAAGGAAAAATAAGATAAAAAGAGAGAGGGAGGCAAACCATAAGAGACTTTTAAATAAAACAAACTGAGGGTTGCTGGATGGGCTAAATGGTTGATGGGAATTAAGGAGGGCACTTTTGGATGAGTACCGGGTGTTATATGTAAGTGATGAATCACTGAATTCTCCTGAAACTATTAAATCAGTTAACCATATGTTAACTAAGATTAAAAAAAACATGGGAAGAAGAAGAGGTAACCAATAAACAAGCTATCAAAAAACACAAAGCAACAAAAAACCCAAAACAAAAAATAATTTTATTTTAGAGGTGCCTGGCTAGCTCAGAGGAGCACACGACTCTTGATATCAGGGTTGTGAGTTTGAGCCCCACATTGGGTGTAGAGATTACTTAAAAATGAAATGTTAAATTTTTAAAGATTTTAAAAGTAAACTCAATTTTAATATATTAGCTACCACTAATGCGTTAGTTGTTGATATTATAGTAAGGAATTTTTGGGCAGATCTCAAAATTTTTTACAGTCTGTTTCAAGAGCATCATTGTTAGCAATGTGTATGTGTGAATCAGGATTTTCTTGATTGCCATCAGTCCTTCTTAGTATAATATTTACTTTGCATTTAGGATTCTTTTTCATTTTTTTAAATGTTTAGAGTTCGAGCAAGAAAGATAGTGCACAGGGAAGGGGCCAAGAGAGGGAGAGACAAATCCCAAGCCGGCTCCATGCTCTGAGCTGTCAACACAGAGTGCGAAGTAGGGCTTGAACCCATGAACTGACCTGAACCGATGTCAGACACACAACTGATGGAGCCACCAAGGCGCCCCTACATAGAGGATTCTTATCTATAGCCCTTGGTTTCAGCGTATTTTAATCAAATTAACCTTGTGTTTTTAGTCACTGACTAAATTTTATAATAATTTGAAAGCTTTATACTTGAGCTTTGAAAATTTATTTACT
The DNA here is from genome assembly GCF_006229205.1 of Suricata suricatta. NCBI lineage: Eukaryota > Metazoa > Chordata > Mammalia > Carnivora > Herpestidae > Suricata > Suricata suricatta. The sequence continues at coordinate 35,237,742 of NC_043706.1, forward strand.
GTAGAGCACTTAACTTTCAATTTTATATTTATGCTCTTAGTAAGGTTTCATTTGAAAGGAAGTTTTTTTCTAATTGACAATTTGAGAAACTGCTCATTTAGCATATGTAACCTAATAGGAAAAGGTGAGGCAGGAGATAAAGGAAATTGGTTACTTAAAATTGGGTTAATATACTGATGAGGAAGGCACAAGAGAAATGAAATCAATTCAGGTTATTAGTTACCCAACTTTTGTTTTTTATTTCCCTAGCAACTTTTAGCATCTTGTGGGTACTTTGTTTCTACCTTCAACTTCAGAAGATATGCCATTCTTTATTATTTCTTGGTATAAGCTAAGTAGAATTACTAGTAGGTTGTGAATGGGTGAAAGGACTTCTTGTGTATAAGTGGCAAGAGAAGGAATCGCTGTCAGCATTACAGCAAAACAAGCAAGCATAGAAAGGATTTAAAATAGATACTTCTTGTCAGTGCTAATAATGTATAGAAGAAAATACAGGATAGGAAGTATCCTTTCCCTATTGTATATTAAAGGCTGTATTTTTGGAATATGTTCTTTGTGCAGCAGTTCTTGGATTTGTTCATGTAGTTGAAATGATCTGTGGTTCTTTTGAGGAGGTAATGAGATAGCCAATTTTAATTCTGGTCAGTAATATTAACCCCTTAAAGTCTGTAAAGAACAATAGTCAATTATGGTGTCTCTCTTATTAAAGTAGAAGCAGAGGGCATTTTGGAGTGTGGTAGAAAGAGCATTGAGTCTCTTATGCACATATTGGTGTGAGGATGTTACTGTGTAGAGCTGTGTCTCTTGGCTTGGAATGGGATGGCCATTGCATCCTCTTTCTGTCATGTTTCTGAGATTAAAATATACACACATAAATTGGCTTATTAAAATTAGTTACTGTATTTTTTAATTTTAGAGAGATCATAAGTGGGGTGGAGGGGGGGAGACAGAGGAAGTATACCAACCAGGCCCCATAGTAATCATGGAGCCCAATGCAGGGCTCCATCCCATGACCTTGGGATCATGACCTGAGCTGAAATCAAGAGTTGGGTGCTCAGTCGAGTCACCCAGGTGCCCCAAATTAGTTCTTAAATGTTTAGTTATTTTTTATTTTTTTACATTTTATTTATTTTTGAGAGAGATAGCATGAGTGGGGGAGGGGCAGAGAAGAATCTAGACAGAATTTGAAGCAATCTCTGGACTCAGAGCTGTTAGCACAGAGCCCAATGCTGGGCTTGAACCCATGAACTGAGATGTGACCTGAGCCGAAGTTGGAGACTTAACCTACTGAGCCATCTAGGTGCCCCAAGTTAGTTGTTTTAGATGGTTCCTTATTTTTTTAAATACATATTTATTAAATTCCTTTGCTTTGAAAGTATTCCTGCCCTATTGTGGAACCTCTGGAAATGTATTAATTAATATGGTGGCTATAGCAATCATTTCCTTGAGTGACACCTGGACCCTGGGTTTTAATGTTTGTATATTTGTGCAAGACAGCACTTTATTCATGTGAAATGAGGGCTGGAGAGTTTTGTGTAAGTGTTAAATAATCTCTTTTAAAGACTTTTTTTTTTTTTAAAGTTTATTTACTTATTTATTTTTGGTCATCTCTACACCCAACCAGGGGCTTGAACTCATGACCCTGAAATCAGAAGTGCATGTTCTTCTGACTGAGCTGCCAGGTGCCCCTTAAAGACGTTCTGGATAATGTATCATCATTTCTTCAGTGGGAATAAAGTGGTGATTTTCATTGTTTATCCTGAGGATGGACAGATCATACCACTTCTCATTTGGAAGCATTTCTTTTGGTACTTTCCTTGTGTTTGTGAGGGGAAAATTTCTCAGTGTAGCATTCTCCTTTATTATTCTGTAGATATTTAATAGGAATCTCAGATTACCATAGAAATACTTTGTTTCCTTGTTTCCTGGCTGTATAGATTTTTTTTTTTTTTTTTTTTGAAACTGAATAAGAGAAAGGAAGCAACTTGAAGCTGTTAGATTTGGGAATTAGTTTACTTTCTGAAAAGGATTTGTACTGATCTGGTTGGTCAGGTTTCTCAGAGTGATGAGGAAGAGACGTGGTAACAGCAATCGAGTGAGAGGTACAAAGGGAAATTTGCTTCATTCAGTGCCTAGGTAGTACTCAATCCCCTTTTCCTGATGCGGTTCTTAAATAGTTAGAAAGGTATCTCAGCTTTTTGCTTCAGGACCAGCTAACTGCTGCAGATAACTGCTTGGCCTTTTCAACTGATCCTATAGACAGGGTTTGATTGCATTGATTTAGCATTGTTGTGCCTGGAGCACGCAACCTTGTTGGTCATATTTGGGGTTTCGAACTTATGAGGGAAACCCATCATGCCCAACCCATGTGTAGTTAACTTCTAGTCTAAGTAAACTTAATTGTTCTTCATTCAAACCCCTGTAACCTGTGTAATTGTTGGCTTCTGTGTTCCTAACAAGGTACGCCTTGAGGGAATTATATTGGTGAGTGGGATAGGTTGGCAGAGAACAGGTTGGGACCGCTTTGCTCAAAATTACTTTGTGGTAGGATGCTTCATAGATCTTTGGTTGAGCAGAAACAGGCTTCTGCTCCACCTCTAATTTTCATTCCAAATGCAGAAGAGGTTTTTGAGGGGAGGTGCAGGTGGAGGGATCGATTTTAGAAAGTGGGAGTATTGAATAGAACTACCTTTATTATCTTTGATACCCTCATGGATTTGCATACTGGGGTGATTATTTCTTGTGACCATTATTTCTGTGTGTAACTAACAAATATATATGTATGTCTATTTGCCAGAACCCAACTAAATGAGTTAGCTGAATAATCAAGGGCCCCTAAGTGTGTGGGTCTGAAGCTTTGTTTTGCCTGTTTTTAGTGAATATTTTCAGAGTATTCAAGTTATTGAATGCAGTGGATAAATGAACACGCTTTTTATCTTAATAGGGATGATAGAAATTCATTATTGGTAGAATGTATCTTGTTTATTATATATAGATCCTTCAAGAATGTGAATTTGGGTATGAAAAGCTAACTAGCACATATAACCACATATGCAAAAGAATTAAATATATTATTTTTAGGATAGCTGAAAGTTGTCGGTTGGGAACTTTTTGAGGAATTGTGTAATAGACAATGCATGGGCGCAGACCATTAGTGCTGGCTGCCTAGCTGTATTTTAAGGATTAAAAGCAAAATCTTTGCATGTGATGTTTTGTATATTTGGCTTAAAAAAAATCTACAGCCTTTTAGAAATTGTGAGATATGGGTCATTTTTGTTCAGATAAGAGCTAGGTCAATAAAGCATTTACTAACATGAAATGTTTTTCTTTTCCCCTTTCTTGATATTAAAAGAAAGGTGAATGGATGAAATAGCCATTAAAGGATTTAATTTAAAAAAATGTAGCAACAAAAACCATACAACTCTGGCTGTCCATGTTACTTTAAGCTTCATATTTCAAAACTATATTCACAGCTTTAGAAATAAACTCAACAGTAACTGAATGGTATTAACCGGTGCTTTTCTTCTTTGCTTTATCCTATTGTGTCAGCAGGGATGCTGCAGCAATTCTTCTTGATCTAAAAACTACTTTGTTGTGGAACTGAAAAAGAAAAATGTTCTAATCTCCTGCTAAAATTTTACCTGACAGTGAGGTCAGTTAGACAATGGAATAACTTGCTAAGGGAGTTCAGTGAGAATCTTTCTGCTAGAGATGTTCCAGAGTTGACTTGAATGAGGTACTTGGAATTGAAGATCAAGCTGGCAGAATCCTCCAGGATGAGATAGCTCCTCTGAACTAAAAATTTAAAAAGGAATTAAAAAGTCTATATTACAAGTTTTGAGAAAATACTGCCTAAAATCATTGATTCAGAATTTAGTTGTTCAGGTATGTTTTATTCTGTATAAACATCTTCCAAGGGTATATTAAAATGGAAAGTGTTTTTCTTTCTTTTTTTTTTTTTTAAGGGTGTATAGTTTGGGATATCTGGGTGGCTTCTTTGGTTAAGTGTCCAACTTTGGCTCTTGGTCATGATCTTATGGTTAGTGAGTTCTAGCCCCATGTAGTGCTCTGTGCTGACAGCCTGGAGTCTGCTTCAGACTCTGTCTCCGTCTCTCTGCTCCTGCCCCATTCGCACTCTGTCTTTCTGTCTCTCTCAAAAATAAATAAAACATTAAAAAAATTTTAAAAAGGTATGTGGTTCTAGATCGTAAATTACTGCCTTCATTATACATGTATTGAGAAGTTTATTGTTAAATACCCCACTGTTGTATGCCAGTGTATCAGAGAAGATAGTCTGTAAGGGAAGGTTTGGGATTATGATGACCTTTAAATTAAAGAGCTGGTGGGTGGCTGGCCAGACTGTCAGGGTCATTATTAATGTTCTTTTAAAATGATGCCAGAGATCTGGATTTGATTGCCTGTTCGGTCTCTCTGCTTAGGCCATCAAGAGATAGGATTGCTGGTGGAGGGAGGCTGTTAGCTCTGGGCTCAGGCTAAATCTTTAATCCCTCCACATGTTCCCCTTTCGATAATTCGAAAAGAAAACCGTTTGGCTGCTGGGGCTTTGTTTTCTGATCTCCTTTGGTAAAAGGCACCTGCTATGCAGGGTTTTGAATAGCAGTAAACCACTAAGTGGTGAAAACAAGAATTTGAAGTCTTTGGAAACTTTGTTGAGATTTTTGTCCTTGGCTCCTTTGGGTCTGAACCGAAAGATTTGGTGTTGAGAGAGCACGGACCACAGGGACGAATGTTGAGGCAGAAGTGGAGTTGAAAACTGTTTATATTTAGAATTTTAACAAATGTAGTTAAAATAATATTCCTCTGGATGCTAGTATATGGCTAAAAAGTACCAGAGGTTCAAAAAGATCCCCATATAATCACATGAGGACTGCAGGTCATTGGGGTATAGAGCTTAACAGGTGGTCTGTGTGAGGATAGTTTTGTTCTTTTTACTACCTAATAGCCAATTTAATTTCACTCTTGTTGCAGCCGAATGTCCCCACCGTTGAATTTTCCAGATTCTCTAAAACATGATTAGTGCAGAGATAGCTGTGACATTAGGGTGATTTTCAGTGACTGGGCAATTGTGTGGTTAGGTCCCTGGATATGGAGCTGGTGGAAGGGAATTTTACTTTAGGGCCATTGTTAACAAAAATATTACTCTTTGTGTTCGTCATTAAAGTAATCCAACCCCTTCTGAAATACAAAGGAGTAATAGTGGCTTTGGGTTAACAATGCTAAAGTAAGAAAAAAAATTTAAAGTTGTTAGATTAACGGTAGTTTCTTATTTCTGCTCTTACCAGTATAGAGTAGCTGGTAAGCACTTAACCTTAGGCTCTTCAGGTTTTGTTTGTTGTTGGTAGACTGGTGGGCAGTGATAACCCTCTTATTCTCCTCCCTCTCCCTTTGTCCAAGGTTGGGTACTTAAGGGTATGGCTTTCAGGCCGTGGGTTCTTCTGATGCTTGAATGAAGCATTGCACTCAAAGGTGTGTTTTCCAGTCTTAGTGGTCAGTCCCTGCTGCTGGACGTGTCCACTGGAGGAGGAATGCAAACATGCATGTAACTCCTATATAATCCATAGACTAGGAACCTCACTGGTCTGTGCACCAACCCCTTCTCCATTTGTTTAGAATGGAGGGTTTACATCTTTATTCTCCTTTTTGATGTTAGAGATGAGGGCCAGGACTAAATCAGCCCAGGTCTTGAGCTGGACTTTATATATAAAGATAAAGAACAAAGTGGGGTACCTGGCTGGCTCATTTGGGGGCTATGCAACTCTTGATCTCAGGTTTATGAATTTGAGCCCCACATGGGATGTAGAAATTACTTAAAAATAATAAAATCTCTTACAAGTATTGTCACTTAAAAAAGATGAAGAACAAACAGGGAGTAGGTGGCCAGTTCTTTTGGGATTTCTTATCAGAAACCCCCTGTTTATCTTTATTTTTGATCTTTGTGGGACTCTGGGAAAAAATTCTTCCCCCATAAACATTTATTCCTGCTTAGGACATTCCAGTGGTTGTTTAATGTTTGACTAGCAGTATCCAGTCTATGATTATATTTAAAACTTCTTACTGTCCCTAGTTATAAATCAATACTGTGAATATACTTTTAAGTAGTGGACAAAGCATGTCTGGGGGGTGAGTGCATCTTAGATATTTTATCCCATAGTACCAGCAGTTTTATTTGTCACTGTGAAGAGAATTAACATTGCATTTTTCTGTTCTTAATTTGTCTATCCTTCCCCCTTCCTCCTCTGTCTGCCTGTCTGTCTGTCTGTCTCTCTCTCTCTTTTTTTTTGTTGACAGTATGGAAAATACTCAAATTACAAATGAGTTTAGTTTGCCGAATGTTCTTAAATAGCTAAGCCTTTGGAAATCTATTCCGTACCTAAATGGTGTATCTTTTTTATTGTCTACTTTCTCTATCCCCACCCACCCACATAGTTCATGATGTTCTGGAGGCTTTCCAGGCCTGGGAACCATTGGCTAGAGGTTCTAAAGGTTACAGTCATCATGTAGAAGATTTGGATGACCAAGAACCCTAGGTTCTTAAGAACTTGTATAGGTAGAAAAAGCTCTAGCCTATGTGTAGCTCTTGTAATGGAGGTTAATTTTTTATATGATCACATAAAAGTGGGAGGTGGTTTGGTATGGTTTTGATATTGTTTGGGATCAATCAGGGCTTTACAAGTGGTTGAAAATGAAGTGTGTCTTGATTCTCAAAAGTAATGCACAGGGTAAGGTTGCATATCCTCTGAGAGATTGCTAGAATAAAATTCCAGTGTGGCCTCAGGCTGTAGAACAAGTTGTCTGTGAAAGTCTCTCATCTGTATCGTTTGTCTGCTACTCTAAGTATTAATTGGGAAGGCAAGATTTTCAATAGGACAAGGCAGTTAAATAGTAGAGTCATTCAAGTATGCAGTGATGTCACTCAGTACTTTTCTGAGAGTTGTGAATGAAGAAAAAATTTATCAGTGGGTTCCTCAGACTGCTGTTGCTTGGAGAATATTTATTATGGCTCATTCACTCTAGCTCTTGCCAGACAGTAGTTGTTTCCAAATCCATGCGTGAATTTTTGGGAAGGAATTTTGGCTACATCTTTGTTTTCCCTTCACCTTCAAATTCTTCTTCTGGGATACAAGTAAATCCTTGTTTTTACAAGTCTTCTAAAACAGACATCCACATGATTGTTTTTCAGAACTCTTGCTTTCAACTCCTTTAATTATTCCAATAGTGTCATCACTACTAGAATGTCTTGGTGTCTCTTTCTTGGGTCTGTCTTCATGTACTGACGAACATTGCTCTAACTGCTTTTTATTGTGGCCCATCATTTCTTGAAGCTTTGAAATGTCTTCGGGGGGTAAAGTATGATTACAGAATGTTTTAGAGACAAGATTAGAAAGAGAGTTGCTGACCATTAAGTTGAATGCTTAAGGTCTCTATGGCAGTAACAAGAGGAGTCAGAGGTGTATCCAGGGACTTTGCAACCACAGGACTTATCTGACCCTGGTTTCCTTCTTTCTAAAACTGAGATATTCACCTTGTAGGATTGGAATAAGAATAAGTAAAGAGTCTCTGTGCTTTGTTTGTAATTGACTTTGACATATGTTAATTCCTTCTTATGGTTTATAAATGTAGATCTGAAGACAGTTTTGAAGAATTCGAATGTTGCTTTTGAGTAATGGCTTCAGTGTTTAGAACACCTTCTTTGAGATTGTTTTTTAAAAAAATATTTATTTATTTATTTTGAGAGAGAGACAAGAGAGTGTGAACCAAGGGACAGAGAGAGAGACACAGAATTTGAAACAGGCTCTAGGCTCTGAACTGTCAGTACAGAGCCCGATCTGAGCTGAAGTTGGATGCTTAACTGACGTAGCCACCCAGGCACCCCTAGATTACTTTTTTAAAGGGGCATATAGTTTATTTGTTAAAGAAAAAAGAAAAAGGGGGGAAATGTATAAATTTTGAGCAGAATAGCTGAGCAAATGTTTTGTTTTCAGTTTTTAAAAAATAATTTTCTAAAGACTTTTAAAAAATTTATAATTTATTGTCAAGTTGGTTTCCATATAACACCCAGTGCTCTTCCCCACAAGTGCCCTCCTCCGTGACTATCACCTCCCTTCCTCCCCCCCGACCCCCGCATTCCTCATTCCTCAGTTTGTTTTCAGTATTCAAGAGTCTCTCATGATTTGTCTCCCTCCCTTTCCCTAATTCTGTTCCCTCCTTCCCCTCCCCATGGTCCTCTGTTAGGATTCTCCTGTTAGACCTATGAGTGAAAACATAGGGTATCTGTCCCTTTCTGCCTGACTTATTTCGCTTACCATGACACCCTCGAGGTCCATCTACTTTGCTACAAATGACCACATTTCATTCTTACTCATTGCCATGTAGTACTCCATTGTATAGATAAACCACATCTTCTTGATTCATTCATCAGTTGATGGACATTTAGGCTCTTTCCATGATTTGGCTATTGTTGAAAGTGCCGCTATCGGGGCGCTGACGTGGCCCAGTCAGTTAAGCAGCCGACTTTGGCTGAGGTCATGGTCTTGCAGTTCGTGAGTTTGAGCCTTGCGTTGGGTTCTGTGCTGACAGCTCAGAGCCTGGAGCCAGTTTCAGGATCTATGTCTCCTTCTCTCTCTGCTCTTCCCCTGCTCACTCTGTCTCTCAAAAATAAATAAACATTAAAAAAATAATAATAATATAAAAAGAAAGTGCCGCTATGAACATCAGGGTACACGTGCCCCTATGCATCAGCATTTCTGTATCCCTCGGGTAGATCCCCAGCAGTGCTATTGCTGGGTCATAGGGGAGTTCTATGGATAGTTTTTTGAGGAACCTCCACACTGTTTTCCAGAGCGGCTGTACCAGTTTACATTCCCACCAACAGTGTAGGAGGGTGCCCGTCTCTCCACATCCTCGCCAGCATCTGTAGTCTCTTGATTTGTTCATTTTAGCCACTCTGATTGGTGTGAGGTGGTATCTCAGTGTGGTTTGGATTTGTATTTCCCTGATGATGAGTGATGCTGAGCATCATTTCATGTGTCTGTTGGCCATCTGGATGTCCTCTTTGGAGAAGTGTCTGTTCAGGTCTTCTGCCCATTTCTTCCCTGGATTATTCATTTTTCGGGTGTGGAGTTTGGTGAGTTCCTTGTAGATTTTGGATACTAGCCTTTATCTAATATGTCATTTGCAACTATCTTTTCGCATTTCATCAGTTACCTATTAGTTTTCTTGATAGTTGCCTTTGCAGTGCAGAAGCTTTTTATCTTGATGAGGTCCCAATAGTTCAGTTTTGCTCTTGATTCCTTTGCCTTTGGGGATGTGTTGAGTAGGAAATTGCTGCTATTAATGTCAAGGAGCTGTTTCCTGCTTTCTCCTTTAGGGATTTGATGGTTTCCTGTCTCACATTCATTTCATTTTTCTGCATGTTGCTATCCAGTTCTCCCAGCACCACCTGTTAAAGAGGCTGTCTTTTTTCCATTGGCTACTCTTTCCTGCTTTGTCAAAGATTAATTGGCCATACATTTGTGGGTCTAGTTCTGGGTTCTTTTCTTTTCCATTGATCTATGTGTCTGTTTTTGTGCCAATACCATATTATCTTGATGACGACTGCTTTGTGGTAGAGGCTAAAGTCTGGGATTGTGATGCCTCCTGTTTTGGTTTTCTTCTTCAATGTTACTTTGGCTACTTGGGGTCTTTTGTGGTTCCATACGAATTTTAGGATAGTTTTTCTAGCTTTGAGAAGAATGCTGGTGCAATTTGGGTTGGAATTGCATTGAATGTGTAGATTGCTTAGGGTAATAATGACATTTTAACAATGTTTATTCTCCCGATCCATGAGCATGGAATGTTTTTCCGTTGTTTTGTTTCTTCTTCAATTTCTTTCATAAGTTTTCTATAGTTTTCATTGCACAGGTCTTTTACATCTTTGGTTAGGTTTATTCCTAGGTATTTTATGGTTTTTCATACGATTGTGAATGGGATCAATTTCTTGATTTCTCTTTAGGTTGCTTCGTTATTGGTGTATAAAAATGAAACTGATTTCTGTATGTTGATTTTGTACCCTGCGACTTTGCTGAATTCATGGGTCAGTTCTAGTAGGCTGTTGGTGGAGTCTGTTGGGTTTTCCATGTAGAGTATCATGTCATCTGCGAAAAGTGAAAGTTTGACTTCATCTTGCCAATTCTGATGCCTTTTATTTCTTTTTGTTGTCTGATTGCTGAGGCTAGGACGTCCAGCACTATGTTAAACAACAGTGGTGAGAGTGGACATCCCTGTTGTGTTCCTGATCTCAGGGGGAATGCTCTCAGTTTTTCCCCATTGAGGATGATATTAGCTGTGGGCTTTTCATAAATGGCTTTCATGATGTTTAAGTAAGTTCCTTCTATCCCAACTTTTTCGAGGGTTTTTATTAAGAAAGGGTGCTGTATTTTGTCAAATGCTTTTTCTGCATCTATTGACAGGATCATATGGTTTTTATCTTTTCTTTGGTTAATGTGATGTATCACACTGATGGATTTGCAAATATTGAACCAACCCTGTAACCCAGGAATGAATCCCAGTTGATCAGGGTGAGAAATTCTTTTTATATGGTGTTGAATTCGATTTGCTAGTACCTTGTTGAGTATTTTTGCATCTGTATTCATTAAGGATATTGGCCTGAAGTTCTCTTTTTTGTTGGGTCTCTGTCTGGTTTGGGGATTAAAGTGATGCTGGCTTCATAGAATGAGTCTGGAAGTTTTCCTTCTATTTCTGTTTTTGGAATAGCTTGAGAAGAATGGGTATTAACTCTGCTTTAAATGTCTGGTAGAATTCTCCAGGGAAGCCATCTGGCCCCGGGCTCTTACTCGTTCTGAGTTTTTTGATAACTGAATCGGTTTCTTCACTGGTTATGGGTCCATACATTTTCTATCTCTTCCCATTTGAATTTTGGTAGTGTATGTGTGTTTAGGAATTTGTCCATTTCTTCTAGGTTGTCCAGTTTGTTGGCATATAATTTTTCATAGTATCCCCTGATGATTGCTTGTATTTCTGAGGGATTGGTTGTAATAGGTCTATTTTCATTCGTGATTTTGTGTGTTTGGGTGTTCTCTCTTTTCTTTCTGAGGAGCCTGGCTAGAGGTTTATCAATGTTGTTTATTTTTTCAAAAAACCACCTCTTGGTTTCATTGATCTGTTTAACTATTTTTTTGGATTCTATACTGTTTATTTCTGCTCTGATCTTTATTATTTCTCTTCTGCTGGCTTTGGGGTGCTCTTGCTGCTCCCATTCTGCTTCCTTTAGGTATTCTGTTAGATTTTGAATTTGCGCTTTTTCTAGTTTCTTGAGATAGTCCTGGATTGCAATATACTTGCCTTTTAGGCCTGTCTTTGCGGCATCCCAGAGAGTTTGGATTGCTGTATTTTCGTTTTCATTTATTGCCATATATTTTTAATTTCTTCTCTAATTGTCTGATTGGCCCAATCATTCTTTAGTAGGGTGGTCTTTAACTTCCATGTTTTTGGAGGTTTTTCAGACATTTTCCTATGATTGATTTCAAGTTTCATAATATTGTGATCTGAAAGTGTGCATGGTATGATCTCAATTCGCTTATATGCCTTAAAATATTTTTTAAAATGTATGAATAATTAGAAAAGTTGATTCATAGAGTCATTGTTTCCATGATTTAATTCCTCTGTGTTAGGTCCATTATTTCCGTTCAGTGCTGTTTTCTTACTCCTTGTAATACTTTCACATTATTTTGTTTTATTTGGTACAGGTCTGCTGGTGTGGAATTCCTTCAGTTTCTGAATATCTGAAAAGGTCTATTTCTCCTTCAGTTTGGAAGTATATTTTTGCTGAGTATTGAATGCTAGATTGACAATATTTTCTTTACATACTCTAGAGATATTGTTTCACTGCCTTTTAGCTTGCATCATTTCCAGTGAGAAATCTGTCATTTTTATCTTCCTCTGTGTCCTTTTTTCCTGGTTACTTCTAATATTTTTGTCATCACTAATTTTAAGCATTTTTATAATTATATGGTGCAGTTTTCTTTATACTTTTTGAATTTGGTTTGTTGAGCTTTTTTATTTTATATCAATAAGTTTATAGTTTTAATAAAATTTTAAAATGTTTGTGCTCCTTCAAATAAATTTTGTTTTCCTCTTATCCTTTCATAGACTCCAGTTGCACATATATTAAGCCTTTTGATGTTTTCTTACACATATTTTATTCTTTTTCTTCATTTTTTCCTCTTTGTATTTATTAGTGCCTTGTCTTCAGGACTATTTTTCTTTTCTTCTGCAGTGTCTTTCTGCTGTAATTCTATCCAGTGTATTTTTCATCTTAAGACCGTGTAGTTTACATCACTAGGAGTTCAGTTTGGTTCATTTTTATATCTTCCAAGTCCCTACTTAACTTTTTAAACAAATAGAATATAGTTATAATTGTTTTAATGTTGTCAGCTACTGATTCTATCATCTGTACCAATTCTGCGTTGTTTTTTATTTGATTTTTCTTGTCTCTGGGTCATATTTTCCTATTCTTTGCATGCTTATTGTAATTTTTGGTTATATACCAGACATAATTAATTTTACCTTGCCAGGTGATAGATATTTTATATTCTTCTAGGTATTCTTGGGCTTTGTTTTGAATGCAATTCAGTTTCTTTGGATGAGTTTGATTATTTCATATATTTTAAGCTGTTTTTTTTAGGCTATACCAGATCAGCGTTTAAGGGACACGTACTCACTCTTGATCCAAACCTTTGTGAGCACACTACTGCCCTGTCAGTTATGAGGTTTTCCATTCTGACTGATGGGAATAGACATTATTCCAGGCCCTGTGTGTTATAGCTATTATTGTTCCCTCTAATCTTTCTGGTGGTTCTTTTCTATTCCTCACATGAACCTCAAATGAAGTGCTCAGCTGAATATTCAGAGGATCCCTGCAGTTCTCTAGAATTTTCTTTGTAGCTCTCCTTTTTTTGTAACTATGCTGAAAACTCTAGGTGCCTTGACCCTCTTAGGTTCTCTTGCCCTTGGCTGTGGCCTGAATACACTGTAAATAAAATGGAGAAATCAGAAGCTCATTTTGTTTGTTTACTATCTCTTAGAGATCAGTGACCTTCATTTTTTGTTGTGACTTTATTTCTGATGACCAGTGTTCATGAGAACCTTTGTTTCATGTATTTTGTTTCTTTTTGATGTTGTTGTTTGAGGTGAGGGGGTAGATGGTTCTTGTTACTCTGTCTTGGGTCGAAAGTAAAGTCTTCAGTCTTCAGCTTTGTGTGTGTGTGAGTGATTATGGGAACGTGCCAATATATTTATTCATTCTGTTGAAGGACATTTGGGTTGCTCACTTTGAACATTTGTGTACATATCTTTACCTTAGCATGTGTTTCTCTTGGGTGTATAACTAGGAGTGCTAAGACATATGCCAAAATAGAAGTTTCTATATTGTCTATTTTAATAGATGATGACAAACTATTTTTCAAAATTGTACATGTGGGTGTGGTTACTTCACATTCTTGTGGTTCTTTTAGATTTTAATTATTCGCTTGATAGTCTCACATTATCATATTACAGATTTATTTCCATTTCATTACTGTGTTATTTTTCATATATTTAAAACATTCTCTTTTGAAGTACTTATTTAAGATGTTTATTCCTTATTCTTTTGGTTTGTCTTTATCTCATTGATTTGTAGGAGTTCTTTTAATTTTTTTAGCTTATTTATTTATTTTGAGAGAGGGAGAGAGGAGTGAGTGAGTGAGCAGAGCAGGGGCAGAGAAAGAGACAGAGAGAGAGAGAATCCCAACAGAATCCCAGAGCCTGATGTGGGGTTTGAACTCCCAAACCGTGAGAGCATGACGTGAACTGAAACTAAGAGTCCGGTGTTTAACCTACTGAGACACCCAGGAGCCCTGATTTATAGGAGTTCTTATACATTCTGTATTTTGTTATGTGTGCTACAGTTTTTCATAATTTGTAGTTTGCTTTTTTACTCTGTTTTATCTTTTGATGAAGACATATTCTTATGGATGAAAAGGTAATTTTAATGTATTCCAGTGTAGTAATTCTTTATGATTAGTGCTTCATATCTTCTAAGAAATCTTTTTCTATTTAGAACACATCAGGACATTTTTCTTCTGTTAGCATTTTTGAGCTCTGCGGTTTCTCTTTCACAGTTAAATGTTCAATCCACCTGGAACTAATTTGTTTGCATGATGTGAGGTAGGGATCAAAGTTCATTTTATTCCATATATATATTTAATGGGCCAACAGCATTTATTTATTGGAAAAAACCCTGTTTCCCTGACTGATGTACAGTAACACCTTCCTTAATAGATGTCCATGGATGTGGTTGTTCTGCATTTTCTATTGTAATATATTAGTTTATTTGTCTATACTTGTTCTAGTATCAAACTGTTTAGGTACCATAGTTACACAGTTTTTAGAAAATTTTGATGTCTGATAGCGTAAGTCTTCCAACTTTGTTTTTCTTCAAAATTGATTTGACCATGTTTGGTCATTTGAATTTTCATATAGATTTTAGAATAAGCTTGCTAATTTTCTTTCAAAAATTGATTAGAATTTTGATTGGGTTTGTGTTGATGCTTTTAAATTTGGGACAAACTTTTTATTGCATCTTTCAACCATAAACATGGTACCTTCATTTATTTAGGTTTTCTTAAGTTTTTATCAAGTATATTTTACAGTTTTTTGAATAGAGGTCTTACAAATAGTTTTTACTTACATAGTCATTTACTCTGAATTAGTTTAATTTCTGTTTTTTAAATTCTTGTACCTTTTACTTGTTTCTCTTTTTTTATTGGGCTGCCTTGTATATAACAGTAGATGTATGAATGTCATGGTAACAGGTTTACTTGTTTTGTTGTGAACTAGAAAGCTTTTCAGTTTTCACTGTTGCTTGATGTTCTCTGTTGGCTTCATCTAAGTAATTTTTTTTGCAGTACCCTTTTTCTGATTAGGGAAGTTTACTTTTATTTTATTTTATTAAGATTATTTATTTTGAGAGAATGAGAGAGCAAGAGAGTGCCAGCAGGAGAGAGAGAGAGTGAGAGAGAGGGGGAGAGAGAGAGAGAGAGAGAACATCCCAAGCAGATTCCACACTGTCAGCACAGAGGCTGATGTCGGGTTCAAAATACAAACCGTGAGATCATGACCTCAGTTGAAATCAAGTCAGACTGATCAACTGACTGAACAACCCAGGCAACCCTATTCCTTTTTTTAAAGTAAGTTATTAAATTTTTTTTTAATATTTATTTATTTTAGAGAGACAGAGACAGAGTGTGAGCCAGAGGAGGGGCAGAAAGAGAGGGAGACACAGAGCTCAAAGTGGGCTCCAGACTCTGGGCTGTCAACACAGAGCCTGACATGGGGCTCAAACCCATGAACTGTGAGATCATGACTTGAGCTGAAGTTGGATGCTTAACTGACTGAACCACCCAGGTGCCCCTCCCTTTTACAAAAAATTAGTTTTGTTTATTTTTTTGTGTGTGTACAAGCTTGGGAGGGGCAGAGGGAAAGAAAGAAAGAATCCCAAGCAGGCTCCACACCCGACATGGTGCCTGACATGGGGCTCAAGTGGTCTCATGACCCTGAGATCATGACCTGAACTGAAATCAAGAGTCTGACACTTAACTGACTGAACCACTTAGGCACCCAGGTAGTTTTTTTTATATTCTTATGTGAATTTTTAAAAAAAGTGTTTGAGAGAGAAAGAGAGAGTGAACGAGTATGCACGAGCAGGAGCAGAGGAGTTGCAGAGGGAGGGAGGGAGGGAGGGAGAGAGAGAGAGAGAGAGAGAGAGAGAGAGAGAGAGAGAGAGAGAGAATGAATCCCAAGCAGGCTCTGTGCCACTAGCCAGAACCTGATGAGGGGCTTGAACTCATGAACTGTGAGATCATAACCTTTGCTGAAACTAGGAGTCAGACACTTAACTGACTGTGAGCCATTCAGGCGTCCCTTAAATGAATTTTTAAAAATCATGGATGCGTGTAAATTTTTAGCTAATTTTTTATCATTTGTTGGGGGTGCTCTCATGTTTTTTTTCCTTTATTTTCTTAATGTGGTATATTACATTGATGTTTGAGTGTTAAACCAACCTGATTCCTGGAATAAACCTACTTTATTATGCCATAGTGTTTCTTTATTACCTTATTTTGGTTTGCTAAATTTTCTTACATTTATTAGATCTATGTTCATGAATGAAGCTGGTCTGTAATTTTTATTTCTATTTTATTTATTTGTTTGCTTGTAATGCACTTGTTGAGTTTTAGCATTAAAGTTATGCTGGTTTTAGCAAAGGAATAGACAAGTGTTCTTTTCTTTCCATTCTCTGCTGTGTTTTTATTACTGACTTATTCTTTAACTCTACATAGACTGCCAGCAAAGCCATCTGAGTTTGAAGTTTTCTTAACTGGAAGAATTTAAGTTATGGATTTATTTTATTAGTTACAGGATTTGGTTAGATTTTCATTATTCTTCTGTTTTGAGTTTTTTCCCCACTTCTAGAAATGTATCTACCATTTTATAATACTACTGTTTGTAATATATTCTCTTTTTAAATTACCCATCTAGTAAGGTGAATGATGTGAAGTTTAGAATTCAGTGAGTTTCAGTTTTATATTTAAGATTATATATAATCTCTGTCTATATATCATTGAGATCATCATCTAGATCCAAATAACATTTCTAGTGCCTCTGTAGGCTCTTCCTGGCCCGGTCCTAGGCAGAGCTGCCTCCATAGGTAACCAGTATTTTAATTTCTGTCAACACAGGTTTAGTTTTATCTATTTCATGCACCATCTAAGTAGAATCACGGGTTCTTTTTTTGTCTCTAGTTTCTTTTCCTCAGAATTCTGTGTGAAAGGTCCATCTTTGTGGTTGCTTGCGGTCGTAGTTCTCATTCCATTCTGTGAAAATACAGCAGTTTATGTATTTGTTCTCCTGTGGGTGGATATTTGGGTTGTTTTTTTATGTTTGTCATAAATTATGCTGCTATGAACATTGTTTCACCTTTCTCTTGGTAGAAATCCAGTATCCATTCCTTTGTGTATATACACAGGAGGGGATTGGTGAGTGACAGGTTATATGTGCTTAGCTCTTTACATGGTGGCCATACCAGCTTACCAGCCACAGAGTATTAGGATGCTAGCATTCCACACCTTTGCCAGTTTTGCCAACATTTGATATTTTCAGTCTTTTAAAACAATTTTTTGGGGGCACCTGGGTGGCTCAGTAGGTTAAGTGGCTGACTTTAGTTCAGGTCATGATCTCATGGTTCATGGGTTCAGGTCCCACGTCAGGCTCTGTGCTGACGGCTCAGAGCCTGGAGCCTGCTTTGGATTCTGTGTCTCCCTCTCTCTCTGACCCTCCCCTGTTTGCTCATGGGCGTGCTCTCTCTTTCTAAAAAAAAAAAACCCATACTGTTTTTAATGTTTGTTTATCTTGATAGAGTGTGTGCACACATAACCAGGGGAGGGGTAGAGAGAGGGAGAGAATCACAGGCAGGTTCCTTGTTCAGCGTAGGGCTGACTGGGGCTTGATCCCCTGACTGTGAGATCATGACCTGAGCTGAAATCAAGTCAGATGTTTGAGCCACCCAGGCGCCCCAAAGTCTTTTTAATTTTAGCCATTCTATTGGTATTATAGTGTGATTTCAATTTGCATTCTTTGATGTCTAATGATATTGAGCAGTTTCCTATTTACTCATTGACTATAAATATCCACATTTTAAAAATGCCTATTATAAGTGTTTTGTACAGTTTAAATTTGGATGTCCATTGTTTTATTGATTTATAGGAATTCTTTATATATTTTAGACTTGTGCACACACTCATGTATATGTACTGTCTTTTTTCAGACTGTGGTTTACTTTACATTCTCTTAAGAACAAAAGATCTTAATTTTAATTAATTACAGTTTATTATTGTTTTATGTGGTCATTGTTCTTTGTGTTTAAGAAATCTTTGCCTACTCCAAAGTTATAAAGATACTGTTTGTTTTGGGGTGCCTGGGTGGCCCAGTTGGAAGAGCCTGCACCTATTGATCTTGGGGTTGAGAGTCTGAGCCCCAAATTGGGTGTAGAAATTCCTAAAAATATAAACTAAAAAAAGCATTTATAAAAAAATGTGTTAATTTTATTCTGTAATTCCCCCTCTATTTTGAAGAATATGATCTTCATATGGTAAAAATGTAAACAGTTCCAAATGATTTATGGTGAAAAGTCAAATCTTTTTACTCCACCCAATTCATGGTTCCATTGCCTTGCAACAGTCTCTTACCAAATTTTTTTGGTGGGGGTTATTTTTCCATATTGTATTGTACTCAATGGTTATGTTAAGTAATTTTTAAATTTTAATAAATTTTTTTACTGTACCCTTCACACCTAGTGTGGGGCTCAAAATTACAACCCCTAGACCAAGAGTCACATGTTCTACTGACTGAGCCAGCCAGGCTCCTGAATTTTAAGTTTTTAAATTGAAGTATAGTTGACATACAATGTTACATTAGTTTCAGGTGTACAGCATCGTGATTTGATAGTTCTATAGGTTATGTTCTAAACACTACAGATATAGTTTCCATCTTTTACCGTACAATGCTGTTACAGTACCATAGGGTGTATTCCTTTGCTGTACATTTTATCCCTGTGATATATTCATTCCAGAAATGGTTATATATTTAAGTAATACATATTTAGTTGTGTACTATACATATGGTTCAGCTTCTTGTGATCTATATTTTCTAGATTGTTCCATATTAGCTTACATAGAATTGTATCATTCTTTTGGATAGCTTCATATTGTACCCAATAGATACAGCATATTTAGTCTTTTCTGATGGATATTCATGTTTTTGCCAATCTTAATTGTTATTTAATTATTTGAAACAGTGCTGTAGAAAGCCTTGGAATACATGTCCTGCTGTGTATGTGTGAAGATTTCTTCCCACACTTATTCTTAATGTTTTTATTTGTAATGTATTTCTACTTTTATTCTGAAAAAATTTCATAGCAAACTATCTTTTCAGTGCTCTTGAGATTGTATATTACAATTTTACTCTCTTAGATAGACTTGCAGAAGACATCAATCTCATTTTCAAGAAAATCTCAAGGGAGAGTAGTCTTAAAAGTAGTGTTTAAGTAGACTTACTTTTATGTAGAAAGCCAGTGTAAAATGTATAATCTCAAATAATGATCAATATAAAGTGTTTGCAATTTTAGATACTCTTAAGCTGATTTAGCTCCCTAAGCAGAGTGTGCTATTTATGTAGGTTTTTTTTTTCCTTTTTGGAAAAGCATCAGTATTTTGCAGTGAATAGATAACTTGCTTGTTACTAGTATTTGTAATGATAAGGTTATTAACTCATTCAGCAAATACTTGTCAGGATTCCAATATGTTTCACTGATTGTTCCTTACTCTGGGAATACAGCTTTTATTCTTGTTGTGGGGTAGGAGTGGGAGGAGAATAAAGTAATTAAGTATATAATAGTAAATAATAGATAATGTTAGAAAAATAAAGCATGCAGGCAGTCTAGGGAATGCTGAGGTTTGGAGGATAGGAGATACGTTTTAAAATGGGATGTGCCTCAGGGAAGAATATGCTGGAACCTGGCAATAGTGGCTGCTGCTTACATAGGGGGGGTCTGGGCATCTGGCAGACATGGGTGGGAATGTGACACATTTTTACTAGTAGTCTTTATTTAGTGTCTTTTGAATTTTCTATCATGTGCTACATTTATAAGAATAAATTTTAATGAAAGAGGCTACTGTGTTGTTAGAGATGAGGGAGCAGGGAGCTACCCTAATTTCCACAGTACATTCTGGTCCTTTTTCTATTATTAGGTCAGGGTCTTCTTACTCAAAAATGATAATAAGTGGTTCTTTAATTATATTTTTCTATTAGTAGCATTATTAAGGAAAAGGACTTCCTGAGAAAGAAGGGAGTTTTGAGTGGCCAGTGGGCAGGAGATCAGTAGTTGTTACCAAATCTGTTAAAACTTGTTGCTGTTATTTTTTTATTTATTGAGGTATAATTGACATACAGTATTAATTTCAGGTGTACAACCTAGTGATTTGACATTTGTATATGTTGTGATATGGTCACCACAAAAAGTCTAGTGACCATCTGTCACCTTACAAAGTCAGTGCGGTATTATTTTCTATATTCCCTATGTATTTCACATCCTCATGACTTCTTTTGTAACTGAAAGTTTGTGCTTCTTAATTCTTTTCACATATCATCCACCCAACTTTTCTGTGGCAACTACCAATCTCTTTTCTGTGTCTGTGAGTCTGGGTTTTGTTTTGTGTTGATTGTTTATGTTTTTTAGATTTTACAAATACGTAAAATCACTCAGTGTTTGTCTTTCTCTGACTTATTTCACTTAATGTAACACCCTCAAGGTTCATCAGTGTTGTCACAAATGATAAGATTTCCTTCTTTCCTTCCTTTTCTTTTCTTTCCTTTTCCCTCCCTTCCTTCCTTCCTTCCTTCCAATAGTATTCCATTGTACATATGCGCTGTATCTTCTTTGTCCATTCATCCATCACTGGATGTTTAGGTTGCTTCCCTGTCTTGACTATTGTAAATTATGCTGTAGTGAACATAGGGGTACATTTGCCTTTTAGATTAGTATTTTCATTTTGTTTGGATAGATACCCACTAGTGGAATTGCTGGATTTCCTGGTAGCTCTATTTTTTATGTTTTGAGGAACCTCCATACTGTTTTCCATAGTGGCTGCACCAGTTTACAGTCTGGCTGCACCAGTTTACAGTCCTGCCATCAGTGTATTAAGTGTTCCCTTTCCTCCACATCCTCACCAACACTTGGTATCTTTTGTGTTTTTGATGATAACCCATTCTGACACGTGTGAGGTGATATCTCATTGTGGTTTTGATTTGTATTTCCTTGATAATTAGTGATGCTGAGCATCTTTTCTTGTGCCTTTTGGCCATCTGTATGTCTTCTTTGGAAAAATGTCTTCAGATTCTCTGCCCATTTTTTAACTGGATTGTTTGGATTTTATTGTTATTGAACTGTATGAGTTCTTTATATATTTTGGATATTAACCAATAATGAAATACATGATTTGGAAATACTTTCCCCTAGGCAGTAAGTTGCCTTTTCATCTTGTTGATGGTTTGCTTCATTGTGTAAAGTCTTTTAGTTTGATGTAGCCCCATTTGTTTATTTTTGCTTTTGTTTCCCTTGCCTTTGGAGTCAGATCAGAAAAAAATTGCTGATACTGATGTCCTGTAGCTTATGGTCATTTTAAATTTTATGACAAAGAATGCAAGAGTAAACAACAGGGAAAGGAAAGTCTTTTCAGTAATTGGTGTTGGGAAAATTGGACAGCCATGTGCAAAAGAATGAAATGAGACCACTGTCTTACACCATATAAAAAATTAACTCAAAACGGATTAAAGACTTTTGAATGTAAGTCCTGAAACCATAAAAGTCCTGCTAGAAAACATAGGTGATAAGGTCATTTGCTATTATTTAAAATTGTTATTAATAAGGTTATGTTTGTTTTTCTAAGATGGAAATGAAACCATCAGTAACTAATTGCCACTGGATTTCAGTTAAACCTTTTATAGAGGCGTCAGTCCTTTAACTCAAAGCAGTGAGGCGGAGTTGAAGGTGTGATAGCCAACATTGTATGCTGAGTTGCTGCCTCTTCATTACTACTTCTGAACTGCCATTGCAGGCTTGCTTGAGGTTTCTCTTTAAAAAGCCAAAAGGACGGACGCCTGGTTGGTTCAGTCTCAGGTTCAGGTCACGATCTCATGGTTCATTAGTTAGAGCCCCACATAGGGCTCTGTACTGACAGCTCAGAACCTGGAGCCTATTTGGGATTTTGTGTCTCCCTCTCTCTTTCTGCCCCTCCTCCTTCTCTTGTGCTCTGTGTCTTTCATTCTCTGAAAAATAAATAAACATACATCAAAAAATATATATTTAAGAAGCCAAAACGATTCACAGTCCTTGGGTTAACTACTGGGGGATCCTTTTAGTTGAGACCACTAACAAAATTGCAAAAGATGAAAGTTACTTAATTCTTTACCTAAATGTCAGATTCTATAGTCAACTTAGTTAATTTGTAACACTGGTGCTATTTGGGGGTCAATCTTGAGTATTCTGTTGTTTTAGCCTTTAAAAAATGTTTTTGGGGCATTAGCTTTTATCCTTGTAAATTTAGCCAGTATGATTAGTGCCTGGCAAAGGTAGAGGTGGGATTAATTTGCAGTCTGAATATAAAATGTTTTAAAAAGAATCTAACATAAAGAAAAGTAATAAAACAAAAATTTGTCTATGTTTTTTAATATTTCTAAGACCCTTCTAATTCTGGTCTGAGGCATTCATGTCCGTACTTCACGAATTGGATCCCGTTTACTTATCATTTTATGAACATTATTCTGTGTTGTTATTTTGTGTAGAAGTGGTTTCATAGATGGTTTTAAATATTAACACTTGGAGATAATAGTTGTCTTCAGAATAAAATTAAGTTGGAAAATTGTCAAAATATATTAAGCTGTATCAGTAGTAATTTAGGATGAATCTTTACACATATCTGAAAAGTATTCATTTAAAAGGTTGTTTTGATCACTGATCTCCAAAAATTTAAAGGTTCTTTATTTGTAAGTAATAAGAAATTTTAAGCTTAGAAAACCATATTTATAACTCCTTCATTCATTGGGTAGAGTTGTGTCAGAATTATAATTAACTGTATAATTGAAAACTGTTATAATTTTAAAGTGTAAATATTTAAGCTTTCAAGTTAGATTCAATAACAAGAAACCAAAGTACAGGAATAGTTGATTTCTTCTTTGTTCTGGCAAGCTTTTAGACTAATAGAACAGTTTCCAGAGGTTGAATAAAATTGTTTATCACTAGTGTGCCCATCTTGTAGGTTACCACAGCTGCTTTCTGCATACTTTGTCACTCAGGGGCTGATCATCATCTCTGAATTTTCTAAATTACCTTCAAAGCTTCTCTGTCTACTGTGTAACTTTTCTTGCTACCTAGCTTCTACTTACAGCACTTATTCCGTGACTAGTTGGGCTAGAAGGAATTGTGTATGAAAAATTCCCATTAGGTCAGTAGTAGCTATGGTTCTTGGAAGGATAAAAGGAGGCTTAACAATAGATGAGAATTTTAAAGTCATCCATTGATTTTGATAGCAATGGTGGTATACTCTAATAGCATGAGTAACATAATGTAAGTAGGTAGAATTGATGTAAAAGTTTTTAAACTTGCAATTTGTTCATCAAAAATATGCTTGCTTTTTAAAAATTGTTTTCTATAAGTTGGAATCTGTGTGCTCTGTACCTTCAAGTTGCTAGCTGCTATTACCAAACAGTAGTCCCTTTGTGAGGTGTGAGTTTTTTGTTCTGTGGATATTCCCAAAGGGCTTTATGAGGAAATTCTCAAATAAAGGGATAGATTAACTTTAAAAAAACAAACTACTTGGCCTACTTGGAAGGGAATAAACAACTATAGGCTACAGTTTTTGCTTTTCTGGAATGCCAAATTTCAGCTCAGAGCAAATTCTTCAGCAGAGCAATAAACCTTTGAAAATTGCTTTATAATGGAAATGCTGACAGACCATTAACTATAGTGGTGCAAATGCACTGCTTTGACATACATAAGGTTTTCCCAAGTTGCTAAATACAATAAACCATATTGGGCAGTGTACATCCTGTGGAAGCCTATAGGGGTGGGTACAGTTTGTCGGTTATGCCACCCAGTTATTAATGGAGAAGCTCAAACATAGCACCTTTGACATGCAGGAAAAGTATCATTTTAGAAGGAAAGAATGGTTTAGGCTCTGCTGATGTTGATAGCTTATTTTATGTTTGCCACACTGCAAAAGGCCCAGGGTAAATTTAACATGATGCATTTAATCACCATTCCAATTACAGTGCCATTGAAGCAGATCAATGTTTTCTTACTACCAATTCATTGGAACTTCTAGGTCATAAAGTATCATTATTAGGCATATTGGAAAGTCTCAGCCCATTGGAAATGGGGATTTTGGGATTTTTCCAATTGCTCTGACATAGTAATGGAGGCTGCTTGGATGTACATTTTTCCTATGTAAAATGAAAATTGGAACTTAAAGGGATTGATATGACAAAGTGAGAATCCTATAATGCCCTACCAGAAGGATGAAGCAGAATTTACATCTGAAAGTAAAATAAGGAAAATGATGAAAAGGGGTGGGTGCTTTCACAGCATCCTGCTTAATGACTGATATCCCTGCTAGTAGTAAGTTGTGAGAATATGTCTTGTTCCTGCCTGTATTCACAGCATCTAGCACAGTGCCTGGCACATAATGTGGGTGTCAATAAATAGTAATTGAATGTATTTTTGCTTGTCTATTTGACAATGTTTAAAAAAATTTTTTTTTAACATTTATTCATTTTTGAGAGACAGTGCGATCAGGGGAGGAGCAGAGAGAGAGAGGGAGACCCAGAATCTGAAGCAGGCTCCAGGCTCTGAGCTGTCAGCACAGAGCCTGATGCGGGGCTCGAACTCACTGACTGTGAGATCATGACCTGAGCTGAAGTGTAACGCTTAACCAACTGAGCCATCCAGGAGCCCCTATTTGACAATGTTTTCAGGCTGGATCGTCAGGCACCATGTTAAATGTTATGTAGGGTTAACTAATAAAATGTGTGTGTGTGTGTGTGTACATACACATACCTAATAACACACATATATACATACACAACTAGAATTTATAAAAGATTCATAAAGGCATTATTGGTACAATTTGATATGTTGAATATAATGAATTAATGCAAAGATTCAAGTGTATTTTGAGTAGAATCATGTCCTCTGAAATTTAAGTATATAGTAAAAAGGTCTGACCTTATTTCTAGATTATTATGTCTGATAACTCTGTATTCTAAAATCAGTGCTAATTGGATCAGGCTTATCTGTTCTGTTTGAGTAAAAAATATTTGTTTCCCCAGTTTGACTATGGCATTTCCTAAACTTGTCTGTTCATCTGAACTTCTAAGAAAACATAAGAATTCTTGGGTGTTAGCCAAAATTGTGATTCACTAAGTCTATGGTGGAGACTGGGAATCTATTAAAATTTTTTCTTTAGTGTTTATTTTTGAGAGAGAGAGAGACACACACAGAGTGTGGACAGGGGAGGGGCAAAGAGAGAGGGAGACACAGAATCTGAAGCAGGCTCCAGGCTCTGAGCTGTCAGCACAGAGCCCAACATGGGGCTTGAACCCATGAGTCATGACATCATGAACTAAGCTGAAGTTGGATTCTTAGCCACCCAGGCGCCCCCAGGGAATCTGTTTTAAAAAAATTTTCCTTTCCTTGGGTGCACATGTATACCCCACTTCATAATTTACTTTGAAATGAGTGGTGACAATTATCTTGGACCTTTTACTTTCTCTGGAAATGATAACCAGCATAGTAATTATGTCTTGGAAGGAAATAAATGCTAGCATATATCATACTAAAGGTCTTTCAGGACTAGTTTTAACTTTCTGTCCATATATTTCACCAGAAATCTACTGTCAGGAAAGTTTGAAGAAAAATAGATGATTTTCTTTCTTTCTTCCCCCCCCCCCCCCCCCCCCGTGGCATATCACAGTGTTAAAAATGCTTAGGTTTGGGGGCACCTGGGTGGCTCAGTTGGTTGAGCATCCGGCTCAGGTCATGATCTCACAGTTCATGGGTTCGAGCGCCGTGGTAGGCTCTTTGCTGACAGCTCAGAGTCTGGAGCCTGCTTCGGATTCTGTGTCTCCCTCTCTCTCTGACCCTTGTCTGCTCGCACTCTCTGTCTTGCAAAAATAAATTAAAAGAAAACATTAAAAAAATGTTTAGGTTTGAATCTTAGCTCTACCTCTTACTAGTGTTGTCTCATTCTCTGAGCCTTGGTTTCCTATACATAAAATGGGGATAACAACACCTACCTACCTTACAGGTTTATAAGGATTAAAATAATGCCTAGCATATTATCTCCCATATAGGTAAGCTCTCAATAAATGTTAGATTTTAAGGCACACCTATTATATGATCTATCTTATGTATAAAAGCCAAAAGAAGTAGAAAAATTATAATACATTCAAGTTCAATACCCTGTATGTAAACCCATAGACAGTTTTTTAAAATTATGGTAAAATACATAGAACATAAAATCCACCATTTTAACCATTTTGAAGTGTACAATTCAATGCATTTAGTATATTCGCATTTTGTGCCGTCATCACCACTATCTAACGTCAGAACATTGTCATCACCCCAAAAGGAAACCTGTATCCATTAAACAGTCACACCCTGTTCCCCCTTCCCCTCCCCAGCCCCTGGCAACCACAGATCTTTCAGTCTTGGTGGATTTACCTATTTTGTATGCATCTTGTGAGTAGAATCATACAATTGTGACCCTTTGTATCTGGTTTCTTTCACTTTGTATGTTTTCCTCTCTAGTCTAGCATGTATCAATTCTTCATTGTTGTTATGGCTGAAGAATAATCCATAATGGATATATATCGTTCATTCATTAGCTGATGAACCTTTGAGTTTTTTCCAGCCTTCGGCAATTGTAAATAGTGCTGCGGCAAACACACATGTACAAGTTTTTGTTTGAACACTTGTTTTCAGTTCTTTTTGATTCATATCATAGTTCTGTATTTAACTTATTGAGGAAACTGCCAAACTGTCCCCCTGGGAGCTGCATCGTCTTAACATCCCACCCGCAGTGTAGAAGGGTTCTAGTTTCTCCACATCGCGGCCAGCACTTTTTTATTATAGCTATCCTATTAGGTGTGAAGTAGATCTCATTATGCCTTTTCAAGTCCTTTGCCCATTTTTAAGTTGGGTTTTGTCTTTTTGTTGTTGAAGAATCTTTTGATTATAAAATTAACATGTGTTATCTTTGGGGGGCCTATTTGGGAATATAAAATATATCTGGGACTATTACAGTAAAGGATTGGAAGTCTTTCTTTTCTTTCTTTTTTTTTCTTTGAGAGAGTAGGTGTGAGTGTGTGAGTAGGGGAAGGGCAGAGGGAGATGGAGAATCTTAAACAGGCTCCTTGCCTAGTACAGAGCTCAGTGTGGGGCTTGATCTCACAATTGTGAAATCATAACCTGAGCTAAATCAAGAGTTGGATGCTTGACTTCCAGGTGCCCAACTGAGGTCTTTACTTTTGAAGTAACGTTTGATTGAATACTTTTATCTATTTTTTTTGTAGACATATAACTCCCTTTAATTATATAGTTTATTTAGCCTGTCTTAGTCCTTGCCTACAGTCTACACTAGCAGATAACCAAATTTATTCCTTTCCAGATTATTGTTTTTTTTTATTGATTTTTTTTTCAGTTTAGAGAATGTTTCCTTCTCAACTTTTTTGTTAACAATTTTGAGATATAATTCACATACCATAAAATTAACTTATTGTAACTATACAGTTTGATGATTTTTAGTAAATCTTCAGTGTTTTACTACCATTACCAAATTTAGTTGTAGAACATATATAGCAGCTTGAAAAGTTTCCTCAGCACTGTTGATGGTAAATTTCTGTGCCTACCTCAGGCAAACACTAATCTGCATTCTGTTTCTATAGATTTCTCTTTCCTTGATATTTTTTCCCACAAATGTAATCATAGTGTGTAGAAAGACGACTGGCATCTTTCAGTTAGATTCATGTTTTCAAGGTTCATTGTTGTAGCATGTACACACAGAGTGTTCCTTTTATTGCTGAATCTATGGATTATATCACATTTTATTTATCCATTCACCAGTTGATGGACATTTGAATTCCTTCTCATTTTTGGCTATTATGAAAATGAATGTTCATGTTCAAGTCTGCATGTGGACATCCTCCCTCAGCTTTTTTACTTGTAAAATTTCAACTCTACAGAAAGGTAGAAATAATAAATGTAGTGTGTGTGTGTGTGTGTGTGTGTGTAATGAATGTCTATATATGCTTAACCTAGACCCACTGATTGTTAACATTTGCTACCCTTGACTTACCTATTTTTATGAATACAACTTTTGCAGAATTGTTTGCAGATTATAGTGACAGTTTACCTGTTAAGTATTTCAGCCTGAAACTCTTAAGAACGAAGACATACATTCTCATGCATAGCCACAATACCATAATCTTACTTAAAAAAATTAGCAATAGGGCTGCCTGGGTGGCTCAGTTGGTTGAGCATCCAACTTTGGCTCAGGTTATGATCTCACACTTGGTGGGTTCGAGCCCTGTGTCGGGCTCTCTGCTGACAGCTCAGAGCCTGGAGCCTGCTTCAGATTCTGTGTCTCCCTATCTGCTCCTCCCCCACTCATGCTCTCTCTCTGTCTCTCAAAAATGAGTAAACTTTAAAAAAAATTAAAAAAATAAATGTTAAAAAAATTCAAAAATTTAAAAATTAGCAATAATTTCCTAATATCAACTATTTTATATACATATTGAAATTTCCCCAGTTGTCCCCAAAGTGTCTTCTAGAGGTTTGTTATTTTGTGTGTGTGTGTGTGTGTGTGTGTGTGTGTTTACCCCCTTCTAATCCAGGATCCAAGAATAATTTATAGTTTGCATTTGGTTGTTATTTCTCTTAATCTCTTTTGATCTGGAATAGTTCCTTTTCCTCTTTTGTTTTTCATGTCACTGAGGTTTAGAAAAATGCATGCCAGTTATCCCAAATTTTAGATTTGTCTCATTGCTTTCTTGTGATTTAATTTAAACATTTTTGGCAAGGATACCTAATAGGTGAGGTTGTGTACTTTTTTATATACCAGTGATTAGATGAAAATGTTAATTAAAGTATGGAATCATAAAAATACCTTAAATAATTTAAAACAAATGTACATTGAATCAGGATGTATGTAATGTCTCTCTTGTGTAGCTAAATGGGATCACTTGGGTAAGTTATTGACTGCCAGATTTTAAAGGTATACTTTTTTTTTGTATTTAGCAGGTAATTTGTAGGGTGAAACTTTGAGACCATATACTATCTTATTTTTCAATAACCTTTCACCTAATGGTTTTCGTAATATTGCTTGAAGTAATTACTACACTGAGAGGGGTGTACTGAATGCTTTTAAAAAATAACTTCCATTAGTTGTGTAGTTGAAAAGGCATTTTGCGTTGTCTTTGGTTTCTGTGCTTGGATGAATATATTGCAGATGTCTCCTTGACTTGTTATATTGTACTTAAGTTTCAGAGAGAAATTTATTATAGTAGCATGTAAGTTGTGGAGATGGATTTTATGTTTTAGAAGTTAATTTTGATATTTGATTGCAGTTCAGCATTCAGCTGAATAAGATAGTAGAGAAATTAATGGACTCCAGTAGAAGGAATACTTTCTATATAGTAAGTAAACAGATATCCACTAATTCACCACCCCCCACCCCCGATTTAATTGTTTCTCAATGTTAAGAATTTCATATATAGTTAGTTTTTCTCTGCCTTTTTTGTTGTTGTTGTTAAAGATTTTGGTAGAGTCGCTAGTTTAGTCCTCTGTGCATTCTGAAATTGCTTGTATTATGATGCTGATTAATCATGGGTAGAATCCCAGAATGTTACCTTTAAACC
Source organism: Suricata suricatta (assembly GCF_006229205.1). Lineage (NCBI taxonomy): Eukaryota > Metazoa > Chordata > Mammalia > Carnivora > Herpestidae > Suricata > Suricata suricatta. The sequence goes on from NC_043706.1 coordinate 35,267,322, forward strand.
TGTAAATACTCTTCTTTCTTTTGACGGGAAAAGAGAATATGATATTTCAGTAATATCCGTCATTAATGTGAAAACCATTTACTACTCTCTCTATCACTGTGGTTTGTGACTGGCTTCCTCCACAATATGGGCCATGTATACCAACAGTCTCTTATTCTAATAAGACTGATCAGTAAGTGAAAAAAAAATGTGTTAAAGTATGGAATGCTAAAAAAAAAAAAAACTTAGATGCTTAGGTTAACTTAAAACACACATATAAATTTTTGCAGTAGGCTTTAGATTTTTGCAGATTAGTCAATAATGATTCAAGAGTCATCCATATAGGCTATTTAAAATACATCATTTGTGATAGATATGACCCCTGGGAACTGGGCTTTCTGGGCTGGAACCCTCAATTAAAACCTTCTGACTAAAACATGAACTTAGGTGAGTCACTTATAACCTCTCTGTGCCTCAGTTTTTCCATGTGCAAAATGCTGATTATAGCAATGTGTTAGTAATTGTAAACTACATGCTAGCTTAAAATGGTTAAGTTATTTAATCTTGCTGGTAACTGGCACATAAGTGCTTAAGGGTTTGTTAATTAAAGTCCAGATTTGGTCTCATTAAGTGGAGTGAAACTCTAAAGATATCTGTGAAGCAACTGAGAGCACTAGGTTTTTATGATTTGTTCCTCATCTTTAAAGTCTTGCCCATGCCTAATGTGACAGCATTCTTTTTATAAAATAGCAGCATGACTTTTATCTATCAGAAGTATTCAACATAGATTTTATAGAAATAATGTTTTCTGTTGGCACTTACTGGTTTAGGTAGTGTGTGATCACGGCAACAAGTAAAATAGGCATACTTATAAGATATAGGCAGACTTGGGAACAAAAAACAACTAGTTCTTCATAAACCTGCAGCTAATTAATAGGAGTGGAAATAAGCCTCTGCATTGGAAAAAAGCTCAGATGGCTGGGAGAGCATTTGCCAAACTGTGGGCATGTCATTCTGTTTTATGGAGGGTCTCAGGCATCATGTAACACAGCCAGCCAGTTGGGTGAAGTCTTGCTTCTTCATCTTGAAGAAGATGCTGCTGCTGCAGACTCACCATCTTAATAAGGTGCCTTTAGCAGGTTATTTGTTATGATTCCCATTTTCTGCCAGATTATAGCCTTTCATCTTATTTTTCTTGTGATGCTTAAGGTAGCTTATGTTTATGAAGAGTGGCAAGTTCTGTGGCCTGGTAGGTAGACAGATGCATGATTATTAAGCTCTTCTTAGAACAATTAGTCACAGCTTAGCACCAGTCCTCAGCACTGGGGAGGTGGGTCATATACTGCAAGATGAATTCTGTCACAGGAGTCCTGAGCTTTTTAATATTTCCACCAGAGTCATAGATGATGGTGGCACACAGAATATGCTCATTAATTTTGTGAATGACATCAGGCTTGAGTGGGATAGATGGTTCAATAGTCAACTGGATTAAAATTCAAAATATCTGAGATTTAGAGAAGTTGGCAGATAAAAACAGTATGCTATTCAGGATAACGGCAAGATAGTTTCCTTAAGGAAAGTAAACAGCTGTGGAAATTCAGCATAGGAGGATTGGGCTGGTACTAGTGGTAATACAAGGAATTCCAAGGTGATAAGTAAACCAGTTAAATAAGGGTCAGTGATGCCTTTGCATTTAAAACCATTGATAACAGGGGCACCTGGGTGGCTCATTTTAAGCATCTTCGGCCCAGGTCATGATCTCGTTCGTGGTTTGAGTGTTCAAGCCCTCTGCTGACAGCTCAGAGCCTGGAGCCTGCTTCAGATTCTGTGTGTGTCTCTCTCTCACTCACTCAGTCACTCACTCTCTGTCCTTCCCCTGCCTACACACACACACTCTCTCTCTCTGTCTGTCTCTCTCAAAAATAAATAAACATTAGAACGAAATTTAAAACCATTGGTAACAAGGCATACAATTGGAATGGTGCTTAAAGAAATCACAGGGCCGTCCCTTTACCATATTTGGTATTCGACCATCACAGTGTATGCTTACAGTGTACTCGGAAAAATGTTCCAAAGTGAGAAAACTAGTTAGGAAATAGTCCTCATCAAAAGGTTTTAGTAGGTAGGTAGTTAGCCTAGAAATAATGGAGAGTTTAGTAGTTCTCTTATTAGATTATATATAATTATTGTGTGACCATAGACTTCTAGAATGTCATAGTCACTGGTCTAAGTAACCCACTTTATTTTAATTGGTAAGAAAACCCAAACCTGAGGTTACATGTTCAAGCTAGGTCCTTCCTTCCCAGGCCACTACTCTTACCAGTACCCATGTAGCAGCCTTTGTTTTTACATTGACAACAAGATTATAAAGGCATTTACAACAATAGGAAGGTTATAAAGTAAGACATTAGAAATTCATGATTTTAAGGGTTAGAAAGCAGTGACATGCACAGAAGAAATGAAATCTCTGGTGATCACAGGACAGGGATACTCTAAAAGTCTTGAGACAGAGACAGAAAAGAAGTACTCTTGAGTTTCCTTCTGCCTCTGTTATTCTGCGGTTGATTACATGGAGAATTTTCTTTTGCAGTCTTTACTCAATTTTGTATTTTAAAGTGAATAACTAAAATAGGAAATGGAAATTTTGAACTTACTTCCTTTTCAGTGAGCTTTGGACTGGGAATAAGAGCAGTTTCTCTTCTGTCACCTTTCAGCCCTATCTCATCACACAATGTAGTTGTGATCCTGACCTTTTCACCTACCCCTTAAATAGAACCCAGTAGACTGGCTGACACTGCACATAATTAGAATTTGAACAAATGAAAGGTATTACTGAAGTATAAAAGATGTTTGTTTTTTAATGTTGATAACATTACCTACATATTTAAGTTTTTCTTGTGTTTATATATTGCTAGATAGTGCTTTCTCCTCCTCCATATCTAGTAGATGCCATGTTGGTGCTTGCATCTCACCTAGTGATGTGTACTGAAGTGTTGCATCTTGTAGATGTCTTTTTACTTGGATGTTTTTGGCTGCTGGAAATACCTTGTGCTTTTCTTCCTTAGCCCTATATCTACCCTTGCTAGCTTGGTTAACCTTGTAGTTGAACCCTTGTAACTCTGTCATCTCCTAGGTTTATGTCTCATTTTCTAACAAAGAAAGATCTAATGTTTTAGGTTTACTTCTCATCTGTCATGAAAATTATCCTTCATTTGATCTGATTTTTCATAAATAATAAATGGATAAATGAATGCCTCTCCTTGCAAGTCTAAATTACCTTAGCAGTAAAAGTAGATAAACGTATGCATCACCAGGATGAAAACAAAGATTTGCCACTTGAGTAGGACAGGTACATATATAATTCTTTAGTAGTTTTTATGTAATGATAGTTGCAAAGGTGAAGGAAGATGCAAATCTCAGTATTTTGCTTTGGAAGAAGTGATTCTTTAGTTTCATTATTAACCCACTGCAGAAGTTTCATAGTCATTTAATGATGGTGGAGCACTATTCAGGACCAAACACTCCGACCTCCATAAAAGCAGTGTTTCTTTTCCCTACCTGTTTGGAGCAGCAAACAGGCCAGCCGGCAGAAAAATAAGGGCAGGAAATACCCCAGTGTATCTCTCCAGGCTTTTTGTTCTTAGTTTAATTCTCAGATATTTGCTCCCATACCAAATGGTTGGGAAAAACAATCTCACTTTTATCATAGCATCATGAAGTAGTAGTGCAACAGTAGTAGTGCCTAATAAGGTGCTGAATTTTAAAATTTAATTTTTTATACCTATAATACTTTATTTAGCTATTACTTACATATAATAAAATGTAAAATATTAAATGTATGATGTAATGAATTTTGATCAATGTGTGCTATGTGTACATGTAATCGTCACTTAGGTAAAGACTATTTTTATCGCTCCAGAAAGTACCTTCCATTACTATAGAATTCTAAAATACGTTTTTTGCAATGTAGATGGGAACAGTTTGGGGAATAGTTTGAGAAATTTAATAATCAGTGTGCATTTTGGGGCACCTGGATGGCTCATTTGGTTGAGCGTTTGATTTCGGCTCAGGTCATGACCTTGTGGTTTGTGAGTTTGAGCCCCACATCCAGCTCACTTCTGTTAGTGCAGAGCCCGCTTCACATCCTCTCTCCCCTTCTCTCTCTACCACTCCCCTGCTCACGATCTCTCAAAAATAAATAAAACTTTATGAAAAAATAAAGTAGTGTATAAAATTTCTTTAGGTAGTTGGACAGCAGTAAACTTAGTCTTTTTTCCCCTCTACCTTTACAAAAGTGAATTCTGCTGAACTGTTTTATTCTAATATAGAGTTTGAATTTCCTAAAATACCATACATTTGCAAATGAAGAGACCCAGATATAGGCACTCTTCCATTTTCTCAACAAGAGAAAGGTATTTTGGTCAACTGTAATATAGAAACTTTTAGGGGTATAGGTGAAATAATTAACTGTCTAAAGTGTTAATTGCACATACACGTATTAAACTCTTATCTTTTTATTTTGAGATAATTGTAGATTTATATACAGCTCTAAAATAACATAAAGTGGTCTTCTTTATTCTCTGTTTTATCACTATGGTAACTTCACATGCATATTTAAGGTCACAGGTTACATAAAATTGTATGCATTTGTGTATGTTCCTAATGTAAATTTTAAATGTTTTATTTATTGAAATGTTTTTGAGAGAGTGCAAGTAGGGGAGGGGCAGAGAGAGCAAGTGGGCTCTGTGCTGACAGCATGGAACCTGTTTGGGACCATCTCTGTCACTCTCTTCACTCTCACACACTTACTCTCACTCTCTCTGCAACTGCTCTGCTTGCTTGCTCTCTCTCAAATAAACATTAAAAAAATACTAGTTTTTCCATACTCTTTATGAAACCATTTTATTTGAGCTTACTGCATCTTCACAGACGTCAGTGTCTTTCATGTTTACTAAAACCATGTTCAAAGTTATTGAGTACAGTTTTTTTTCCAGTTATTCACGTCCTTACAAGTTATTTGAGATAGAACACTTTAGAAATCTGTAAATGTTGCTCTTACTGGAAATTTTATCTGAAGCCACAAGAATCCATTCATGTAACACTCGGAGCATTGCCATCATTTTAATGTTATTTGTGATCTTCCTAACATTCCAAGGCTTTTATTGTGTTGCTTTCTAAGTCATCTTCAAAAACCTTTTTCAGTGGCAGTGACTACTTGTAATTATGAGATCATACTTCAGAAATTAGTATGAAATCTGTATTTAAAACTGCATTTTACTCTCTTTAAGACTTGTTCGTTGTAATACCTTGTCAAAGAATCCGACACCAGTGTTGTTTGATGCCCTTCCAGACTTGAGTGTTTCTGCCCAGCAATGAGAATTTTACTGCCTTACCCTTTTCGCAGACCCTGACTGGGTAAATGCCTCTGGCATTTAATTCCATTGATATGGTCTTCCTCTTTTGAAATCCTCCATACTCTTTCCCTGGGTTTTTCACTTTTAGGTTTTTTGGAAGCTTTTCTTTCTCCTCTGTTGGTATTTAGTATAAAATTATTGGTGCCAGCCTCTGAAGTAAGGACTTAATTGTAAAGCAGTTTTTTAAAAACATAATTTTAAAGGAAGAAATCCTTTCCTTATGTTTGGGCATATATGGTAAGATAACTGTGGCCACTATGTACCATTTTCTGTTAGAGTTGATAGTGTCATTAGTTTCTCTCAGGTGGAAACATTATTTGGCATTTTTATTTAGTTCATTGCATTTTTTTCTCCTTTCCTGTGAGAGCTGTTACATGTTTTAATTTTTGTCTTAATTTTTACTAGTTTATTGATGGACATGGCTCATCTTGTTTTAATTTTTAGCTGGTACTGGACTAAGCGCTTAGTAATGTATACAGGGTCACAGATGATGTGACTTTTTTACATCTATATATCTTTTTAGTGTAGGGACTTAAAACACAAAAAACCAGAAGTGCATGCTGTGTGTTCTTGCTGTCCTTAAATTTGGGCATACAATGTTAAGACTGTTCATTACAGTACCCAAACTGGAATCTAAGTTGTTAAATTGAAATTATCTTTTAAAGTAGTAGGATCCCTATTGCTACATTCTAGAAACTAATCCCCTTTATTAACAACTTTTTCTTTGTAATATTTCCTTAAAAAGAAAACTTTGCAGACATTGTCTGAATGATTTAGAGTGATATGTAACTGTTGAGACAGCCTGGATGCACTGTTGAAAGCCTCCTTTGTCATCGCCAGCTAGGCTGTCATCTGTTTGAACTGTCCTTTTTCTTGTTTGCCTGGGGTGAGCAAAGAGTGATGATTTAGTAGAGCTGTTTCTTGCTTTCTAGCTGTTGTAGGAAGTTAGACTTTCTGGCTATAAGTGTCCAAGTTGGCACACAGATGGTTACTAGTCTTTAATCATATAATCTTACTTCTAAGCAACTGGAAAGGTTCTTAAAGTAGAGGGGGCTTTCTGATTTGATTTTTTTCCCCCTTCTCTTCCTTCACCTCCCACTCCCTCCGTTGCTCCCCAACCTCTTCTTCTCCTGTCTTCCTTCTCCTCCTCTCCTTCTTATAGATTATTAAAGAAGATTGAACTAGGAAATGTGACTAGTTGGTTTTTACAGATCAGCTCTCTTCTTTAAAAAGGAAACCCTATGGGGCGCCTGGCTGGCTCAGTCAGTTAGATGAGTGTTTGACTCTTGATCTCAGGGTGGTGAGTTTGAGCCCCAGGTTCAGTGTAGAGATTACTAACAAAAAAATAAACTTAAAAAAAAAAAAAGGAAACCACTTCATAGTCTAAATTGTTTTAGTTTTATTGGTCCGTGCCTAACTTAGAGAAATTTAGGGACCTTAAGATTTGAAGGAAGGGCTTTGGCATAGTCTGTGCTGGTTGGTACTGTTGTTTTCCTTTTGCTCTATTGTGTGTGTGTGTGTGTGTGTGTGTGTGTGTGTGTGTGTGTGCGCGCCTCAGTCTTCCTCATTGTTGGCCTTGGCCCCCAATAGTACTTTTATTGTTGAGAAAGAATGATATGGTGACAGTGTTTTTTATTTCCACATTAAAACAAACTTTTTAAGTTTATTTATTTATTTTGAGAGAGCATGTGTGCAAGTAGGGGTGGGGCAGAAAGGGAGGAAGAGGGAGAGAGTCCCAACCAGGCTCTACGCTGTCAGTGCAGAACCCAGCGCACAGCTTGAACTCACAAAACCATGAGATCATGACCTGAGCACAAACCAGGAATTGGCTGCTTAACTGACTGAGCCACTGAGGACCCCCTCCACATTTATGTTAAAATACTTAGCAGGGAGGACCTGGCATATATGTATTTCCTGGGTGGGGAGATAGATATAGAAGTATTACATGGAGATTAAGAAAATGTAAAATGTTTCTGGAATTTTAAAAAATTAGTAATGTGTTAATTCCCCATGATGAATTAATTGGAAGTCAATTTATTCTTCATTTAAGAAATTGATATCCTTCAAAATTAGAAAATTTTTTATTTTAGAAGAAAATAGATTAAAGTAAGATAACTATTACTCCCATCAAGCAAAGATTTTAAAGTAATAATACTTAATACTGGTGAAAGTGTATTGAAAAAAGTACTTTCAGGTCCTTTTGAGGACAGTGTAAATTGGTAGAACTTACCTGATCAGTAATTTGCAATACCAAAACCATACTTTTTCATCTAGTGATTCTCCTCAGGATCAGTTTTAATGAAAGTTATTCAAAGATTTATGACCAAAGAATTGTGTCCTAAATGCTCATTATAGGAATATTTATAATAGAAAAAAATCTGGGGCAAAAATTGAAGATCCAAACACTGAGTGACTAAATAAATTATAGTATTAGTATGTACTGGACTACTACAGAGCAACAAGCATTTTTTCTTTTTAACGTTTGTTATTTTTGAGAGAGAGTGTGTGCAGGGAGAGGGTTAGAGAGAGAGGGAGACACAGAATCCTTAGCTGCTCTAGGCTTTCAGCTGTCAATACAGAGCCTGATGCGGGGTTTGAACCCATGAACCATAAGATCATGACCAGAGCTGAAGTCGGATGCCCAACTAACTGAAACCCCCCAGGTGCCCCATCAAGCATGTTTTTCAAGAATACTTAATGACATGGGAAACAGGAAATGTAATTATAAAATGAAAATGAGATTTACATATTTTTATAATACTTTTAAAAGTGAAATGTGATCTATGCAAAAGAGAATATGTAACATGTATCTGTTATAACGCATAACAAAATGCACACTTAACGAGTGTACCATACAATTTTACCAACACTGTTAAATATAATAAATTCTTAATTATATATATCCATAGAATAAGAAGGAGTTGTTTCAGAATGTTAACAATTCTTCTTTGGGGGGATTGGATTATCAGTGATCTTTGATTTTCACTTAAATGTTTATGTTCTTTTTCTAAAGTCCGTACAAGGGTCATGTATTTTCAAAACTAGAAAATATTAAATATTGAAAGGAGAGAAAAATTTAAGCTGGTATCTTTCCAACTCCATTTTATTGGAAAGAAACTTCTGAAAGTGTCTGCCACCTGTTATCTCCTGAGTGACAAATCATGGCCAGGTACATAGGGTGGCATTATCTACCAGTTGTAGGTAATACAGTATGACAGAGCTCCTGAGAAATGACAGGCTGACAGTACAGGAATTGTGGGTGCCCTTTCTTCTAGGTAGTATTTGAATGACCTTTACAAAATACATTTTTGAAATCTATTTAGGGTTTCATCTGTCATGCAGTCAGGAGAAAGGGATTCATTTCTTCATTTAACAAATATTAGTTACCTGTTAAGTACTAGGCAAGAGTGACCAAGAGGGTCATTTGTTAAAAGAAAACCGGTAGAGGGACTGATTTAAATTGGGTGGTCAGGTGAAGCCCACTCAGGATGTTTGAACCAGGACCTGAGTGACCAGAAAGAGCTAGTCTTACTGTGATTTAAGGGTAAAGGAAATAGCATGGGCAAGAGCTCTACAACATATTCTAGGAACAGAAAAAAGGCCAGAGTAGTTGGAATGTGATAAGTCAGGGTTGCAAAATGGTGAGAAATGAAGAGGGGAGGTAGGCAGAGCAAGATTGTAAGGGAACTAAATGGTTTTGGTAAGATGTTTGGATTTTGAATTAAATGCAACAGGAAATTGTTGGATGGCATTAAGCAAGAAATAGCATGGACTAATTTGGTTTTAAAAGATTATTCATTGTTATGTGAAAAGTCATTATAAGGGGTTAAGAGTGGGAATGGAGAGACCAGTAAAAAGTAATTTACAATGGCCCCGGGTGTGAGGTAATGGATGCCAGAGTGGAAGCGTTGACAAAGGAGAGGGTAGATAGATTTGAGGTCTGTTTGAAAATAGACTCACTGGGTTTTGCTGAGTATTGTGTATGAGAGATTACAGGAAAGATGGAAATCAAAGTTGGTTTCTAGGATTTTGACTTGAGCAACTGGAAAGAAGATGTTATTTATAAAAGTGGACAAAATGCATCAGGCAAGTTTGGGAGTGTTGAAAGTTCTAGTTTGAAATGTTGACTCTGTGTTGTGTATTGAGATGTCAAATAGGCATTTAAATACGTGAGTTTGGAGCAAGGTGAAGAGGTTTGGGATGAGGGTGAACATTTATGAGTCTTTACTGTATAGATACAATATTTAAAGCCATGGGAGAAGTAGAAGTCATGGGGACTGAGTTCCTGGACCTCTAGATAAGGGTCTTGACAGTGGAGGAGGAGCTTGCAAAGCTGGCTAAAAGAGAGCAGATAGGCGAGGAAAACTAGGGGTGTGTGTGTGTGTGTGGGGGGGTAATTTTAATCTAGGATCCAAGCAGCAAGAAGGCAGAAGGTAGAGAGCATTTCACCAGGGTTGGATCTGGATGAATGCTGTTGAGTGGGAGGCAGTGAGATGAGCAGAGACCTAACTCTGTATTTGTTTTGTGAGACTGCCATAACAAATTACTACAAATTGGGGGACTTAACAGAGCTTTAGGGGCACTTGGGTGGCTCCTTTGGTTAAGTGTCCTGACTCGATTTTGGCTCAGGTCATGATCTCGAGGTTTGTGAGTTCCAGCCTGGTGTTGGGCTCCTTGCTGCTGACAGCACGGAGCCTGCTAGGGATTCTCTCTCTCCCTCTCTTTCTGCCCCCCCCCTCAAAAAATAAATAAACTTAAAAAACAACAATAGAGATGTATTCTCTTAAAGTTCCTTGGAGGCTGGAAGTCCAAAATCTGGCAGAGCTGCCTTCTCTCTGTGGGACCCTAGGGGAGAATCCATTCCTTACTTCTTCCAGCTTCTGTTAGCTGTCCCAGTATTTCTGGGTTTATGGCCACATTCCTATAGTCTCTACCTCTACCTTTATTATCGTCTTCTCTGTGTGTCTCTCCAGATTCCCTTTGCCCTTTCTCAGAAATGCTTGTGATATCATTTAGGTTCCACCTGGATATTACAGGGTAAACTCAAAATCTTTAATTTGTCTGCAAAGACTTTTTTCCAGATAAAATCAATTCCAGGGATTAGGATTTGTTATCTTTGGATGGCCATTATTGAAACCACTAATCCTTGGTCTTAGAAACATGGTAGCCTTTGGAGATCTCAGTAAGAGCAGTGCCTTTGGAGCAGTAGGACATAAGAGAATCCTATTTACCTTTCATGTTTGCTATCACAGAGAGAACACTATTGTCTGTCCCAAGACTGCAAGTTGGTCCCACTGCTTTTCCATGGGCAGTCGGTAGTTGTGTGCCTTTGGTTAGCGTCAGGTGTCACATGTCGAACATGAGAAAGGAGAAAAGTTCTCAGAAGCCTCTGCTAGTTCTTTCAAGTTCTGTGTTGCTGACCTATGTGATCCAAGTTGGCATTACCAGTGGCCATTATTTCTATAGCCAAAGTCTGGCTTATTTTTGATTTCAGACATCTCTGTGTTGACTAATAATGTCAGTAGCTGTATTATTTCTTTCACAACCTCATTGATAAGCATGTTGCTGGAAAATTCCTGTTCAGAAAGTGGAATGGATGTCATTTAGGTAAGATTTAGGTAGGGCGGATATTTGAAATAAATTCTCTGAAAAGGATAAGAGGATGCAGAGAAAAATGCTATTTTGCCACTTTTTTCCTTGACCAGTTTTGTGCAACACAAATGGTAACACTGCACAAGTGGTGCCGAGCTGCCCTCAGTGGTTCTCTGCAGGCTTCCCATGATTCCTGCTGGACGTGGGGAGCAGCAGAAGTGATAACCTAGTTACCTCTTGCTCCCCGGGCTGCTGCATGGACGAAAGATAGTGACCATATCTGGAAGAGCCCTGCTTTCCTGGGGGGAATTTCAAGTGGTGAAGTAGTTCTTTCATCCTCAGTTCTCCTTCACTTGGAACTGAAATAGCTGGTAGCCGGGGTTGCTTCCCTGCGCGTATATGTGTATGTACATGTGGAGGGCGGGGCAGGGATGGACTTCCTCCTGATGGAAGGCTTTGTTTTCTCAGGGAGCTGACTTGATTACCATACATTCAGTCTTTACTCAGGGGACATTTCCCCAAGCTACCAGAGTACTGACTTGGGATTTGTGTATACTCTTCTGCTTCTGTACTGGGGGCAGAGGCCTTAACTTGGGTGAAAAGAACACAGGCTTTGGAGTTAGGCAGACCAGACTCATCCACTTACTTGTTCTGTAACCCTTGGTAAGTTACATAGGCTCTGGAAGCCTCCCTTTCCTCTGGTAAAGTGGGTTGAAGGCATCTTGTATGCTTACCAATAGTAAGCATGTAATAAATGTTAGATTCCACTGTTAACATCTTATCATCTCTTTGTTCATTTTTATTCATTTATTGATACTTAAGATTTCCTTACTGCCTTTGATGTCTTTATATTAAGCAGAGTTCTCAAGAAAGATCCTCCTGTTAACATAGTATCTCTTTTGGGAAATAGAAGCAGTGACTCCCACACCCCCACCCAGTTTTGTCACCCTGTTGACAGCTATTTGCCCTTACTTACATCTTGGGTTCCAGTACATTGGGAAACCTTCAAAGCCATCAGGGAATACTTCCTGAGGGAGGCTTTCATTAATTAGAACATTTACTAGGAAGGGCAGAAGAAAGGTGGCTTATTCTGTGTGGGAGCAGACTAAGATTTTGGGAGGGGAGGTGCTGAGGAATGGGGCTGTAAATAGGTCAGCTTATCCAACATAGAATATTCTAGGAGGTTTTTTGAAAGATGTCTGTAGGAATAAGTCCACTTGGGAGAGAATCAAGAAGGGAAACAGCAGCAGAAGAACTTAATAGATGAGTTATTGATTGCCCTCCTATTGTGCCTGGGCTGCTGTGAGGTACCAGGTGCTGTGTTATGCTGTGAACAGAGGATGGCCTCTGGCATTGGCTCAAGCCCAAGGTCATTTATGTTATCTGCCGTTCCCTAACTGTGACTTTGGGCAGGATGCTAACCTGTCAAATAGAGATGAGACTGCCCTTGATTTCCTAAGATCCCTCAATTTAATAACACCATGGAGGAGGGGAGAGGAACATTTAATTACTTATCATTTGTAGCCAATCATACCATGTTTCTTGGTTGTAGACATTTTAATATGATTTTTTAAGTACATTTTTAGAAGCAAGCAATATGGTAATACCCAGCTCACGAGTGTTGGGAAGATTAATAATATGATGTGTTCAGTGTCCATCAAAGTTAGTATTCAGTGAATTGTAGCCATGATTAACAGATAAAAAGACATGACGAATAATTTGATTGGTAACATCTGAAGAAAGAATTTTAAACTTCAGGGTCATAATGTAACCAGGATCTGGAATAGGACTAGAATGAAGGGAAAGAAGATGACATAAAAATTTTAGTGTTATGGAGATAAATGAGTATATATCTGAGGAGAATAGTGATAATTTTGTAGTATATGTTCCAGTGTGAACAGACAGAAGAATGTGGTAATCTTGTGGGATTGACTCCTGTGTCATCTTCTGGGCATGTGAGAGTAATTCTGAACTTGCGGCCACTTAATTTCTGAAGTTTGCTAATCACAAAAAAATAAAGCATTGGTTACTCACTGATAATAAAGTATCATATTTTGTTTTTGTTGTTTTGTTTCTTTTTGTTTCCTTGTGGGAGAGGGTGGTTGGCTAGGGATTTACCATTCGTTTATTAGTTCAGTTGCCTGGCCAGGGGATGCTTGCTTACATTTCAAACATCTTTATGTTTTCATTAGAGTAATACTGAATTTTTAGCTCTTCTTTCTTTTTTTTCTTTTTTTTTTGCCCCAGGTCCAGCAAGACTATGAACCTCTGTTCCAAATGCTTTGCTGGTAAGTGCAGAAAAAGGGTTTTTAATTTATTTTAATTTTTCTTTTTGATTGTTTTTAAGACTATCCAAGTTAATTTGGCCTTCTTTTGTGTTTATGCATGGGGTTTTGTTTTCTTTGCTTGTGTGTGAAAGCAGTTTCTCCTTACCAAGATGCTTAATATATTTGTTAGGACTATTAAAACAGCCTTCCCTGAGTGAAATTAAATCATCTGTGTACTTGCATCAAACTTTCCATAGTTTACAGATGTTGATGTGTAGTGGAACTTCAAAATCTTGGGTTGTTGTAGGGTAATACGTGTTCATCTCTGGTCTTGACTTGAAATACTGCTTTTGCCAGTGAGAAAGAATATTTTCATGTGGAGGCAGGAAAAGAATCATGCTGAATTAGCCCTTTCTAATCCTGTCCCTTATTGAAGTCACTTTGGGTAAATCACTTAATCCCTTTAGACCTTAGTTGTCATTTTTAACATGAAGGGCTTGGACTTGATGTTTGCAAGGGCCTTTTTTAGCCCCCAAATGCTGTTTGATTGACTCCTTAAATTATGACTCCTTCATGAACTTAACCTTCATTCTTTAAAGAATTTCATATCTGATGATTTTAAATGAAATATTTAAATCTTTACTAACTGAGAGAAGTTTAACTTTCCTCTTCTATTCAATCTGTCATAGATAAAGCTTTACACTAGTTAAAGCACTAAGGACAGATTTTAAACAGTAATGTATAGCAACAGGGAGGAGTTCAGTTTGAACACAACTTTTATTCATGCAGAAGTGACTGGCGTTTTAAATGGAGAATGAGGGAGTAGGGAGGGCTTGCTCACTTGGCTCAGTAGAGTCAGGGAAATGAAAAATTACAAAGGGCTTGTCAGTGTAAATGATGACTAGGTTGGTTGTATCTATTAGCTGACTGTCCTGTAAGTTAAGATCCTGCCCACCTACTGAGATTGAGAGAAGGGGCCCCATCCTTTCTAATGGTTACATTTTAAAGAACTGTCTTTCATGTCCTTGACAGGGATTCCTGAGATGTAGGAGATTCATACACATCTCAGAGGGACAGAGGAAAGATTTACAGTTGGAAAAAATCCTTTTCAGTAAATGGTCTAAGATAGGATGTTCTGAGGCCTGTAATCAGGTGTTATAGCTAGAAAAACCTTAAATTCTTTAGGCAGCTTTGAGTTTAAGATTCTTAGGCAGTCACTTTAAGAGGAGCTGGGCTAGGGTCATCCTAGGGATGGGGTCTTGATTAGAAACTGTGTTAGTGTTTGTGTAAATATTTTAATGTTTGAGGAGAGGGTGGATGAAATCGTTTGTGTTAAGAATCTGTAGTTTTTGTAAGCCGAGATTGAGTTCTAGTTGAGAACAGGGCTCAGATGAGCCTGGCTAGAGATTGGTCAAGGAGAGAATCTTTTTCAGTTTTCACCTTCTATTCATTATGCTATTTAGACGTTAGTCCTTTACGTTTGTGCCTAAACTAGGGGATTGGTGGTAGGGAGTTGCGGGCCAGGGGTTGGGGAAGGCAGTTTATATCTGTTAAAAGTTTGGAATTTGTCAAATACTTTAGGTCTTCAAAAGAAAAAGAAAATACTGGTAAGTTTGGTTTTTGTCCAACTTTTAATAGTATCTCTGCTGTTAAATGAATGTATTCTCTTTTTACTCGGCATGTCTACAATTACAGATATGAAGAAATACTTCCTCATTGGTGAGAGTTTAAATTTTATGATAACGATGAAAGTAGCAATGAGACAGAATGTATATTAGATTGATGACTGTCCCTTCATTTAGAGCTAGCTTCCCCTTACAATTCAGTAAAGTCTGGCTTTGGGAGAAGGGGTTCATGGCAAATAAAGAACTGTCTTGTGTCTCTACCTAAATATAAAAATTTTAAAATTATCAGTGAGGACAGTTCAGCTATCGTCTTTGATTTCTTTATACTTGTTATGGTTTTATTTTTTATGGTTATAATTATTTATTATCTCTCTGGTGATTTGTGTGCATTTACTCTTTATACAGCTTTGTCATTTTTGCTTTTTGCTTTTAAAAATATTAAGAGGGTATTTTCAAGTGTGTAAAGAAAATATTCTTTTTCCTTCTTTATCCCGATATTCTAAAAGTCCTCAATATCATTTGACAGCATTTGAAAGGAATGATTAGTAACATCCTGCTTGTGGAAGTAGCATTTTGTGTTCTTTCTGAAGTACAGAAAAAAGTCATTGAACTTTACGTTTATGGATTTCATTCCTGAATGAAAGTATAGAGGCATGAGGTGTATAAGACAACATGAAGATTATTTTGGCCATAGCTACTGTGATTTTCAATACTCTGTTAAAGTATACCATGAAGTATACAGTGTACTTTTAAAAGATGGAAAAATTACTTTAAAAACAGCTATTGTGTCCCCTTAGGTTAGTTATTTTTCAAAGTTGCTTTTCAAAATAAATGTATGTGTTGGCAAAGTGAGTTTGTTGGAACTTGTTTACATAAAATTGAAATGAGTAAAAACATGTTTAAAATCTTTTTGAAATAGAGTACTAGGTTAGGAACTGTGGGTGTTAGTTTAAAGCTCACGTTGATGACTATTTGCTTCTGATGAAATAGTCTGCCAAATGGTGAGCACATGCCCAAGTAACTACTGTCACTTCAGATTCCTCCCCCCACCTTTTTCTTTATAAAAAGACTCCTGGGCTGTTTGAGAGAAAGGGAATAAGAAAGGAAAGGAAATGAGTGTATGCAAAGTTAGAGTTACTAAAAAACCATTGAATTATTAATTTTGCCAGTAAATTACATGCAACTAATAGTGTTTCTCCATATTGTTAGAATAACAAATGTATGTATCAGCCATTTGCAAGTATGTAGAAGAGTATTCAAGCTGGCTGGATTTGTAGTTCCTAACAGCTTGCAGCTTAACCAAAATTCCTCTCTTTGAAATGGGAAAATACTATTTTTATTTTTATTTTTTGACATCTAGAATCCTGATTTGGCCTGGCTGAAATAATTTTAGGCCATTTGGAGTTGTTCTCCCCAACCCCCAAATGTGCAGTCTGCTACTTTGTTAGCCTTAAAGTGCCTTTGACCTGAAGACCCTTATCACCCAAGATTTTCTTGTGCCAGAATCACGATATTTAAAGGAAATACTCTGGGGAGGCACTAAGAAATGATTGACTCTAGTGTTATGATCTGAGGTATAATGGACTGAAAATGCTCTCCTGGATTCTCTTTATCTGAGATTATTAGTTACAGTCTTAAAAAAACCAGGAAAAGTTGGTTTTATCATAGTTTATATTTTTCCATTCCCATAAGTATTTGTTGTTTTTCTACTTTATCATCAATTCCCCTTTTACGTGTTAAATATTTTTTCTTCTTCAAATCACAATTCTGAATATTTGTTTGGAGATGTGGCTCCCTCTCTCTAAGACTAAGACTCTTCTGTGAGCAGAAGCCAGAAACATCTGCAGTTTGGATAAGGAATTCTCCCACCGTTGAGTTGATGTATTAATCCTTCCTAGCTGAGTGTTAATTATTTTTATATTATCTTTAAAGAAAAGATTGACTTAAAAGATTTGCAGTTTATTTGAAATTATGGAAAGAATGTCTAAACTCTTGAAACAGATGGTATTTAAGCACCCTTGAACATAACCTATTAATTGATATTGCCACACAGATCTAATTTTTAGAAAACTATTGAGCATCTTTTTTTGGTCTAATTGTGGCTTTTCTATCCCCTCGATAGTATTCTAAAATATTATTCTTTCATACTATTTTATTAAACATTTTTATATTGTTGTTTGACTTTACTAAAAGAATCAGTGAATGTAATTTCTGTAATACAAGGCCACAAAATTTCATGATATGGCATTTATAATTATGTTATGGTGAGTAAACAACTTACTGGTTGAAGCAATACTTTCTAATGCACTTTTTCAAACTGTTGCGATTCATTAGTAGTTAGAGAAATCAATTTAATGGGTCATGATTGCATTAAAAAATTAAGTAGAGTAGGAAATATAATCAATGCATCACAAATATTAAGGGCAAATATTGTTTGTGAAACTTTTGAGTTACACATATAAATGAAAATAACGTATAATAGGTTGTGATGTAAATATATATATTACCAGGGTTATTTAAAAACCACTGAGGGGGTGCCTGGGTGGCTCAGTCAGTTAAGCGTCTGGCTTCGGCTCAGGTCATGATCTCACGGTTCGTGGGTTCGAGCCCCACATCGGGCTCTGTGCTGACAGCTAGCTCAGAGCCTGGAGCCTGCTTCAGATTCTGTATCTCCCTCTCTCTCTGACCCTCCCCTGCTAGCACTGTCTCTCTCTGTCTCTCAAAAATAAATAAAAAACATTAAAAAAAGAATTAAAATAAAAACACAGATACAGAAATTCACTGGAAGGTCACTGAATTATTTGAGATCCCATTTTCTTTGGAAAATAGGACATATTTCTTTTCTGTCTTTAGGCAAAGTGTTAACCAGTTGATTTTTTTGTGACTTTTGTCTATTCTGAGCTCTTGAATAGTTTGAGTTACATGATTTTCTGTATGGAAGCATGAGCTAATAAACCTGATTGTCTGCTCCTAATTTAAAATATATATGAAAAGTCAACCATAGCACGGAAAGGGCAGTCTTGCCTCTTACAAAGGTAAAAATGACCTTTGGTTATGGTATCATTTATTTTCTATTTGAGTGCAAACACAATTTATGAAATTTGTGAGTTAGATACTAACTGGCCTTTGATATTTTGGGACATTTAGTACCTCATGCACAAAGACCTCTTGTATTACTGTATTAGGAGTGCTTTTCACAGAATGGTTTTGCTAAATAAAAGTATGGGTGAGAGAAACAAGTAGGATGATCACAAGTGGGGAAGGCAGACATTTTTTATTAAAAAAATTTTTTTTAACGTTTGTTTATTTTTTGAGAGACAAAGACAGTGTGAGCAGGGGAAGGACAGAGAGGGGGAGACACAGAATCCAAAGCAAGCTCCAGGCTCTGAGGTGTCAGCACAGAGCCTAAACACTGGGCTCTAACCCACAAGCTGTGAGATCATGACCTGAGCTGAAGTCTAATGCTTAACCAACTGAGCCACCCAGGCACCACGAAAAAGGAATACTTTTAATAAAAAGCAGAAATAAACTCAAATACAGAGAACAAACTAGTGATTGCCAGAGGGGAGAGGGTAGGGGTATAGGTGAAATGGATAAAGGGGAGTGAAAGGTACAGGCTTCCAGGCATGTAATGAGAAAGTCACAAGGATGAAAGGTACAGCAGAGGGCATGTAGTCAGTGATATCATGATAACATTGCATGGTGACAGATTGTAGCTACTTTTGTGATGAGTATAGGTATGTATAACATATGGACTTGTCTAATCACTGGGGCTTGTACCTGAAACGAATGTAACATTGTATCAACTACAATAAAAAAGGAAAAAAGAATACAGTTTTAAAAAATGTTTCTTTTGAGACTGTGTGTGAGTGGTTTGAGACCTGGGAGAGAGAAAATCCCAAGCAGGTTTCACGCAGTCAGTGCAGAGCCCAGTGCGGGGCTCCATCTTACAAACCATGAGGTCATGACCCAAGCCGAAACCAAGAGTTGGACCTTAACCTACTGAACCACACAGGCACCCCAATAAAAGAATACTTTTAATGCATTACTATGTCAATTTACAGAAAAGGACAAAAATGGAACTTCTGTTTTGTCAGTTGAAGATGAATTAAAATTATAGATAAAACATTTCTTACATTATAAGCTAATGGTGAAGTTAATTTTCTGAAAATTAATTTGTGTGACTTTCGACTTTTTTCCCCCGTATTTCTTAGTGGAAAGATAGTTTATTTTGGTTTCATGGTTACTTGTGTACTATGCCTCATTATTGATAAAGAATTTTGCAATAAATAAAACGATACCTATCCTATAAGAAACATATTTTAATATGACTCTAGAGCTAGATGTTTATTTTGTTGGAATCAGTTTTCGGGAACCTATTCAAGAAAGTAATCTTAGATGTAAGTTTATGATACTTTGGAGAAAATATTGTTCAAATTAATATATTTTTGTTACCACCTTTTGTCTGCTGGGAGAAAACTATTCTGTACAGCACTTTCATTTTCACTTTTTTTTATTTCTTTTTTTTTTTCCCGTCTGTCCTGGGGCCACCGTGTCACACTTTTATTATTTCTTGATATTGTCATATAGTAATTGTTTTCAATTCAAAATGGACTTTGGGGGAGGCTTTAAAGTGGTTGAAATAGCCTAAGTATTTAAGTAGGATATCATTTTCCTCAGTGCTACTTACTTTATATCCAATTTGAAAATTATCAGACTTGTTCATTGCTGTCAAATTTTCTACCTAAATCAAAAATTACTGTTGAATAATAGAGTTCCCTAATTTAGTCTCAGAGTAGGAGTATGGGGAGGATTTTAATTTTGTTTGTATGTTCAGACTTTTATTATTCATTGTAAATAATATTATATAGATTTTTAAAAAGTGAAGTGCATTCTACTTATGTCTGATACATTCTGGAAATGGTTAACTTTTCTGAAATGAGCGGAATAAATTGGCTATAGCTTGCAGCATAGGAAATCTAAAGGTTGGCATTCGAGTTAAGTGATACAGTGTGCAGGTACAGAGGGTGGAATGGTAGATATACAAAATGCAAACATTTCTCTTCAAAGTGACTTGTTTTCCATGGTTATTTCCAGAACAGGGTAACAAATAGCTGTTTCATAACAAGTAAATTAAAACATTTCCTTATGAACCTGCAACTCTTATTTTTTGGAGTTGCACTCTAATCTTTCTGTTTCCAGTCTGTTTTAGAAGTTCAGACTGTAAGTGGCCTGATACCAGTCACTTTTGAAGGGAAGAAGAATTGTAGGTTACAGCTGAATTTTGAGGATCTGCAGTAAGAGGAACAGAGTAAATCTGAAAAATTTAAACACTTCTTGTATGCATGTTTCCTTTTAGAAATTGTGGGAACTCTGTACCCATTACTAAAATGGTATAAAATAATCCACCCTCTCCAGTGAGTCATGTCATAGCATAGTGGGGTTGGGCTAAGATACTAGAATTTGAATCCTTGTCATATCTTGATTTTTCAAATTACCTTTCCCAGAAGAAATGAAGCTGCTGCTCTTAAAATGAAGCATTTGAGTAGGGTGGTTCTGTTTTTGTAATTGACTTGCTTACTATTGAATGCTTTGATTTCTTAAAAACTGAGTTTTTAAAGAAAGATTTCTCAAGTATAACAAACACACTGGTCATGCACTTGTTAAAAAGAGACAGTTTAGCTCACTGAATGTTCTCAACCAGTATGTGTCCATTAGTGACTGTCTGGTGTGAGTGTCTGAAATTCAGGATATTTTAGAAAATAATATAATAAACATCCACAAGCCAAACCAGAACTAACAAATACTAACATTTTTTGTCCTTTTTGCTTGTTTATATCATATTTTAAAATTTTAGTTTTTCTTCTACCTCAGTCATCCTTTATGCATCTCACAGAGAATCACTATTGTTATTTTTGTATTTGTAGTTTTTATTATGAGTGGGCATTTATATAAACAATATATGATTCTGTTTAAAAAATGTGTAAGTGGTATGTTGCACTAGTTATTCTACAACTTATATTTTTTAATAATGATTTTAGAAACCAAACATGTTGATCCATGTTGCTCTGGTTCATTTTAACTGTTATAATATTCTGTTATAATCAGTATCCTGACTTACGTGGAATAGTCCGAGTTTAAGGTTTATAACAGTGAAACTGATGACACTCCTCTGTACTCTTCAGTGTCCCAGTGGTTGATAAATTATCGACCACCTTCATTATACCATGCCCCAGTTGATCTAGTCCACTGTTAATGGACTTACTAAGTTCAGTTACTCTCTTTAGATCATAGTTGCAACCTTATGTTTTCTCTGTTTTTAAAAACTTGTTTAAGGGGCCCCTGGGTGGCTCAGTCGGTTAATCGTCCAACTTTGGCTCAGGTCATGATCTCATGATTTATGGGGTCGGGCTCTGTGCTGACAGCTCAGAGCCTGGAGCCTGCTTCAGAGTCTGTGTCTTCTCTTCTCTCTCTGCCCCTCCCCCACTCACACTCTGTCTCTCTCTTTCTCAAAAATAAACATTAAAAATTAAAAAACAAAAACTTGTTTAAATGTGTTGACTATTTCTGTGTTAGAAACCGTATTCTCTGTGGTATAGCTTCCTTGCTCTCAAATGAAAGCAAGACAAAGGGCAGCAGGTCCTTAAACTGATTAGCAGAACTGAACTCTGGGAGCCCTTTCTGACCTCTTAGTAGATAGCTGTTTGCTCTCTTACTAGTGAGCATTCTTAAATTGTATGATTAATTATTATGCTACTCAAGATAAGTGAAGCAGTGTGTTGAAGATGATGTTTTCGTGGAAATTATGTCAAAAATAATTGCTGCATTTGTAATGAAAAACAAAATGCTCAGTGCTGTAATTAGCAGAAAGGTAGCTTTTAGGCCTTTAGTAGAAAAATCATCACCGTGTGTCAGTATTTTAGGAAAAATAAAAGAAATTTAATAGTCTTTGGGTTTTTAAGATGGTTTGGCTCTGTCATTTGGTTTATTCCTTTCCACGTGTTTCTATATAGCTGTGTTCTTCATAATGGTGCATTGGATTATCCGCTGAGGCACAGAAAGAAATGTTAGAATTTCTCATATATGCTTTTATCATCTGTATATATATTGTTGAATTTTATAATGTATATATTCTTATTTGTGTTAGTTTCCTAGGGCAGCCATAACAAATCACTACAAACTGGGTGGCTTAAAACAAGTTATTGAGGCCAGAAGCCTGAAATCAAGGTGTTGTCAACAATCAGGCTTGGTTCCTTCTGAAGGATTCAAGAGAAAATCCATTCCATGCCTCTCCTTGCTCCTGGTGCCTGCCAGCAGTTCTTGGCATTCCC
This sequence comes from Suricata suricatta, assembly GCF_006229205.1. Classification (NCBI taxonomy): domain Eukaryota; kingdom Metazoa; phylum Chordata; class Mammalia; order Carnivora; family Herpestidae; genus Suricata; species Suricata suricatta. The sequence continues at coordinate 35,289,530 of NC_043706.1, forward strand.
TGGCAGCTCATATACATGGTACTCCAGTGTCTGCTTCCTCCTTACATGGCCTTCTCTCCTGTGTGTCTGTCTTCTGGATTCAGTGCCCCCACTTAACATAGGATGATTTTATTTTGAAATTCTTAATTATATTTGCAATTGCCTTTTTAACAAATAAGATTACCTTTACAAGTTTGGGGATATATCTATGAATGAAATAGTGCCCCCACTATACAATATATAAAAATATATGTAAGACTTTTTTTTGGTGTGGCGTGTGAGAAGGGGTCACATCATTCATTCACTGCAGGAATATATAATGTATATATATACCTGTAGAAGGTAGGTGCTCAAGCTTTATACTGGTGGTATGCCCCTATCAGAGAAGCTTAGAGATTCCTCGTTCTGAGCTCTGCCTGGGTTAGATGCGGTGGGCACCTTCGTGTAATAAGGCAACAACCCTTGGTGGCATAAAAAGCTGTAGAAGAGTTAATTGCTAATATTTCCTGTGTTTCATGTTTTCAGTAGTCTCTGCAGACTAAATGATCAGATAGCTTTTTGGGCTTCCTTTTAGGTTTTGCAGGAACATGGATAGTTCTCAAATAGACTCAGGAAAAGTACTGTGGAACTGTTTTTGTGCTTCAGTGATCTTGATTCCACCATGCTACAGATACTTAAAGTAATTCTTGATCTCACTGCTTCTTTGGCCTTGAATATCAGGGTTATGATGAGGTTGCTTTTTGATACTTTCTTTTTAAAGCCCACAAGCATTTAATCCTTAGTCCACAGTAGGGATGGTGGCTCCAATGATAGGACATTATTTGCAGGCCATTAATGTATAACTAAAATATGATTTTTAACAATATAGAATTCTCTGTCATTTAAAAGCCCCACTGCTCAGCTGGCCCTTAGTATGTGAAGTAGAACTCATTGTATGTTAACAGGTTTTTTTTTTTTTTTAAAGTTTATTTATTTCAAGAGAGAGAGAAGAGGAGGGACAGAGAGAGGGTGAGAGAGAATCCCAGGCCGGCTCCATGGCTGTTAGTGCAGGGCCTGATGCTGGGCTCAGACTCATAAATCGTGAGATCATGACCTGAGCTGAAACCAAGAGTCGGACACTTAACCAAAGGAACCACCCATGTTCCCCTGTATGTTAACAGTCTTAATTATTACCAAAGGTCTGTTTTAAATTTCTTAAAAGAAAATTTTTTGTAATCTTCATTTTTGAGAGGGGGGAAAAGAGAGAGAGAGAGAGAGAGAGAGAGAGAGAGAGAGAGAGAATGAGCATGAGCATGAGCATGAGCATGAGCAGGTATGGGGCAGAGAGAGAGAGACAGAGAATCTGAAGCAGGCTCCAGGCTCTGAGCTGTAGGCACAGAGCCCGATGTGGGGCTTGAACTCATGAACCACGAGATCATGACCTGAGCTGAAGTCTGATTCTTAACTGAGCCACCCAGATGGCTCAAGGAACTGAGATTTGATTTTAGGTAGTTAGACACTAATTATAATCTTTACCCACTATTAAATTTTGTTAGGAGTGAAGGTAGTAGGTTTAGGTGGTATTGTACTGTAAAGACCCTGTGAAGATGTAGTTGTTCTGCATTTGTGTGTAGGTTAAGGGTATATATGCTTTTCCTGTTCTCTTTTAGTTCAATTGCAGTTTGTCTTTAGGTCTCTAGGGAAGATCAGAGAAACTGCTGGAATCTTCACCACGTATCTAATTGGGGAAAAGGTGTGTGTGTGCAGCGGGAAGGGGGCTGAGTTGTCTAATGCATTTTCTGTTTTGGTGGTGAGATCTTCATTTTGTTAACATCTTTCTTCTTGTTCGTATAACTTTTAGCTCATTAACCTTGCTCTCTATGCTGCATAGTGAAGCACCATTTTTAATTTAGTCTCCTGTGTTTAGCTTCTCAGAAGGTTTTTTAAAAAAATGTTTGGAGGTGTGATTTAATTGTGGGGCTGTTTGCACATTGTCAGTGTGAAAGCAAAGACGAGTTTCATATTTTGACAGTGCATCCTGCAGGTTTCATTTGTTAAACCTTCTTGCTATTCCCATTGTCTCATATATGTGTGCATAATAGTGTTGAAGAAAAAAGTCTTGTTTTGTTGTATCCATATTTAGCAATTTGGTTGAGTTATGGAAAAGCCTGTCCTCTGCCTGTGTATTTGCTCATTTGGAAACCTTGTATAGTTTATAGAGACACTAGTGATTTGTTCCCCAGCCTCCCTGTGGGTTTTGATCCATATTACAATCTAATTCCACCTCCCTGTCCCATATTCCAGTGCCGTTAATTTGTACATTTCGATGCAGTTTGTTTCATCGTGTGTTTTTGTAATCCAAACTGAATGTAACGAGCTATGTGCTTTAGGGACCTGGCTTTGCCTTGCCAATTAGAACAAAGTGGTTACTGAGAAAGAGTATGTTTTAAATAAAACATGGCACCTCTGAGTAGGACTGACACTCATTTGGGAGTAAAAGAAATGGTTTTAACTCTTTGACTAAAGAGTCATTACTAAAGATCAGCACTTTCTTGGGAAAGAAGGGTAACGATTTACCTCCACAAAACATAGTTTTATAAATTTCCTCATAGATTAATAAACTGAAAAGACTGTCATGTTATACTCACTTTTTTCTTCATGATCAAGACATGCGTTAGCAAAATTCTCCAAATTCCTGAGTAATTATCTAGTGCCTACTGCAGTTTCTGAATTTTGAACTGTTCATGTTTAGGAAGGTGAGGGCATAAAAAACCATAGCTATGTTATTAGCCTCTTTAGTTTTCTAATATATGAAGCCAAAATTTCAGTTTAGTAGAAAACTCCCAAAAGATAGTTGAAAATGATGAGAAAACTATAAGGTTTTGCTGTAGTGTGTGGATGTTATTTTATTTTCAGACAATAATAGAATTTTAAGCCATCAGTGACTTAAAACTATTTGGAATTTTAGTAGCACTTTCATCAAATATTTAAGATTTTATTTTAATGTTTATTTTTTGAGAGAGAGACAGAGAGACAGAGTGTGAGCACAGGGGAGGGGCAGAGAGAGAGGGAGACACAAAATCCGAAGCAGGCTGCAGGCTCTGAGCTGTCAGCACAGGGCCAGACGTGGGGCTCAAAGTCACCAGCCACGAGATCATGACCTGAGCTGAGTTGGCCGCTTAACCAGCTGAGCACCCAGGTGCCCCTACTTCATCAGACATTTGAAAGACCTATGTCTTTGCATAGATCTTCATAGAAAGACAGTTGACTTGTTCACAGCATAGGGAGACAACATTTGTGAGTTGGTTTCGATATTGTATTTATATTTATCCTACAAATAATAGAGTTCTGTTTTTAGTTGAAATGTCAGATTAAACTCTAGAACTCAACAATGATACAAGTAAATCATGAAGTTGCTTGTGTTATGTGTAGAAAATAGGACTGTGTCAAAAGCTTTGAAATAAAGTTGCCAAGACAAAGTCATATAAAGACTTGGTAATGACTTTGGAAACATTATAACATTTATTAATCTATATAAGCAAGAGAGAACAGGAGAATTACATTTCTTTGAAACAATTAAAAAGTATGTAGGTGTGTCTTGTTGAAAAAAGCTGTTTCTGGAAAAATGATCTTTGTACTAGAAGAAGCTAGCTAGTTTAATTGGACTAAATTAAACTAAACCCACGCATTTCTATCACTGTCCTTTGAAAGTCTTGCAAGCCATATTGATGGTTTGAGGAGATAGTCACAAAAATGTTATTCTATACCTCACTTCTGAAGATTAACACCCATATGGATAATATTTTAAGTTCAAACAGTTTTCTGAGTGAAGATAATTAAGGCTTAGCTCTGTTGGTACTTTCTCCTTAACATTCTAACTTGTGGCTGAACAAGCCAAGATAGAGCTTTGAAGTTATTCAACATCTTCAGAAATCACTGAATTTGCCAGCTTTGCATAAAGTGACAATGGTATATTCTTCGACTTATATGGTTTAAGATCTAGTAGCTATTAATTTTCATACTTGAATCAAAAATTAATGTCAAAAAGCCTCTTTCAAAAAGTTCTAAAGCACAGGCCCTAGACTTCTAATGGCAGCCAAAAGCTAAATTAGATTATTCATTTCTTCTATGTCCATTCAGTTACTCAGTGTACATTGTCAAGTGTTTTGTAATACTGATTTTAGGAAGTTTAGAAGTGTTGACTCCCATTAATTGTGATACTAGGAGATGGTAATCAAAGGATATTTGATTGGAAGTAATCTTAGAGCTTTTCTGTTTTATACACTGGTGCTTATTCTAAATGTCTGCTGAATTAGTGAGTTTCAAGTTAAGTGATGTGGTAGGGCTAAACTGGCTTGTTTTTTTTTCATCTTTTATGTCTATCTTTCAACCTTAATTCCCTTTTTCTTCCAGTGTAACTGTGCTATGTTATGTTAGTAATCTTGAAGATGGGACTAGAAAACAATCTATAACAAAGTGGCAATAACACTTTTATTTGTGGGTACTTCTAAAACATTGTGTTTTTCTGTTTACTTTTTGTTCATTCATTTGCTGATTAAGTTTTGCAAAGTTTCTTAAGTCTGTTCATTGTTCTGTAAAGTTGGTACAGTTGATAACCTTGTGCACACGTATCTTCTAAGATTTATTTATTTTAAAGTTTATTTATTTTGATGGGGGGGAAGGGATTGAGAGAGAGACAGAGCAGATCCCAAGTAGACTCTGCCTCACTTGGAGCTCTATCTCCGGAATTGTGAGATCATGACTTGAGCTGAAATTAAGAGTTGGACACTGAACTGACTGAGCCATCCAGGTTCTCCTCTTCTAAAGATGTATTGATTATAATTTTTTTATCCTAAAAATTTTCTCAAATAAGTTTGCATTATATGTGCGATTTAATCCCATATAGCAATTAAAGAATTAGCAAAATGCCTTAAAATGTTTTCTCCATCATTAGTTCCTTAAAGAAATCCCCCTGAATGTGACAAAAAGTCTTTTATTATAGGCCCCCACCATTTTTCAACCCAAGCTCCAGCATTTCCTGTCCCAGGATATATGCTCTTTGGGAATGGGCCTTTCTTATGGTGCCCTTCTATCAAGCAGTCTGGTTGTATAACATATCACAAACAGACAAAATTCTCTCAAAAATTTTAAAAGGCCCTGAAGGAGGAGAGGCTTAGAAAAGAGGAGAGAAGAGAGTTTGTATACTTCCCTCAGACGATAACTTGTCTTTACTGAAGGCAAAGTCAAAAGCAATAAATTACTTTTTCTTTGGGCATGGCTGAGGTCCTGTGTTGTGATCTCCAGTGGGTGGCACATAGAGATGGTGCCACTTATACCTTATGTAGCAATTTAAAACCTTAAGATAGTTGTAGTGCTAGATCCTTACTATTTTGGCTATTGAGAGGTTTCATGAAACTATATAGCATATAGAAAAATAGCAGGTGAAGCAGATAATTATGGACAGTGGGACATTTTGCATTGGAACATCATTGACATGTCTTATGTTAGAAGTGGGAAGCACTTACTCTTGTGCATACCAAGTAGAATAGTCTTCTTAAAGCAAAAATGAGTGTCTTGCCTAAAACACATTTTAATATAGTTTTTAATAGTTGTCATAGAAAATAGCTGGCGTTTTAAGCGGACATTTTTCCTTTTTTTGTGTTAATATCCCAACCTATGAAAAGCACAGATCTTGCTTAAATGGTTGTCAGGCACCTGGATACTTGAGGCACTACTGGTTATCAGTTCTTGTTGTTTATTAAAATTTTGTGGGTGACTCTAGTTGCATCATAAATCAAAATTCACAGAACCAGCCTCACCCTAATATCAAAGTGATGTTTTTTATATCTCAAAGGGCTGGTGTACTTTGTTTCTTTAGTGGCTCCATTGAAAAACTGTTTGGGACCACTTTTTGAGTTTAAGATGGAAATAAATGCAGGTATTCAGGGCGAGATTTAAAGAGAATGGAGGAGAATGTAAAGGTACACAACAAGCTTGTTTTTTAAAACCGCAGCCTGGAAAACCTTTTCAAAGTATATTGTAAAGGTCAAGTTTCATGTATTTCCTATTTGAGCTCTGTGTGACTGAATGGAGGCTATTTCGCTTCTGATTTAGAAGATATTTACCACGACTCAGTATTTTGTGAACACCTAACATTGTTAGTGCTTTTGTCTTTTGTGTGACCCCACCTTTAAAATAGAAAGTAAAGACCCAGTCTTGCATTCACAGAGGCCCTTCCTAATAGACCTTTGCTGCACAACAGAAAAGAGTACCAACCATAGAGGAAAAGTAATTGTTTGGATTTTTCAAAAACAAAAGTAGGTTTCCCCCCCTTCCTTTGTGTACATTATAAAGTACCAAGATATCCTTTTTCAGTAGTTGAAAATTGTGACATATTGTTTTTATTCTTTTGTGCCCTGATCATGGTTAAGGGAGATGGAAACACTTTTTGTTTTTTTTAAAGAATTTTTTTTTTTAATTTATTATTGAGAGACAGAGAGAGGCAGCGCACAGGGGAGTGTCAGAGGGGGAGACGCAGAATCTGAAGACAGGTTCCAGGCTTGAGCTAGCTGTCAGCACAGAGCCTGATGCAGGGCTCGAACCTACGAATCGTGAGATCATGAACTGAGCCAAAGCCAGACGCTTAACCGACTGAACCACCTAGGCACTCCTGGAAACTATTTTTCTTAATTGGCATCACTTAAATTCACTGGCGCTTTAATTTCTCACAGCATTATCAAGGAGTTGTTTTTCACTGCTTTGAAAATGAATTTTAAAAAGTTTTGCTGCAACATAGATGCACCTGTAATTGCTGAGTGAACTAAGCCAGCATCAAAAGGACAATTAATTATGATGCCATTTATTTGGAGTACGGAGAGTGGTCAAAGACAGAAAGTAGAATGGTGGTTGCCAGGGGCTGGAGGAACGGGAGAATGGGAAGTTCTGGAGATGGATTGTGGGGAGAGTTGCACAAGGGTGTGAATGTACATAATGCTACTCAACTCTTAGTTAAAAATGGTTAAAATGGTAAAGTTAATGTTATGTGTATTTTCCCACAATTAAAAGTAATGATTAAGAGTTAACAGGTCTTACAGAAATATTTAATCTTGGAGTTTGAATACAATTTTGTCTTCCGCATTTGCCGAGAATCAACCTCTGTTCAGATTTCTTTTAAAAATTTGTTATTAATAGGAGGTTAAATGAGAATATTCCTTCTTGTTCTGTGCAACCAATAGATTAGTCCTCTTCGTTAGAGGAGAATAAAAACTAAAATAATGTATAGAAATAAAATTAAAATGAAAACTGAACAATTTGTTTTTTTCCTCTGCTTATTATTTGTTTAAATAATGCCAGGACAAGTATTGTGTATGTAATGATCCAAGAAAGTTGTAGTGGCTTTGACTTTGAGCAAGTGGTATAACCTGGAGTATAAGTTAACTCATTTGTCTAATGGGGGGTCATTATACCTCCTCCCTCACTAGGAATCAAATGAGATAATGCAGATGAAAAGTCTTTTAAAAGTATTTCTTGAGATGCCTGGGTGGCTTATAGTTGGTTAATGGTCCGACTTTGGCTCAGATCATGATCTCACAGTTTGTGAGTTTGAGTCCCACGTCGAGTTCTGTGCCGACAGCTCAGAGCCTGGAGCCTGCTTCAGATTCTGTATCTCCCTTTCTCTCTGCCTCTTCCTTGCTCATGCTCTGTCTCTCAAAAATAAATAAACATTAAAAACTTTAAAGAAGTGTTCCTTTGTCAAAGTACTGTACTACATATATACAGTTGAAATACTTAAATTATTACAGGTAGCAAAATGCTCCCTTCCTCCCTCTGCTCTCCAGTTTTTCCCAGAAGCAGCTACTTTCAGTGCTTTTTCTTCTAATTCATTTATGCTTCTATTTGATTTGTCACTTTTATGCATTTTTTACCTTTTGTTATATATAAAATGTTGGGTTTTTTTAATCACTACCCTCCCCCCAAATATATTTATAGTGCAATTTTTGGTTAAATAATTATTGAGCATTTATATTATTATGGTATATAAATGTTATGATCTTTGGGGCCTTTTAGTATGCAATGGCATTTTATATTTCCTTTCTATTTTCCTCCTTTGGGTATTTTCCAGAGATATTTCTATTATTTTTATTTTAGTTTTATTGTATTAAAATACATTTTTTTAATTTTGGTCCTTTTATACTTAATGAGACTTGTTCTGTGGCCCCAAAATATTATGTCTTGTAAATGTTTTGTTTGCACCTAAAAAGAATGCACATTTGCTGCTGCTTTTTTTAATTCTTAAGTTCTAAAATTTATTTTCAATTTTTAAGTTTATTCCTAAAATTTTTAAATTGTATTTAAAATTTTTTTATTTTTAATTTTTTTAAATTTATTTTTAATTTACTTTGAGAGAGAGGAAGGAAGGGAGGAAAGGGTGGGAAAGGGCAGAGAGAGAGAATCCCAAACAGGCTCTGCAGTGTCCCCACAGGGCTCACTGTGGAGCTAGAACTTCGGAACTGTGAGATCAGGATCTCAGCTGAAACCAAGAGTCAGATGCTTAACTGATTAAATCACCCAGGAGCCCTCAATTTGCTCATGTTATGTGGTATGTTTTCTAAATGTCAGTTAGGTCAAGTTGATTGATAGTGTTGTTTAAGTCTGTGTTTTTGCTGGTATTTGGCCTACCTGTTCTATCAGGTACTTAGGGTTATTGAAATATCTGACTATAAATGTGGATTTTTCTGTTGTTTTTCTTACAGTTCTATCATGTTTTGCTTTGTGGGTTTTGAAACTAAGTGCATAGATGTGTATGATTTTTTCATATTTATGAATTGATCCCTTTATCATTTTGAAATGACTATCTGCATTCTAGATGTAGTTATTTTGAAATCTACTTTGAGATTAATTTAGCCACATTATGTAGCTTACTGTAAACATGGTATGTCTTTTCCATTCTTTTATTCTGTCTGTCTTTATATTTAAATGCATTTCTTGTAGGAAATATATAGTTGGGGATGTCTCTTTTTTCAATCATTTTGGACAGTCTCTGTCTTTTAATTTGAGGTGTTTAGACCATTTACATTTAGTGTAATTATTAGTATGTTAAGTTTAAATCTATCATATTTAATATGAATTAAATATTATTTTGATATGTTTCCTATTTATCCCATTTGTTCTTTTTTTCCTGCTTTCTTTTGGATTAATTGAACATTTTTAATGATACCATTATATTGTTTTTGTTGACCTACTTTTACTTTAGTGCTTAGCTTAGTGTGTGTCATACACATTTTTAATTTCTCATAGTCTGTGTTCATGTTTTGTAGTAGGTTGCTTCACGTGCAATATAAAAACCTTGTAATAGTGTACTGTTCTTTCTTCCTTCCCTACCTTAGTGTTGTCATACGTTTTACTTTTGCATGTTTTGTAAAATTTTTACTACATTGCTACTGTTTTTGTTTAAATAGTCAACTGTCTTTTACATGGACTTAATTAAGAAAAATCTTATGTTTACCAGTGTAATAACTTCTACTTTTGACATTCTTCCATTTGGTATCACTTTTATTCTGTCCAAAGGATGTACTGTAATATTTCTTGCTGGTGATGAATTCTTCTCAGTTTCCGTAACTTTGAAAAAGTCTTTGTTTAAAAAAATTTTTTTTAATGTTTATTTATTTTTGAGAGCAAGAGAGAGTGTGAGCAGGGGACAAACAGAGAAAGGGAGACAAAATCTGAAGCAGGTTCTAGGATCTGAGCTGTCAGCATAGCACAGAGCCTGATGTGGGGCTCAAATCCACAAACCATGAGATAGAACATGACCTGAGCCAAAGCCCAACCAACTGAGCCACCCAGGCACCCTGCAAAAGTCTTTATTTAGTCTTTGTTTTAAAGATATTTTTATTGAGTATAGAATTCTACGTTGCCTTTCTTCTTTCAAAGAAGGTGGTCTTGTTACTCACATTGTGGTGAAAAATCTATGGTTCTCATTTTAGTTCTTCCATAATAACTGTTGACCCTTGAGCAACACAAATTTGAACTGCATGGATTCACTTGTATGACAATTTTTATAGTGTAGTACTGTAAATGTATTTTCTCTTATGATTTTCTTAATATTCTTTTCTCTAGCTTAAGTCATTATAAGACTACAGTATATAGTACATATAAATAGTATGTAGAATAACATACAAAATATGTTTTAATAGACTATATGCTATTGTTAAGTCTTCAGGTCAACAGTAAGCTATTAAAGTTTTTGAGGAGTTAGAAGTTGCGCATGGATATTTGACTGTATGGGGGTTGATGTCCCTAATTCTCATGTTGTTGAAGGGTCAACTGTATAGTTATAAGTGTGAGCTTGAACATGGGGTCAAATAGCCTGTGGGTTTATTTCTCATCTCTGCCACTTAACTCTGGCGGAAGGTACCAGTTAGACCTGTGCAGCAAATATGTTAAAGTCCCAGATCTGGGTGGTAATGTGGGAATAGAGGTTAAGGAGTAAATTCTAAATTATGTTGGGATGAAAGAATGTGGGAATCCTTGTTGAGATTCATATGTAAAAAAAAAGAGGAAAAGATAAATGTGAATGTAAATGCATTGAACAGAATAGGAAAATTTTTTTGTTTTGTGTGTTTGTTTTTGAGGGGAGTGTTGATGACTTTGGTTTTGGACTAAATTTCAGGTAATGAAGGGACTGCATTTGTTCTATAAGCAGTTCAGAAATTGGGAATGTGTGAAAGGTGTAAAGTCTGTTTTGAGAAGCTGCCATATTAAGATGAAGTTCTTGTACACAGATAGTGTTCACCAGATATTTGAAAGACAAAATAATAGAGTTGAAAGTTATTGTGCCCAGCCTATGGTTCTGAAACTTGAGCATGCACCTGGAGGGGCCTTTAAGACACATATTGCTGGGCCCTGCCCTCCAGAGTTTCTGGTTTAGGGGGCGTGGAGTGGGGCTGGAGTGGTTTGCACATTTGACAGCTTACCAGGTCATGCTGCTGTTGTTGCTGGTTTGGAGATCACACTTTGAAAACCACTAACGTAGGGAAGTGAATATAGAAAGAACAAAGGAGTGCTTTGATTCTTAGGGGAGGAAGATGAAAGGAAATAATAAATTACAGAGGTTATAGCAGGAGTGACCACCAGCCACTAGATGACACTTGTGATACAGATTACAGAAAGGATGTATTTTAGGGTTTCAGATTTGGATAAGTGGTATCAAGTGAGATAGAGAAAAATGACTGAGTAATGACTGTCAAATTGAATGACAGTCTGTGATTTGAGCAATGTTTATTATTTTGGAGTCACTTCTGAAAATTTGATGAAAACTGTGGATTTAATTCTCAGGAAAAGGTACATGTCTTCATAGTTTGGCATTTTTTAGCAGGTTCATAAATTTCATTGAGACCACCTGCATCCTAGTGAAGAATTTGGATTTAGAGTGATCTCATTAAAAGTGGTAGATATGGAAGTGAGATTATAAGACAGAAAAAGTGAGAAGGTAGGAGGAAGTGATTGTGGATATGGACAGTCAGTCCTTCATGATTGTATTGTTGGGAGTGGACTGATGATCGTGGAATTTCCCTTCATAGAGGTCCTTAACCCTGTGATAGTTTCTATAGCTTTTTTGAATTTTAGGGATACATGAAAGAATATGTAGTCATTTCAAGAAAATGAGGTGGCCCGTGGCTTTTGTGACTTCCTTTCCTGGCCACTTGTTCCTTTGCTACCTTTCTATTCTGGAGAGGTGAGAACAGTTGACTGTGTTTGGGATGTTTTAGTCCTAACAGTCTTTCTGTTACATATTAAGCAAGTTTCCCTTCTATTAGGAAAAACACAAGTTGTCTTTTATCCTGTAAGAATATGAATTATTTTCCTTGTAGTTGACAATTTTAGTAAAAACATTTCTTTGTGTCCTATATCCTTGATCAAATGCTCGGGATTTGACATGAAAAGTTTTTCATTGAATTCTAACTCTCCTTTTGTTCATTGTGTGACGTTGGACAAATGACTTCAGTTTCTCTGAGTCTCAGTTTGCTGTCTTGCTTGATGAGGGTGGTGAAAACCTGCCTTGCAGGGAATTTTAAGGATCAGATAAATTTGCAAGGCACTTAGTAAACTATAAACCTTTATGCATATAACTTTCTAATTAGACACAGTAGTAATAAAACATATTGATAAAAATGCTAATGTGGTCTAGATTTGGTTTTTATTGAAGCAGAAAATTTGTATTATCTTGAAACTAGAGGGTGGTGTGGAAGAATTGTTGCACAGATTTAAAATAAATGAGTAAGAACTGAAAACCCTTGGGGTACCTGGATGGCTCAGTTGGTTAAGCATCCTACTCTTGATTTCGACTCAGGTCATGATCTCACCATTTCTGAGCGCAGAGTCTGCTTGGGATCCCCCCCCCCCATCCATGTGCTCGTGCTTGCTCGCTCACTCTCTCTCTCTTAAAATGAGTAAACATTAAAAAAAGATCTGACAACTCATAAGACATTGAAGACATAATGGAAAAGATATCCTATTTTCATTAATTGGAAGAATTAATCTTATTCAAATGTTCCTAATACCCAAAGTGATCTACAGATTTAGTGCAATCCCTGTCAAAATTCCAGTGGCATTTTTCACATTTAAAAAAATCTAAAATTTGTATGGAACCACAGAAGACCCTAGATAGCCAAAGCAATCTTGGGAAAGAACAAAGCTGGAGACATCACACTTTTCCTGATTTCAAACTACTTTACAAAACTGTAATAATCAAAATAGTATTTTAACAGCATAAAAACAGCCACATAGACTAAAGGGAAAGAATAGTGTGTTCTGAAATAAACTCATCTTGTCAACTAATCTTTACAAGTTTGCCAAGAATATACAATAAGGAAAACATAGTCTCTTCAGTAAATGATGTTGGTAAAATTGGAGAGCCACATGCACATTTCACATCATACACAAAAATTAACTCAAAATGGAATACAGACTTAACTATAAGACCTGAAACTTTACAACTTTTAGAAGAAAACATAGGGAACAAGCTTCTAGACGTTGGTCTTGGTTTTTCAAATATGACACAAAGAGCACAGGCAATGAAAGCAAAAATAAACTAGTACAATATGTTAAACTAAAATGCTCTGCATAGCAAAAGAAACCATCAGTAAAAGGGCTGTCTGTGAAATGGAAAAAAAAACATATTTGCAAACTGTATCTCTGATAAGGTGGTTATATCCAAAATATGTAAGGAACTCCTATTACCCAGTAGCAAAAAGAACCAAACTTAAAAACAGGTAAACGTTTTTCCAGAGAAAACATACGAATGGCCAACAGGTATATGAAAAGGTGCTCAGTATCACTAATCATCAAGTCAGTGCTAATCAAAATCACAGTGAGATATCACTTCATACCTGTCAGATTGACTTATCAAAAAGAATGAGTGTTGGTGAACATGTGGAGGAAAAGGAATCCTTGTACAATGTTGGTGGGAATGTCAGTTTATACAATTAAATAATGGAAAGTATTCAGAAGGTTCCTCAAAAGATTTAAAATAGAATTACATATGATCCAGCATTTGCACTACTGGGAATGTATCCAAAGGATATAAGTCAGTGCCTGAGATGCTTGCACTCCCATGTTCATTGTAGTAGTATTCACAGTAGCTAAGATAGGGAAATAACTTAAGGGTCTGTCAGTGGGTGAACAGATAAAGAACCTCCCCACAGGAATTTTACTCAGTCAAAAAAAAAGAGGGAAACCTATCATTTGTGACAACATAGATGAATCTGAAGGCCATTATGCTAAGTGAAATAAGCCAGACAGTGAAATGCAGATACTATATGATCTCAGTTACATGTAGAATGTAAAAAAAAGTCAAACTCACAGAAGGTGGTTGAGGAGTGAAGGAAATAGGAGATATTGGTCAAAGGGTACAAACTTTCAGTTATAATAGAAATAAGCTTTGGGGTCTAGTGTTAAAGTATGGTGTCTACAGTTAATAATACTGTACATTTGAATTTGTTGAGAGAATAGATCTTAAATGTCCTTACTACATACAAAAAATGGTAACTAGGTGTGTGAGGTGATGTGTTAATTAGCTTCATTGTGGTAATCATTTCACAATGTATACATATATCAAACCATCATATTGCAATACTTTAATATATATGCACATTTTTTATTTGTCAATTAGACCTTAATAATGCTGGGAGAAAAAAACCAAATATAATGAAACAAGAGTTGATGGTGAGTTTCTACCTAAGTAATGTGGGAGAATTCTACCTTCTAGTTGCCAAGGAAATGTGATGTCTTCTAGGAAACTTGTATTTGCTTTCATATGTTAGCTGTATTGCAGACATAGAGTGAAATTATGAGGTAAGGCAGCACACTGGCACATATTCCTAGTGGAATAATTTATTCATATGCCTTTGGAGAAAACTCAGATATGCTATAAATGTGACTTATAGGGTGTTTACAGTTTATAATTTGCTTTTCCATATTTAGTCCAAGAATCTTGTACATAAACCAAATAGGAAGATTGGACCAGATCAATGTGATAGAAAGCAAAATTAAATTTTGATTTTTTTTTTCCTGGAGAGAAGAATTTATAATATCAATGTGGACAGAAAATTAGCCATAAAATATTTTGATACTTGTCTTTATTCTATATCTAATAGATACATATCTATTAGATATATGTTTTCAGTATAAAAATAATATTAAAATTGCTTTAGATCTACTCTAAGCCATATTATATAAAGGAGGTTATTTTTATAATGCTATACCACTGTCATCACTAAGTAATGTTGGAAGCCAAGTGTTTGATCCAACATACTGAACACTTGATTTGATTTTTATTTAGGAAGAAACTGAACTGACATGGTTCTAACAAGAAAATTTTCGATACATGTACGTCAACTCCAGGTCACCTGGGTGGCGTAGCTGGTTAAGCGTCTGGCTCTTGATTTTGGTTCAGGTCATGATCTCATGGTTCGTGAGGGTAAAATTTCTCTAAGTTTGCTTCAGGTCTTTGCCAAGCTTTTAAGATGCTAGCCTTTATTAATTGTATCTGCAAAGTGGAGTTTGAGTCTTAGCTTAATTATAAAAATGGTTAAAGGGCTAAAGGAACCCAAACCCTGCCGCAGGTTTCAGCACTAGTCACCTTCAGGTTCAGTACCCATTTGTAATGTTGAATGTATTGCTTGATTAAGAGCTTGAGAGCTGTTTATGGTGAGTAGAAATGGGACAGTGAGGGGGCGCCTGGGTGGCTCAGTCAGTTAAGTGTCTGACTTCATCTGAGATCCCAATCTCACGGTTCATAGGTTCGAGCCCCTCATCGGGCTCTGTTCTGATAGCACAGAGCCTAGAGTCTGCTTTGGATTCTGTATCTCCCTTCCTCTCTCTGACCCTCCCATGTGCTCTCTCTTTACTCTCTCTCAAAAATAAATATTAAAGAAAAGAAATGAGATACCGAGTGCTGACGTATGGTGGTGTTCTTGGCAGTTCATTTCATTGGAATTCTCTTAAATACAGGTCTTTGTTTGCTTTTGTGTTGCATTTGTAAGCAAAATAATGCCACATGCAACCTAACAGTACAGTGATCCATAAATCAAGCTTCAGTCTAGCTTTGTGACATTAACGTGCAGGAACAGAAAATGCTTCAATGTTATTAGTATAGTTTCTCCACAGTAGTGATGGTTTCCTGCAAACACATTTAGCTTGACTCCTCAAGATAGAAATGTTAGGGGCGCCTGGGTGGCCCAGTCGGTTAAGCGTCCGGCTTCGGCTCAGGTCATGATCTCATGGTTCGTGTGTTTGAGCCCCACTTCGGGCTCTGTGCTGACAGCTCAGAGCCTGGAGCCTCTTTTGGATTCTGCGTCCCCCTCCCTCTCTGACCCTCCCCCTGCTCGTGCTGTCTCTCTCTCTCTCAAAAATAAAATTAAAAAAAACATTAAAAAGAAAGAAATGTTAGCATGGAATCTTATAGATGGCTTCAAATCTGCGAATTCTGTCCTGTTACTGTTATATGCACAATGTTAAAAACTGATTTTTACTTAAAAATAGTTTTAAGCAGTTAACACAACCATGTATTTTCTGTTGGTTGTGATATTTTATTTGTGGTGTTTCACCATGTCAGTTTGAAAAATACAGATGCACATTATAGATAGAAATGGCTATGATTTTGCAGAACTTGTCATATATAAGTAGGTGACTTTGTAAGAATTTGATGGTGAATGCTGTTAGACCGTACTAAAAAATGTCGTCTTTGTGGTTCTTGCTTTATATAAATGAGCATTTTCTGGAGCTACTTCCTGGTTTTCTCTGTATTTTGAAAATCTTTCCATTAAATTGGGATAAATTTTATCTTCCAGACCCAAAATTAAATTGAGACCAAGTAGAGGTAAGTTCTTTAGGCTTTTGATTTAAATTTGAACTGTTCCTTCCTTTTCTTCTTTTTTTAAATGTTTTCTTCTTACTTTTGAATATAGGCTCCAGGCTCTGAGCTAGCATGAGCAGGGGAGGGTCAGAAAGAGAGGGAGACACAGAATCTGAAGCAGGCTCCAGGCTCTGAGCTGTCAGCCTAGAGCCCAGCACAGAGTCCTACGCGGTGCTGAAACCCACAAACTGTGAGATCATAACTTGAGCCAAAGTTGGACACTCAACTGACTGATCCACCCAGGTGCCCCTGAACTGTTTCCTTCTAAAGAGAACACATAAAGCTTGGGTGTCTGAAACTTGAAGTGCTATAAGTAAATACATTTATCCGTAAGATACTTTTCCTGAGTATCTGCTATGTTTATTGCTTTACATTAAGCACTGTAGGGGGGAAAAGTGTGTATGTAGTCTCTACTCTCAAAGTTTAGTTGGCCAGATCAAGCGTAAACATCAAAAATTTGAAACTTGGGGAAGACGTATTCTGAAACCTTCAAGATACCAGTGTAGTATATATATATATATTTTTCTTAGCTATAGTATGTGGGTGATAATACCCTGCCTTTCCCACTCGTGAGAGTTATTTGAGACCGTGTGTTAAATAAAAACTGTGAAACCACACTAAGCTGATCTGCTTGGGTTTACTGATGAGCCAAGTAGCAGCCTGCACAGCTGTCCTACAGCACAGTTTAAATTTATAGTTAGCAAAATAATTGATAATATGTAATGAACCTTGAAACCCCAGGTGTTTACACCCTTGCATGTCAAATGTTTAGCGTGACAGACGCTTCAGGTCTCTGTTGCCAGCACACATACATGTTCACAGCCTTCCACTCTTAACGGAAGTGATGGGAAGGGCCATCAGGACATTTGCCCGAGCATGGCAACTTTATCCCTTTTGTGGAACTGCTCGCCTCCTCTCTGTGAACTACATCCTTTCAGTGTATATGACGCTGCTGATACCCAGACAGCCGTCCCAGAAATCTGTAGCTGACTTCTGATGTGCATACCTTCCCATTATTGAGAAGTTTAGAAAAGGCTGCTACTCACTTGTTACGCATTTTAACTATAGAAACTACTCTTACTAAAATTTTTACTGATTTTCCTGTTAAATGATGGTCTGTCTTAAGAGCCTGTTACCTCCTCTTTTGAAAAATTAAGGTCCCGGCTGCTGTCTAGTTCTTAGGTTTCCCCCTCTTTTCACCAGCAATAACAAAAGCTTTTTCTGTGAAGGTTTCTAGTCTCTGGAATGTGGAAGCCTTCTCTGGTCCGTTCCCTTTTTTTTTTTTTTTTTTTAACTCTTCTGCCTATATCCCTCTGAACCTAGACCTTAACATTGTTCTATTGATCTAGGTGTCAAACGTTTCTATCCAGGGTTTCTCTATTAGATATAGTGCTCTGTCCTGTACCGCAGCAGGATTAATCCAGTCATATAAAGTGGATATATATACCTACATATTTTCCCTGCTTTCCAGGTATGATGTTTGTTATCTTATTAATGTTATTTTTGTTAAAGAATTGTCTACTGGTTTTGGTGTTACTTTCTCAGTTATGATGTCTCTTATCTTACTAATGTTATTTTTGTTGAAGAATTGTCTACTGGTTTTGGTTTTGACTGTTGTTTCATATATTAAACTTTCTTCTACATCTGGGGCTCCTGGGTGGCTCACTTGGTTAAGCGTTCAACCTTGGCTCAGGTCATGATCTCACAGCTCATTGGTTTAAGTCCCCCATCAGGCTCTGCTTTGACAGCTCAGAGCCTGGAGTCTGCTTCAGATTCAATCTCCCTCTCTCTCTGCCTCTCCTCTGCGTGTGTCCCCACCTCCCCAGCCCCCAAATAAATGAACATTTTTTTTAATTTAAAAACTTCATCTTACTTTTTTTCTGTTGTCATTCTGTCTTGTCTTCTGTTCCATTTTTTTTAACTTTTTTATCTTTCTCTTTAAGTCTTGCGAAGTGAAACAATCCCTTATGTCTAAATCTTTCTTCAGACCTTATAGACGATTACCATCTTTTCAAAGATTAGGTAATCTAATATGGTAGGAGAAATAATGGACTTTATAGTTCCTCACCCCTAGCTACTGTAAGTGGATTCACCCAGGTTCTGTGTCATTTGACCACCATGGACTAGAAGGGGTGCCTGATTCATGAGGTACCAGTCTTCAACCTCTGACCTGTGTGGCTCATCAGAGAGATGTGAACTTTTGAGAAATGCAAAGGGAAACTTTAAACTGGTGATGGTCAGTAAACTTGGATTAGGTCTTCTTTGGTCATGCGCAGCTTGAAGCAGAGGAAGCTCTGGCAGAGAGAAGTAGAAGCATGTGTAAAATCAGTGACTGAACAGCCCCTGAGAGAGAGGGTCCGCCAGCTTTTGTTTCTGACAGTGGCCAACATCCGTTATTCAAACCCTTCTATATCATACGTGTTCTTGTGACCACCCACTGTATTTACTCGGGGCAGGTAAAGTGCGTTACTTTCGCTTTCACAGGTAATGGAGTCTAGGCCAAAATGCCCATGTTCGTTGAATGCCAAGTGATCCGTTGTGCATTCAAGAATTCTTTCTCCCATCATTTCTGAGTGAGGTGACCATTTTCTTTTCCTACTTTGTATTTGTTTCTATACTCTGTGGCTTAGTAGTTAAGGACTTATGTTCAGAAGTGAGATGTATTATTTACTCTGGTATTTAAGCAAGTTGTACCAAGTTGTACTCAGAACTTTAGTTTTCTCATCTGGAAAATGAGGGTAGAGATAGGACTTGGCTTGCTGTGAGCACTTAATAAAATATTGTGTGTAATGCACACAGTACCAGACATGTAGAAAGTGCTTAATAAATGTTAGCTTACTGTGTTCAAACTTTGGGTATGAAAGTCTCAGTGTATTACTTTCTAAACTCACTGTGGTGAAAGAGCAGTTCATTTCCTTCAACCTATCATAATCCAGGTTTTTGTAAAATACAATAAGAATGATTAAAAAATCAACAGTAAAGACATAAAATATAAGTCCAATTTTTTAAAAGTTTATTTTGAGAGGGAGAACGCACAAACGGGGTCGGGAGGGTGAGCAGAGAGAATGAGGGAGAGAGAGAATCCCAAGCAGGTTCTGCACAGTCAGCACAGAGCCCTGTGTGGGGCTCGGGCCACAAAGTCATGAGATTATGACCTGAGCTGAAACCAAGAGTTTAATGCTTAACCGACTAAGCTACCCAGGCGCCCTGTAAATCCTGCTTTTAATTATACTTAGCAGACAAAACTATTCCATCAAGTTACTATAAGTTTTTAAAATTCTTACCTTTGATATTTCTACTGATCTCATTATGGGTCATTAATACTTTGCAGAGTACCCCAGGTCCATGGGCTGTATTTTGAGCCCACTAAGTGTGTGTAGGGGCAGTCTCCTAGAAGGCAGAATATGTGTGCACTAACATGTAGGTGGGAACAAAACAGATGGACATTTACTAGCTAGCAATTCAAACCCATTTCTTGACCTGGACAGTGTAGGAGGGATGCCTGAAGCCTCTGGAATGTCCTCCTTGTGATTGTTATTCTGCCCCTTCCTTGGTGTTGAAGTTGTTGCTCTTTGCCTTTCAGCTGTACAGTTCTCTAGTTTCTCTTCACTTTAGAGGTAAGAGAACTGTACTCTCAGAAGACTGGAGAAGCATGCGTTGCCTTAGACAAATCAGCTCTGCTAAATGGATGTGAAGAGGATGCTGAGTACCAGTACCTTGTGGGCTGAGGTGATAGTCACTGGCAATGTGATCAGAATAATAACTTAAGGATCTCCTAGAGTACAGCCTCAAACCAGACTCTGTGCGTGGATGCATCGGAAACCATAGAGGAGCTTGGCATTTGTGTTTTCCCTTTATGCAGAAGCAGTGACAGAACAAGTTTCTATGATACAGAATTGCAAGCAACAGGTTTTACAAATAGTAATTGTGGTTGACAACCAAAAGTCTGCAGAATGCTAAGTGCAGCCAGAATTGGCTCTTTCAAGTATTTTAGGGGGAACCAACCATTATCAGGTTTGGTCTTCAGAGAAAGTATAATTGTCAGCGAGCACATGTGAAATTGATCCCTCTATTTTATTTATTTAAAGTATATTTATTTTGAGAGAGACAGCATGAGTGGGGGGAGGGGCAGAGAGAGAGGGAGAGAGAGAAACCCAAGCAGGCTCCATGCTGCCAATACAGGGCCCAAAGTGGGATGCAAATGCATGAAGCCACGAGATCATGACCTAAGCTGAAACCAAGAGTTGGACACTTAACTGACTGAACCACTCAGGCACCCCATCCCCATATTTGATTGAACAAAGTTTACAGAGAGCAAGCAATTTGTCCAAAGCTGTTTAGTTTGTAAGTGGCTGAACCTGATTTTGAAACTAGATTTGTCAGTCTCTGAAGTAAGTTTTCTTTGTTTTTCCACCTTATGAGAAAGTTACAAATAACTTTTTTTTCTAGAACCATTTGAATGTAAGTTGCTAACCTGAGGCTCCATCACTTCCAAATATTTTAGTGTTTGTTTTCTGAAAACAAGAACATTTTTATACATTGCTATTATCTAATCCTCAGACTTCATTAAAGTTTGCCAGTTATCCCAACGATGTCTCATATAGCATATATCCCCATAATTCTCTGTATTTTCTTTTGAAACAGTTCTTCAGTCTTTTGACTTTTGTGAACCTGACACTACTGGAGATTATAAGGCAGTTGTTTAGTGTAATGTCTCTTGATTTGGTTTTATCCATTATTTCCTCCTGATTGGGGTGATGTTACGTTTGGAGGAGTATCACATAAGTGATGTTCTCATTGTATCCTGTCATATGTCCTACAATTTCAGTTTGACCCATTACTAATGATGACCACTTGGACAGTGTTATTGAAGTGTTGTTTGTTGGGCTTTATTACTGTAAAGTTACTTAACTCTTCTCACTTCTGTAGGTAATGTTTTGTAGGAAAGTGCTTTACAACTTTGCAAATATTCCGTCTCCGTGACACTACTTATTCATTAAATTTATATCTGTATGGACTCATAGTTTCTATTCAGTTGGTTGTAATCTGTTACTACTGTTCTGTATTTTGATGGTCAGATTGTTCTAGATTTGGCCATTGAGAGCCTCTTCAGGTTGATTTCTGTGTCTTTTTTGACACATCCCTTGACATAATACTCTTGATATTTTTCTTGCTTTCTGGCACAAGATTTCTAGGCTCATTTTGTATCTCCTTGCTCCAATCCTGGAATGAATCAGTCATTTCTCCAAGGAACTTTGATTCGTTTTAGTGGAAAATAGTATTCAGAAGACAAGATATGGGTCATTAGTGTGTTTGTTGTTGTTGGAACGTTGTTGGTCCTAGATTTTCTTAGTGGATACATACACATTTACCCCTACATTTATTTATTATATCTCTAAAAACATTGAAAATCAAGAACTAATATTAAATCCAATTCCAGTCTAATACCACAGGATTCATTCTCATTTTCTAAAGCCCTTCTCTTATTGTGAGAATTGGGCTTTCATTGTCCTTAATATATTTACTTAGTGATCAATCCCTCTATGTTACCAGTCTCCCATCTTTATTATCACTACCTCCTCCCTTGATTGGATGCCCTGCTTTTCCTTTCTGGGCACTGACTCCTATTCCAGACAGTTCCCCACTTTCTGTCTCCTTGAAAGTGAATTTTTTTAATGACCGTATTACACTATCTCAATCCTCTTCTTTTGGTGTTTTTCCTACTGTTTATAAACTGCAGCATTAAGAGTTCTCTGAAACGATTGTCCTGCTAGCAGGAGAGCACCAATGAGAATATCTGAGTGGGAGGAATTCAGTGTTAGAGCTGAAAAATAACATTTCCTGTGATCAGCCTGGGTTAGTAATTTGTGTTCTGTGGATTATCAGAGAACTAGAATTGTTCCTTTGACAAGAAATTGGGGCTTAATGGGCTGTCTCTGGAATTCTCATTAGAGATTGAGAAGAAAAACATTTTACTGTGATGCAGAGGATGTAGAATGAGGTAGGTTCCTGGGTGAGCAAGAGGGTTTAGAAAGGATGGAGAAAAAGAATCTTCTCTGAAGGGACTAATTGGGCTAGGCCTAACCGTTGGCAGGATGTTATGTATTCGCCAAGCCAAACAGGATGGAGACTTGGGTTGGGGCAAACTAGATGCAGACTCCTTCTTGGAAGGGTAAAGCCAGACTGTCTGACAGAGGATCAGTCAGAGGCCTGAAGCTGGGTATTAATGTGGGCGTGGGGTGACAGTTATATTTGGTCTGTGCTGTTCTGTGGGAACAATAGGCAGGAAGGACAGCTAGCAGTTACTGAGAGGGAGATTTTAAATCTTTTAACAGTGAGAACTGGGAGAGTGAATGAGCAACATGGCACACTGTGCTAGAGTAGGCTCATTCCCTGTGCTGTGTGCTTTCTTATATTTTCTCATCAGACTAAATGGACAAGAAAATGTATTCCAGCCCTGTTCTTCAAACACCCCAGAGGATATCCAGCACTTGAGGGACATTGTGAAATCCTACCCCTAAAATTCTTAAAGATATATTTCAGTGCAGTTGAGAAACTTCCTGGTATTTGGAATTTTGTTTTGTTTTAAGCAAAAGAAAAGTATATTAGTGAGTCAAATATGCAGTAATGGTCAGTAATAACTTACTCAGAATAACTCAAGATATGGGGGTAAATTGGTCTAGTAGTTGCTGAAATTTGCTCTGATTAATCCATAATTTTTTCTATCTGTTCCCTATCTGAATTCAGTAAATTGGGAGTTACTCCCTGAATATCTGAGGAAAACTGATTGTAACCTTGCTGAGGAAATTTTGGCTCATTGTGTATGTTTAGGAAACCATCAAATCCCCTTGTGGTTATTGAATTGATTTAGTATTATTAAAATGAGAGAAGTTGGGGCACCTGGGTGGCTCAGTTGGTTAAGCGTCTGGCTTCAGCTCAGGTCATGATCTCATGGTTCGTGGGTTTGAGCCCCACATCGGGCTGTGTGCTGACAGCTCAGAGCCTGGAGGCTGCTTCAGATTCTGTGTCTCCCTCTCTCTCTGACCCTCTCCTGCTCGCACTGTCCCTCTTTGTCTCTCAAAAATAAATAAAAAACATTAAAAAAAATTTTAAATGAGAGAAGTTAACAGGACTTAGAGTGTAAGGTCATTTCCACAAAGAAAAACACATAGGTCAGAAATTAAAAAAATTAAAAATGTCAGATTTTCCATGCTAAGAAAATATTAGCACTTATGGATCTGAGTAAAATGTGGTAGTTTCTTGTATCATTCTTAGAGTTTTTGGAAGTTTAAAATTATTTTTAAGTCACAGAAGGGGCGCCTGGGGGCTCAGTCGGTTAAACCTCCGGCTTTGGCTCGCTCAGGTCAGATCTCATGTTCGTGGGTTCAAGCCCCGCATCAGGCTCTGTGCTGACAGCTAGCTCAGAGCTGGAGCCTGCTTCCGGTTCTGTGTCTTCTTCTCTCTCTGACCTTCCCCCTCTCATGCTCTGTCTCTCTCTCTATCAAAAATAAATAAAACATTTAAAAAATTAGAAAAAATAAAAATAAAAAAAAGAAAATTATTTAAAAAAAAAGTCACAGAAAATTTTGCTGCCAAGTTTCCAGTTTCTTATGGTGTACTGAAAGGCCAGAGGAGCCATGCCAGTGACTTAGTGTTGAAAGAATTTGGTTCTGTGGCAAATATTTTGTAGTACCTCAGCATTGAGGACAAGTGAATCAGGCAGGTCAGGTCTGAGAGCCCAGAGGTAGTCCCAAGACCAGCCAAGAGGGCTCTTGGCTTTGGTAATCAAACACAGATATACACAGAGCTGTCTAGGAGACTCAGAAAGAAAATGGAGGATGAGCGTCCTCTTTTACTTGGGGTCTAGGGTTTTTATTGTGAATGGTGGTCTGGTTCTTGTCCTCTGGAGCATCCAGGATGTGGTCAGAATAAGGTGGAGCACTCAGGTGTCCTCCATAAGCCACTTATGCCCTTGAGCTAGGGGTCTGGACCTCAAGGTGTCTTGAGTCAGTGGTCTTGAACAGTACTTCACCCGGACACTCCTTAAATGTTATCTGTTGTGCTGGAAGACGCCAAAGAAATCATTAACTCCTTGACCTTTCCAAGTTGGACCTAAATTAAGGCATGCGTAAGGTAAGGTTGCAGGTCCTAGCAAGAATAGAAGCAGAAGAAGGAGCAAAGGAAAAAACAGCCTTTTCTTTTATGGAGTCTCTTCAGTTTCCCTGTCTCACAGGACCCAGAAGGTCTAAGATCTTGACTCAAATATCAGGATAGTTGGAATGGAATTGCCCACTGATTAAAAAAAAAAAGATTAAATATGCCTTGGTCTAAGGACTCTCATTCATTCCTCTTCAGTCTTTCTGTGATGATCTGCATTGAAAATTTGGATTGGTGATGTGGTTCATGATTTTGATAAAGGTGTTTTGTTCCCAGAGTTTTATTCCCAGAGATCTGAGTGATGACATCTAGCCTGCATCAGGAATATCTTTTAACTTTTATTTGAATATAAGTTTTAGTCTTTACTCTCAATATCAAATACTTTATATAGCACAGGACACTTTTGCTGTCATTGTTAGTTGAACTCATAATGTAGGCCTTAGGTTTTTTTTACTTTTTCTAAGCCATCCAATGGCCCAGCCCTTAGTACTGTAATTAATATACAGCTCTCTGTTGTACACACGCAGGCACATTTTGTAAATGAAAGAGATGCTGTTCTGTATCTGTGTGAGGGAATTAGTTCTGGGTTGGCCAAGGGTGTCACTGATGGAATTGAAATTAAATTTTCGCTTTTGATACTTGTTGATGTGACTGCCTTCTGAGTAACATGATAAACACTTTCTAAACTTGTTGCTGGTCTCTGGGTGATGTTTTTGGGCACACTTCCTCATGTTGCCAAGCTCTTCAAAAATGGCTAAATCTGTTTTTGATTCATTCTAGTCAGCAGTCTTGAATTTATTTCTAAGATTTGCTTAAGGTTTCTTCCTGAATAAACAGCATTTGCTTTCCATATTTCCATTATTTTCCCTCTGACTTAATAGCAGAAATGAGGGTTTCCTATTGAATTTGTATCAATTTCCTCTAGCTGATATTTTTTGTCCTTATTAAATAGTGGCTTTTCCAAATGGATTCTGGGTGCCTGGCGGGGGTTGGGGGAGGTGGAGAGAAAAAAGTGGAAGACCAGAGTCATCTGAATTGAGTTATTCTTTTGTTTCTTTCCTTTAACTTAAACAACCTCTCTTCTATTTTTTAACCTGTTAGCAATCTATGAGGCTTGATAGAACCTAGCTGTTAAACCTCACTCAATGCAGCACCTTCCCCTCCCCCCCAGTAGCACAGAAGACCCACATAAAGCTGGGTTCAACACATTAGCCTCACTCTTAGAGCATCAGTTCTTCAAACTAGTGTTTTGTCAGCCAGAGTCTTTACTTTCCTTGGGAAGGCTTCAGAAATAATCGATGGTTCTGCTAATGAAAATTTATATCCCTAGATGTCTGATGTACATTAAATATGTTGTTAGAATAACAGATGTGTTTGCCTAGCATTTTTTGGACTCTTGCAGTTATATGAAATTTGGAGGATGCTCATTTTGAAGATCCATAAAGAATTAGGGCTTATAAAGTATGATTTGAAACATCAAAGAATAATGGTTAGCATCACAACAGCTGTTACTTTATTTGAATGTGATTATATTATTAGTGGATGGCTAGTTGGAACCAGGTGCTTTCCCTTGTGCTGTCTCTTCCCTTTGTAAGGTTTTTGGCCTTATTAAATTTTATATGACATTTGGGCAAGATTTTATTTTGGCAGATGGGACTTAAGTCAAAGAGGTAGGTGAGCAAT
Source organism: Suricata suricatta (assembly GCF_006229205.1). Lineage (NCBI taxonomy): Eukaryota > Metazoa > Chordata > Mammalia > Carnivora > Herpestidae > Suricata > Suricata suricatta. The sequence continues at coordinate 35,315,742 of NC_043706.1, forward strand.
AGACAATATTCATCTCTACTAACCTGGAATAGAATGGTTTTGTTAGTAAGCTGGAAGACAGGTGTGGTGAAGTCAATAATGTAATGGCTTCAGTGAAGATTCCTCTTCAGTGAATAGACCTGAATACAGTTTACCAACATTAATATCCATTGATAAACTGAGTTTATTTTGAAAAAACTTTGCACTTACTGAGTTTTGTTGGCACTTCACTCCCCTGATTCATCTGTCAAAGTCATTAGATCTTCTATCATTGTATCCATGGCTTTTGATTGACTACTTTTTTTCAGTTCTTGAGTTGCTGATTTGGTAAAACTATCATGATGTTATTCCTTGTCAGCCTTCAAATGTTCCAAAGGGTCAGAACAACTTTGAGTGATATAGATTATTAAGGATGGCACGTTGCAAATAGTTAAATATATCCAAGGTAAAGGAACTATAGGATTAAAAAAAAAAACCATGCTGCATTTTAGGTGGATGATTTCTAAAATTAATTTCATTCCATGGATGGCTTTCTGGACTTTAAAAATCATGGATTTGTAAAACTATTTTATTTTAAAACAATTTTTTTTAATGTTTTATTTATTTTTGATACAGAGAGAGACAGAGCATGAGAGGGGGAGGGTCAGAGAGGGAGACACGGAACCGGAAGCAGGCTCCAGGCTCTGAGCTAGCTGTCAGCACAGAGCCCGACGCAGGGCTCGAACCCACGAATGTGAGATCTGACCCGAGCCGAAGCCGGAGGCTTAACCGACTGAGCCACCCAGGCGCCCGTAAAACTATTTTCTTAAATGAAAATGCCAGTTTTATAAAGATGAACCTCATTTATTAGTAAAGGACTGAAAGAGCTTATGGAAGAGAGCTATCATCTTTAAACTTGGTCAGTCTGGAGTAGCGCTGTTAAATAAAAACTTCTGTGATGGTGGAAATGTTCTGTGTCTGTGCTATTCAGTATGATAGCCACCTGTGGTTATTGAGCACTTGAAATGTGGCTACTGTGACTGAGGGACTTGCATTTTCCATTTTATTAAATTTAAATAGCCATATGTGACAGCACAGTTCTTTGATGTTCTGGAGCATTATATAGGGTGCCTGAGCTTGAGGTTCTGAAAGAAAGTGATCCCACTGGGATTTTCTTGAAGCTGAAGACCTGAATACTGCCTGGAGCCACTCTTCTTGAATTTTTCATGAAATAAATTAAGGACCGTCTTCCACTATTTTACATTGGGGAAGTTCTGAAGTGTTTTTTCTTGTCCATTTAGTACAGTATTTACTATAATCTTAGATGAGCAGTGCAGGAGTCAGTATATTGTGTTATATGTCAGATTAGTTTTTTATCTCAAACAGTTGTGACCTGAGAGTTTATTACCTACTATCAGTAGGAAAATAACCAACTTTTGCTTTACTAAAACTGCTGGACTCACAAGTGGAAGGAAATAGCAGCTTTTGCCTTTTCATAACAAATAATGTCTTCTTTTGTCTACTTCTCAATACTTCATTACTTATTTTCTTTGAAAAGTTTTCCACCTGGAAGTTTCTTTGCTTTAAAAATTCTTGCATGTAGGTAAATTTGGAAGTAATTGTCCGCGTTATCAAAGTACTGCTTTTCAAGGTGGTCGTTCGTAGGTTCATCTAACTAGCACCTCTTTGGTTTATCATTTGATCGTAAGTTATTTGGGTCATCAACTGAAGGTCAGTTGAGAGTGAAACTCTGTTAATCAATGGGAAAATAAATTTCAGTGTATAAAGAATTACTAACTTTTGATACCGTATTAGATGAATTAAAACATACTTGCCTCAAGAACCTGGCCAGTTAGCCATGAACTGGTGAGCTATCTCCTCATGGTTCCATTATTTCATTATAAGCTGCCTCAGTTTCCTTCCTTGTACTATAGCAGCAAGAAATCTATTTTTGTGAAGATTAAGTAATGGAAAGAAATAATGATTTCTCTGTGTATTGTATGTAAGCGATGAGTCATTAAGTTCTACACCTGCAACTAATATTACACTATATGTTAACTAAGCGGAATTTAAAGAGAAACTTGAAGAAAAAAGAAATAATGATTTCCCTCAAGTTTCTTTTCTGTTTCAGAAGAGTGGTTCTTAGCAAGCCCTGGGAAGAGAAGGCTAATTTGGCCTTTCAGTAGAGTCTCAACCCAAAGCAGCCTTACTCTAAGCATACCTCACATTAATCCACTGCTGATAAATAGGCTCTGGGAAGATCAGCTTGCTGGAAGGACTCACTAAAAACATTTCATTAAGTACAAATGCACTCCTACTTGCAATGCAGAAACTAGAGGGAAATTTTGAAGGAAAGTATTCTAGTTTGAGAAGTGCATTTACTGGTAGTATTGTAAATGCTGAAATGAAAAAAAGGAGAAAGTGCTATTAATAGAGCCAGGACCTCAATTAGTTTATGTGGCTTATATTTGAAATATGTTTATTGTACATTTAAAAAAACTGGATTGAGGCACGTTTGACATATGTGTATACCTGTGAAACCACCGCCGCTATTGAGGTTGTGAGAATACTTGTCATCCACAGGTAAGTATTCTCTCGCGCCTTAAGACTCCCATCCCCACCTCATCTCAGGCAACCACTGATCTGCTTTCTGTCACAATAGATTAGTTTGCGTAAATGGAATCATAGGATGTATACTCTTTTGGCCGGGTAGGGAAAGGGGTTCTTCACTTAACCAAAAGGCCGAGAAGCAGTTGAGGGGAGGATCTTCTGGGGAGTGGGGCTGGCTTCTTTCGGCATAATTGTTTTGAGATTTATCTGTACTGTTGCCTGTGTCAACCGTTCATTGCTTTCAGATTGCTAAATAGTATTCTGTTATGTGGATATATTAGAAGTTAGCTAACCATTTATCTATTCATGGACATTTCGGTTGTTTTTAGGTTTAAAAATTTTTTTCTTTTGATATTTGTTTATTTTTGAGAGAGAGACACGCACACAGAGTGTGAGCAGAGGAGGGGCAAAGAGAGACAGACACACACAGAATCTGAGGAGAGCCCGAAATGGGGTTCGAACTCACAAACTGGAAGATCATGACCTGAGCTGATTTTGGCTTAACCAAGTGAGCCACCCAGGTGCCCCTAGGTTTTAACTATTACAGATAAAGCTGCTGAAAACATTGATGTGCAAGACGTTATATGGACATACGTTCCTTATATTCCTTTTCTTTTGGGCATTCCTAGGAGTGGGATAGATTTATTTATATTTATGTTTAATTTGTTAAGAAACTACCAAACTCTTCCAGTGAGGTTATACCATTTAATACTCTCAGCAGCAGCATATGGGGGTACTAGTTCTTTTTTATCCTCCCCACCACTTGATATGGTTACTCTTTAGTTTTAACCATTCTAATAGGTATATTTTGGTATCTCGTGGTTATAATTTGCACTGCTCTTGGGACATTGAGTATCTTTTCATGTGTTTATTTGCTACCCATGTATATTTGGTGAACTGTTGAAATTTTGGGCTCATTTTTAAATGGGATTGTTCATTTTATTATTACTGAGTTTTGAGAATTCATTATGTATTCTGGATACAACTCCTTTTTAAAGTCCTTTTTAAAGATTTTCTACTTCTGGGTGACTTGTATTTTCATTCTTTTAATGTGACTTTTGAAGAGGAGAAGTTTTAAATTTCAGTGAAGTTCAAGTTTATTTGTCCTCTTATAGATTATTCTTTAAATTTTTTCCTGTATTCAAGAAGTTTTGTAGATTTAGGTTTTATATTTAGATCTATGATTTATTTTGTATTAATATATATAGTATGAGGTATGAATCCAAGCCTTTTCCCTACCCCACCCCCTAGGCCTCTCTTCTGATAGTTGGAAACATTTTCCTTTTACTACTTTATGACCTTTGGGCCTTTGTCAGAAATCTGTTGTTTGTTAATATGTGTGTGTTTTTTTCCTGGACTGTATATTTGGTTGCATTAATCTGTTTATCTTATGCCAGTACCACTCTTAGGAAAGAATGGACACTTTAACAATCTTGTCTATCTGTGATCAAGCTGTCTTTCTCCATTCATTTAAGATTTCAGTTTCTCTCAGTAATATCGTGTGTTTCTTACTATATAGGTCTTTCATACCTCTTGTCAGATTTCTTCTTTTTTTTTTTTAATGTTCTATTTATTTGAGAGAGAGAAAGGGAGGGAGGGAGGGAGACAGCACAAGCAGGGGAGAGGCAGAGAGAAAGGGAGACACAGAATCTGAAGATGGCTTCTGGCTCTGAGCTGTCAGCACAGAGCCTAACATGGGGCTCATACTCATGAACCGGGAGATCATGACCTGTGCTGAAGTCAGATGACCAACCTACTGAGCTACCTGGGCACCCCCTCAGATTTATTCTTAAATAGTTGATATTTTTGATGTTATAAATAGTATTTAAAGTTTTTCCTATTTCCGATTGTACATTGATTTTATATCCTGTCACCTTGGTAAATTATTTAACATTAGTTTTAGTAACTTTATTATTGATTTCATTGGGTTTTCTGCCTAGACTTAACATGTTTTGTATGAATAAAGGGAGTTTACTTCTTTCTCTCCAGTCTGGATGCCTTTATTTCTTTTTCTCGTCTGATTATACCGACTAGACCCTCCACTACAGTGTTGAAGTGGTGACCGTGGGTAGCTAATCTAAGCAGAAAAGTGTTTAATCTTTCACCATTAAGTATGTATGGGGTTAGCTTTAGGTATTTTTATAGATGGTCTTGACTAGGTTGAGCAAGTTCTCTTTTGTTTCTAGTTTGCTGAGTTTTTATCAAGCATGAATGTTGGGTTTTGTAAAATGCTTTTTCTTTGTTTATTGAGATGATCATATGGTTTTTCTCTTCTAGTTTAATGTAGGGTTAATCTAGTGAGTTAGTTACACTGACTGGTTTTCAGATATTGTCCTGCATTTTTGAGATAAGACCAGCTTCATGATATAATATCCTTTTAGTGGATAATGTGGATTTATTTTGATAAAATCTTATTTAGAATTTTTATATCTATATTCATTATAGATATTAGTCTGTAGTTTTCCCATCTTATAATGCCCTTGTCTGGTTTTATTTATCAGAGTAAATCCTGACCTCAAAGACTGAGTTGGGAAGTATCCCTTTCACTTCAGTTGTCTGTAACAGTTTGCTTAGAATTGGTATATTTTCTCCCCCCCCCCCCCCGTGCTTAATTATTCTTTTTTTAAAATTTAATTTAATTTTTTAAATAGTTTATTGCCAAGTTGGTTTCCATATAACACCCAGTGCTCTTGCCCACAAGTGCCCCTCTCCATGACCATCATCGCCCTTCCCCGTCTCCCCCTCCCTCTTAGGCCCTCAGTTTGTTTTCAGTATTCAGGAGTCTCTCATTATTGCCTCACTCCTTCTCTCTAACTCTTTTCCCTTGCTTTTCCCCTTTCCATGGTCCCCTGTTAGGATTCTCCTATTAGACCTATGCAGGCAAACATACGGTATCTGTCCTTCTCTGTCCGACTTAGTTCCCTTAGCAGGACACCCTCGAGGTCCATCCACTTTGCTACAAATGGCCAGATTTCATTCTTCCCCATTGTGTGTATATATATATATACACACACGCACGCACACACCACATCTTCATTATCCATTCATCAGTTGATGGACATTTAGGCTCTTTCCATGATTTGGCTATTGTTGAAAGTGCTGCTGTGAACATTGTAGGTACACGTGCCCCTATGCATCAGCACTTCTGTATCCCTTGAGTAGTTCCCCAGCAGTGCTATTGGCACAAAAACAGACACATAGACCAATGGAATAGAATAGAGAGCCCAGAACTGGACCCACAAATGTGTGGCCAATTAATCTTTGACAGAGCAGGAAAGAGTATCCAATGGAAAAAAGACAGCCTCTTTTTTTTTTTTTTAAATAATAGTTTATTGTCAAATTGGTTTCTATATAACACTCAGTGCTTCTCCCCACAAGTGCCCTCCCTCCATGACCATCACCCCCTTACCCCCTCTCCTTCCACCTTCAGCCCAGTTCAGCTTCAGTTCGTTTTCAGTATTCAGTAGTCTCTCATGATTTGTGTCCCTCTCTCCCACCTCTCTTTCCCCCTTCCCCTCCCTATGATCCTCGGTTACGTTTCTCCTGATTAGACCTATGAGTGCAAATATATGGTATCTGTCCTTCTGTGCCTGACTTATTACACTCAGCATGACACCCTCGAGGTCCATCCACTTTCCTACAAATGGCCATATTTCATTCTTTCTCATTGCCATGTAGTACTCTATTGTGTATATATACCACGTTCTTCTTGATCCATTCATCAGTTGATGGACATGTAGGCTCTTTCCATGATTTGGCTATTGTTGACAGTGCTGCTATGAACATTGGGGTACATGTGCTCCTATGCATCAGCATTTCTGTATCCCTTGGGTAAATCCCTAGTAGTGCTATTGCTAGGTCATAGGGGAGTTCTATTGAAAGCTTTTCGAGGAACCTCCATATGGTTTTCCAGAGTGGCTGCACCAGTTTACATTCCCACCAACAGTGTAGGAGGGTGCCCGTTTCTCCACATCCTCGCCAGCATCTGTAGTCTTTTGATTTGTTTATTTTAGCCACTCTGACTGGTGTGAGGTGGTATCTCAGTGTGGTTTTGATTTGTATTTCCCTGATGAGTCACGATGAGCATCGTTTCGTGTGTCTGTTGGCCATCTGGATGTCCTCTTTGGAGAAGTGTCTATTCAGATCTTCTGCCCATTTCTTTACTGGATTATTCATTTTTCGGGTATGTAGTTTAGTGAATTGCCTATAGATTCTGGATACTAGCCCTTTATCTGATACCCTATTTGCCACTATCTTTTCCCATTCTTTTGGTTCCCTATTAGTTTTTTTTTTTTTAATTGTTTCCTTTGCAGTGCAGAAGAAGCTTTTTATCTTGATGAGGTCCCAATAGTTCATTTTTGTTCTTGATTCCCTTGCCTTTGGGGATGTGTCAAGGAGGAAATTGCTGTGATTGAAGTCAAGGAGGCTGCTTCCTGCTTTCTCCTCTAGGGTTTTTATGGTTTCCTGTCTCACATTCAGGTCCTTTATCCATTTTGAGTTTATTTTTGTGTATGGTGTAGGAAAGTGGTCTAGTTTCATTCTTCTGCTGTCTTTTACAGCCTCTTTAACAGGTGGTACTGGGAGAGCTGGACAGCAACATGCAGAAGAGTGAAATTAGACCACTTTCCTACACCATTCACAAAAATAAACTCAAAATGGTATTATTTCTAACTAAATGTTTGGTATTCACCACCGAAGCCACCTATGCATGGCATTTTCTCTGTGAGAGGGTTTTTAACTACAAATACAACTACATTTTTTAAAGTTTAATTATTTATTTTGAGAGAGCACACACACACATGAATGGGGGAGGGGCAGAGAGAGAGAGAGAGAGAGAGAGAGAGAGAGAGAGAGAGAGAGAGAGAGAATCCCAGGCAGGCTCCACACTGTCAGCACAGTGCCCACTTTGACTCAAACTCAGGAGATGTGAGATCATGAACTGAGCCAAAATCAAGCATTGGATGCTTAACCGGCTGAGCCACCCAGGCACCGCTACTTTTATCTTTATTATTTCCTTTCTTCTGCATATTAATTTGTTCCTAATTTCTAGTTTTTTTAAGATAGAAGCCAAGTTTATTGATTTAAGATCTTTTCTAATAAGGATTTTCAGTGCTGTAATTTTCCATCTAATTAAAGCTTCAGCAGCTATACAGATTCTGCTATGTTGTTTTCATGTTCAAGGTGGTTCATTCGGTTAAGTGTTCGACTTTGGCTCACGTCATGATCTCACGGTTTGTGGGTTCGAGCCCCGCATTGGGCTCTGTGCTGACAGCTAGCTCAGAGCCTGGAGCCTGTCTTCGGATTTTGTGCTTCCCCCTCTCTCTGACCCTCCCCTGCTTATGCTCTCTCTCTTTTTCTCAAAAATAAATAAGAAACATTAAAAATTTTTTTAAATAAAAAAATAATGTTCTTATCTGCTAATTTTGACGTCTGTGTTAGTTCTGGTAGTTGATGGCTTAGTCCTTCCAGGCTGCTATAACAAAATGCCAACAGGCTGAGTGGCTTATAAACAAGAGATTTATTTCTTTATGGTTCCTGGAGGTTGGATCAGAATGGCAGTTTGGCCAAATGACGGTTCTCTTCTAGGGCATAGATATCTCATTGTACCCTTACATGTAGGAAGGGGCTACTTAGCTATGTGATATCTCTTTTATAAGAACACTATTCCCATTCATGAGGACCTCACTCTCATGAGTTCATTGCCTCTCAAAGGCCTTTCTTACTAATATCGTCACCTTTTAGGGGTTAGAATTTCAGCATATGAATGATCATAGTAGTCCTCTTATGGTTGGTGTTTCCTATACCTTTGTGTACCTGGTAATTTTGGATACCAGATATTGTGAGCTCTACCTTGTTGGATACTGTATATTTTGTCTACCTCTTGAGCTTTGTCCCTGGGATGCAGTTAACTTCTTTTGAAACAATTTGATCTTTTGAAGTTGTGCTTTTAGGGTTTTTAAAATATGGATCTGAAGTCTCACTCTAGGGTTAATTGTTCTCCACTTTGCAAGGCAAGATTTTCTTGAGCACTTTACCCATTGCCCTAAATTATGAATTTGCTTCATCAGACCTTTGGCCTCATTCTCAGCCTTGTGTGCATAACAGGTACTGTTCCCCCTAATCCTTTTGGATGATTGTTTCCCTGGCCTAGGGTAGTTTATTTATTTAGAGCCAGAGAGTGTGTGCATGTGCTTGCTAGCATAGGAGGGGCAGAGAGAGGGAGAGAGAATCCCAAGCAGGCTCCACACTCAAAACAGAGACCAACGCAGGGCTCCTTCCTGCAACTGTGAGATCATGACCTGAGTGGAAACCAAGAGCCAGACACTCAACCCACTGAACCACCCAGGCACCCTGGATATTTTTTTTTTTTTTAAATATACATGTACTCATCTGTGTACTGTTAGTTTGTCCTGTGAATTCTAGCTGCATTAGTCTCAGCGAACTCTCAGCTAATTTCCTTAGCTCAGGGCATCTGCTGGGCAGGACACCTGTACAGTTTGCAGGACTCATGAAAACATGGGCCAGTTGTTCAAAAATTTTTTTGAATTTCCAGATGGCAGCAGTGGAGCATTAAACTATGCACTGGTCCTTTCTGAGCTGCAGCTGCACAGGTTGCAAAGCCCTTGAAGCTAATAATACTGCAGGGTTTCATCTCCCTTTCCCTTCTGTGTTCTGTGGCCTTGAGACCTCTTCCAAGGCCGAGGCGTTCATAGGCGTTGTTTCTTTTATTTCTCATTTCTCTCAGGAGTTATCGTTGCCCTGTTTTTTGGGACAGATGTTGAATTTTGAAAACTTACCGTTTTGTTTTTTGGTTGTTTCAGAAAAGAGGATAAATTCATTTCCTGTTAGTTTACCTTGGCTCTGGAAGCAGAAGTTATTTTTGGTGTAAAGATCTGATAGCTACTTCTTGTTTGTTTGTTAATTTAACAGCCTGGTTGCTTTTGTGTTACTAGTTTCCCTGTATTTGGTCTTTTGGGTTGGGCATCTTGTTTAGATAGCTATTTTTAGTAAAATCTGTCTTATATCATTTGTGATCGGTTTGCCATTAATAATTCCTGGGCTACAGGGTCTTGAAGTGGAAGCAGACTGCATGGTAACCATCAACTCATTTTCTGAATTGTACCACTTGACTTCAAGCAAATGTTAGCTTCCTGCTAGAAATCACTCTGCGCTTATTTTTCTCTATGTTGTATTTAAATGTAAGCTGCAGATGGGTGAGGATCATTCTCTTTTCTCCCGTCTCCTTCAAAATCAATCCTCTTGCAGTGCAATTTGATCAGCATTTGTGCAGGAAGGTATTAACAGCCTTTCAGATATGCCCTGCCCTATTAGCAAGAATATACAGTGATACAAAAATGAATTTGTCAAGAGTTTTATGGCTCCATGATCTACCGTACAATATTAATCCTGCTGCAGTGTTATTAAGTCATTTTTCATCTCCCCTCAAATTACTGTTGACGTTCTATTACTGGATTTGTTCTTGTCCCCAGATTAAAACATAAAGGAAAAAAATCTTCCCTGCTACCATATTAAAATTAATTGTAGGGTAAGCAGTATCTTGCTTGGTGAAGTAGAATCCTTCTGGAAAAATTATAACATGAATTATATCTCTGTTTTCTACTTGTTCTTGTACACAAAAAAGCACAATTGGAATATACTTTTAAGAGCACAAGGAGAACAGAGCAAGGGAAGAGGGTAAATTTAAAGTACATAAGGTTTTCCAAAAAGAGAAATGAGAAAATCAAGAGCTTGAACCTGGGGCAGGGGAGGTCCACACCTAGAGAGTACTTACATCCTATAGGCCAGTAGTATTTGATGTGTAGGTAGAAGAATTAGGGCTGACTTCAGATCCTATTATGTTCATAGGAATAACATGTTTCTTCCATTTTCAGAAATCAGATCCTATCAATCTTTATTAGTAGTGCCAAAATCAGGACTCAGGAATAAGGAGAGAACTGTTACCATAACTTAAAAATTAAGACTAAATGATGCTTCTCTGTGAATGTGGTTTTTCTTTTTAAATAACTTTTGTCCATATGAGAGCAGAGTGAGTCTCATGTCTATGACCTTTGTAATGAGATCACAGGGTATTTTGGTGACTTCTGATCATGGTTAGGTACGTGATCTGGTATGTTAATTGTTACAGTAGAAGGAATCCTACAGTAATTAAACTGGGGGATAAATTTACTTTAAAATGTTTGTTTATATTTTAAATGAAAGAAGCAAGATGAAATACAGTCATAGTATTTTAGTTTTATAAAATAAATATGCATTTATATAAAAATATAACATTTATACATGACATAAATTACATATAGCATATTTTAAAATATAAACACATATAACATGAATAATAATTTTTTCTTTGTAGAAAGGCAACATGAGTTATATAATAAAAAATGTAGCCAATTATACATATTTGTGTTTGTAAATGATGTGTAAGCAGTGTAGCAACCTTTAAGAGGGTGGGTATAAGGGGTAGGGAAAGGAAATTTGATATTGAATTTTTGGTAGGTTAGAAAAATAATCAGTTTGCAACTTGAGTACAGTGGATATTCATATTTTTATATTTTAAGTTGTTTTTATGAAAAATGTACAGAACAAAAGAATAGTGAAAAAGGCTTTCAGGAATTTTAATTAGAACTTAAATGTAGCAAACTTTCTTGTATCAAGTTAAATTTAGTCATGTAAACATAATAAAAGATGAAAGAATACAGTCACATGTACTTTTTAGCAGAATGGGGTGATCTCTCTTCATGTACAGAGTCCTTCCTAATAAATAACTAGATGAGAATACCATATTTTATTTTTTAGAGAGAATGAGGGCATGAACAGGGGAGAGAGGGGTAGAGGGAAAGAAAGAGAATCTTTTTATTAAAAAAATTTTTTTTAATGTCTTCTTTTGAGAGAGAGAGAGAGATGGAGGAGAGAGAGAGAAAGAATGTGAGCAGGTGAGGGGCAGAGAGAGATGGACACAGAATCTGAAGCAGGCTCTAGGCTCTGTAATATCCTATTTTCTTTTTAGCATTAGAAATACATTCTTTTTTAAAATATAAAGACAATTTATAGTCAAATTGGCTTACATACAACACCCGGTGCTCATCCCAACAAGTGCCCTCCTCAATGCCCATCATCTGTTTTCTAGAAATATATTCTTAAGAGTCTAGAATGCTGTTTTGGATTCATCTGATTTGTACAATAATTTAAACCATCTTTCTCTCTCAATTTTCTTTGGCCTTTTTGGCAGAAAACTGATTTCTCAGCTACATTTATTGGAAGGTAAAAGCAGGAAGATACAAAGATGGTATCTTCAAGTCTTTAATTTCTTCATCTTTTAAAAAATTTATTTATTTTGAGAGAGTGCGTGCACATGCATGCAGAAAAAGGGGAAGGGCAGAGCGAGTGGGGGAGAGAGAGAATCCCAAGCAGGCTCTGCACTGTGAGTATGGAGACCAACATTGGGGGCTTGAACTCAGGAACTGTGATGTGAGATCATGACCTGAGCTGAAACCAAGAGTTGGATGCTCAACCAACTGAGCCACCCAGGCTCCCTTTTATTTCCTCTTGAAAGATGATGCAAATACTTTGTACAATGCAGTAAGAAAATGGAAGGATATGATTGTTTCACTGTTGCATCATCCTTCAATGTAGACAATTTTCTTTTCTTTTTTTCTTATTATTGCAGTCTTTTTAAAAGTATAGTAGGATATAATTGATAAATAATGACAAGTAATGATAAAGTAACTCCCAGGATGATGAAACTGCAAAAATGTTTCAAGATACACTGAAAATAAGATCATTAAACTTCTGCTGTGTGTTGGATTTATAAAATGGATCCAGTGGATTAATATGATAATTGCAAGATGGAGCATGAAGTTTCTTTCCTTTAGTCTGAAAGAATAGAGGTAAATAAATACCAATACTTACAATTAGAACTGTTGAAAAAGAAGTTGGAAACTGAATTGGGTCTGATGAACTGAGGGTTAAAAGCTTTTAAGCTAAATTGGTCTAGGTTTCCCATTGTACATAGGAGAAGTTGAAGTGCGTTATCAATGGCAGAACCGTCCATGTGGCTTGGAATGGAGGATCAGATTGCACAGTGCAATCTTAGTTTCCACATTCCCCTAGTTGGTGTTAGCACACGAAAAGTTTGAATACTAATCACCTTATGGTCTCTTCTTCAGTTGATGGTAGGATGTAGAGATTGCACTTCTGGCAATCTTTAAGTTGTATTTGATTACATAGTTTGAACAAAGCAGTGTCATCCCTGATGCAATGCTTCTGGTGAGTTTGCCGAAACTTTGACTTAAAGAATGATTTTAGGACATAGTAGCATTCATTTGTGCAGCATGAGTCCGGTCTGTGAGAGTGAGCTGATCTTGCAGAGGGTAAGGCAGGGATCAGCTAAACCTGTCAACACAGTGAGCCAGTTGTAGTTGCTGTCAGTGCGTCTCCCTTTTGAGTATATAAAAGCCTGGGATTCGGTCTGTTAGTTTTCAGAGAAGATATGTGTTCTGTGTTCTTGGAGCTGCTTACAGCAGTTACACTTTTCTTTTAACCTAGTTTCAACAAGTTGAGTGTGAAATTGAAAAAAAATTAAAAGGGGTGTTTCATTTGTAATTATTCAATGATGTAAGACTTTTAGTACTTTAATTTTATTTCCCTTCGTTTCCTCTAGCTGAGTAAATAAAGACCTGTAAGGTAGGCAATGACTATTGAGCACCAGGTATATTTGGGGGAATGTGATATTCAAGGGAATCCTTTTGTGAAATAAAATTTTAAAAACTTCTTTGTAATGTTACTAACTCGCTCTAAGAGGTTATTTCTTAAGAACTTCAGTGAGGCCAGGAAGAGGGGAAGTCACAGTTGGAAGATATGTAAATATAATAGTCCTCGCCTGAAAAAGCCTTAGAATTTATTTGAAATCCGTATACTAACATTTTAGTTTTCAGGGTAAAAAAAAAATCAGTAAAGTTTAGGTTGGTGTTACCGTTTAAGTCATTGGTAGTACCACCAGAGCAAGGCATAAGCAATTACAGAACAGAAAAGAGGAACAGAGAAAGGAGTATTAAATGTAGAAGAGGTTAACAGGACAAGAGAGGCAGATATCTTTGAAACTGTGAAGCTATGTGAAATTTGCTTTTTATTCTTCCAGTCTCTTATAACATCTAAATTATCTCGTAATATAAGGTCTGTCCATCCAAAAAGTCTTTACTGAGTACCTGTTGTGCTAAAGGCATTATGCTGATATCCCTGGACTGAAATGGGTTAACCTACTCTTCCAAGGGTACTTGTGTTTTAACAGGAAACACAAAGTAGAGATTGTCTATACATGTGTTCATTTTGGCCTTCAGTTTTTAAAAAATTTTTTAATGTGTATTTATTTTTTGAGAAACAGCGTGAGCAGGGGGAAGGAAGGGCAGAGAGAGGAGACACAGACTCTGAATCAGGTTCCAGGCTCTGAGCTGTCAGCACAGAGCCAGATGTGGGGCTCGAACTCAACTAACCACGAGATCATGACCTGAGCCAAAGCTAGCCACTTAACTGACTGAGCCATCCAGGCACCTCTGGCCTTCAGTGTTTTATTTTATTTTTTAATGTTTTTTATTTATTTTTGAGAGTCAGAGAGAGAGTATGAGCAGGTGAGGGTCAGAGGGAGAGGGAGATATAGAAGCTGAAGCAGGCTCCAGGCTCTCAGCTAATTGTCAGTGCAGAGCCCATCACAGGACTTGAACCCACGAACTGTGAGATCATGACCTGAGCCGAAGTTGGACACCTAACTGACTGAGCCATCCAGGCGCCCCAACCTTCAGTATTTTAAACTAGGGGTGCTTTTACATAAATTCTGAATGTTTGGTTTCTCTTTACAAATGTATTTTTCTTTTCTCTTTTTAAATTTGGTGGGGCCCCAGCCTTCTGGTGTTTAGTAGATGTTGCCGCTTTAGATTGACAGGCATTCCTGAGTTTGTTACAGACTCACAACTTCTTGTTGTTCTGAACCCAGCTCACTTTTTTCACTTAATGTTACCTGCCCTGTTCCTATAGACATTTCACTTTGTAAATGTGCCCTTACGTGACTGAACTCTGATGGGATTCATCAACTACTACCAAGGAGGGGACTTTAACAGACTTGAGGGTGGTGGCATTGGTTGAATGACATTCTATAATAGGCACTAAAAATTGGGCATAGTAAGTTGCTACTAGTACATCTACTTGTAAGAAATGCCTTCTTTGGGAAGTGAAGAAATAACTAATAGTTTCTTTAAATGACATATAGTAGCTAGCGCTTGTTTCTGGGCTAAACTAATCCTTAGTTTATTACATAAAAATTAATGTTAGTAAACCCACCTGAGTCTTCTGTTCAACTCTACATTGACCCAGCTTCATTTTTTAAAGCATTTTGGCAAATCATTTACTTTTATCTTTTTAAATTATTATTATTAAAGAAAGGCTATATAGCAAGAGATAAGAGCTGAATCTTTGAAGAAAGCAGGAATGTTATATTTAACCATCTGTACTTACTGGAAGGGAGGGTATTTCCACTTGTTATTTATTCCTTTACTAGTATGATTAAAGGCAAATTCATTTCATACTCACCATGTTATTAAGAAGCCTAAGTTATATAACTATGTCTGTGAAAAAAGTTTTCAGAATGTTTACCAAATTTTCTAAGCATGGGGGAAGGAGGTTACAAAGATGATAAACATATGATCTTATTCAGATAGCCTATGGCTTAATCAATTTTAAATCTTATTCCCAAATGTAGTCCAGTGATTTATTTTGGAGATCAGTGACCTTGGAAAAATTTCTAAAATATTTAGATTGGAGTAGTGTTTTACTTTGAATCAGATTATGGTACCTGCTGACAAAATTTAAAATTAAACTTAATTCTAGGAGACAATGTCAATACTCATAACAAAGGTGGGGGAGTGGAAATGAGGTAGGCAGCATATCTCCAAGCATGAGAGAAATTCATTTCTGTGATATGAGTCAGAGGTTACAGATGAGATGATGTTCAGAGAGATTATTTCCATTTGAAAAAATGGTTTAGAATTCTGAATTTGTTCTAAAAGCTCTCCCAATAACAATATCTAGCCTTTAATTGGTAACACTGTTGCAAAGAACTTCACAATCAAATGGCAATTAATAGAAAAAGTATAATTCACTTGTGTGGGGTTTAAAATATCCTGGAATACCTTATTCTGAGAAAAATGAGGATACCTGTATGTGTGTGCTATTGGGACTACAAACCTAAACCTATAAAACCTAAGGAAATTACAAGCATTCTCAATGCAGTAATTGTCTGCTTTCAAATGGTAGTTTAGTCACCTGCACCATTTTGTAAACTCTGAATACCTTAGCCCTGCCTCAGACTTCAAAGGATATAATGCTTACTCTTGTGTAAACTCTACTGTCCTGATGCAGAACTTCTGAAACCCTTTGATTTGCACTCTGTTGAATCAGGGTTAAGAGGAGCAGAGAGAGAAGCAAGAGCCAGATAGGTTAGAGGACCTTCTGATTCTTCTCACTGGAAACTGATATGGGTCTGGTGACTCCAGGTCATGATTTCCTTGGTCTCAACTGCTCTGTCTTTACTAATTTTTTTCAATGTATATTTATTTTTGAGAGAGAGTGAGAGCAAGAGCGAGAGAGCATGCACACGTGTGCTAGCAGAAGAGAGAGAGGGAGACACACAACTCAAAGCAGGCAGAACAGAGCCCAGCCTGATGAGGGGCTTGAACTCACAGACCACGAGATCATGACCTGAGCTAAAGTCAGATGCCCAAAAGACTGAGCCACCTAGGTGCCCCTCAACTGCTCTTTTTCTAAAAGAATTATTACTCTTGGACATGCCTTCAAAATGAAACTTTCTCTTTAAAATAATGGTTTTTAATAGATTTAGTACTTTCTGGGAAGAAATTATGAGTTTCTCAGGAAAGTCTTAGAACTGTTCTAATTACTTGCAGGACATGTTTTGAAAACTACTGATTGTTAAGGTTGTTGAAGTTGAGAGAATACTATATAAGTTAAATTTTCTTGGCAAAAATTTTTAATGCTACATTAGAAGTAAAATGCTAATTTTGCCAATAAGTTAAAAAAAAAAAAAAGCAAAGTTCCCATAGTAACGTTATCTTTGCCCTCACAGCTGCCTTATTACCCCATTGGACTGTGTGATTAATGCTTTTTTTTCCTGATAACTATGGAAGCACATAGGATTCTTTCTGTATCACTGGGTATGAACTTTAATGCTGCTTTCCCAGTAAGCTGGGTAAATATGTGGTCTCAATATGTATCTCCAGTTTGACCTTTCTACTTTCTTTTCCTGCCAAACTTTTTCCTTGCAGTGGTATCTTGCTACATCTGCTGCAAACTCTTTCCCAGTCCCCCACCCACTGCCAGAAATGTCACTGCTCTGAAATTTGTTTATTTTGTCATCTTGTCTGCATTCCTGACATTCTGCATTGTTTGCCCCCATGTAATTCAAGATGTTCGCTTTATCTCAGTACAGTTTCTAACTGTAAGCTTACAGAGTTTTTCTGTTTTGTTTTGCAAAATTAAAATATGCTATTTCCTAAGTGGTTTTTCTTAGCTTCATGTCTCCATTGAAGCCAGCCATTATTTCTGAGATAAAAATTTGACATTGGTTTGTTTTCATATTGCTTCTAACAACTCCTCTTGTTCCTTTTGCTCACTTAAGAATGTGGCCTTGGGGCACTCTGTGCCTCAGTTGGTTAAGCATCTGACTCTTTCTTGATTTTAGCTCTGATCTTGATCCCAGGACTGTGGGATTGAGCCCCGCATTGGGCTCTGCACTGAGCATGCTTTAAGATTGTTTCTCTCTGCTTCTCCTCTGCTTGTATATGTGTTCTCTCTTTCAAAAAACAAAAAATTAAAATAAAAAAAGAATGTGGTCTTAATGTAGATTGTTAGTTAGCTCTTCTTTCCACCCCTCCCTTTCTCCAGCATTTTCTAAGTATGCTTTGTGTCAGGGATTCTTTTAGGCTCCAGAAATAGAGCAATGAGAAGCTTTTAAAGTGTCTAGTTTTTTATTCATTCCATAAATATTTAACTGAACACCTACTGTTTAGGCACTATTCTGACACTGGAATATGCCAGAAAATGAAACTGGCAAAGTCTCTATCTCCAAAAACCTTATATTCTTATGAGAAAAGAAATATATAAATATGTAGTATGTCAGATGATGACGAGTGCTATGGAAAATAAAAATAATTAAGAGGGGATGCCAGGGGAAGGAATACGTGAATGTGTTGATTTCTTACTTTATGTAGGGGAGTTAATTAGGTAAAGACCAAATTATGTGGTTGTCTGGGAGTAGAGTGTCCAGGCCACAATGACAGCAGATACAAAGGCCCTGAGGCTGGAGAGTGTTCAAGATACGTTCTAGGCGCTGCATCAAAATGCTACTGTTGCCTCATGCGGACTGAAAGACTATGAGACTGGTAAAAGACAAGTCAAGAACAAGAGACTTGAATTAGTAAGGCTTTTGCCGGCTTTAGTAAGAACTTGAGCTTTTACTCTGGAAGAGATGGGAAGCCAGCATCGACCCGGGTTTGAATCCAACCAGTGATGAGATCAGACTTAATTTTAAAAGGGTTACTTGGGCTGATACATGGGGGCAAAGGAGGGTGCAGAACATACATTTAGGAGATTATTACAGTAATTCAAGTTTGAGATCAGATGGTGTGGACCAGGGCTATGGAGTTGGGATGAACTGTTACGATTTTGTATATACTTTGAAGGAATCTCTAAGAATTTTTTGATAGTTGAAGATGACTCTAAGGTATTTGGTAAGCAACTGGAAGAATAGTTTTACTGAGATGAAGTAGGCTGCCGGAGAAGCAGTTTTGATGGGAAAATGAGTTGTGTTTTGGGCATGTTAAGTTTGAGGTGCTGTTTGTTAGATTGGATATGGGCACCTAAATTATTTTGATAACCATGTTTCTTTGGAGTTAACTAAATGTATAGTTTTAAAAAAACACATGAAAAAATAGTGATATATTTAGACATAGCCCTGAGTTTCACTTATTTGTTTACTTATAATTCTTTCTTGTATTTCACATCTTCCTATTGCCGAAGATCACTTTTTTGTTGGACAACATGCTCTGAAATGCTCGGAAATAACTATGTGGTAAATTTGACAGCTGCGTTGGAAAATGTTGGTGTTTTCCACTCTTTTGGTGTGAATGCTATGTGACTGGATAGAAAGGCCTAAATTCAGAGTAATTTTCCTCAGAAGTTTTGTCTAACAGGAATTCCATAAAGGAAAAGCAGAAAAAAAATGGGAGGAGGGTCAAAATAATGAAAGAAAGTTCCCAATGTTAAAGACTGACATCTGAAATCTTCAAAATCAGTGGACCCACACCACATAATAACAAGATATTAACCTGATAAAATTTCTTAACTCAACAGATATAAAAATGTTTCCAAAAGAAATTTCACACCAGGTTCCCTGCTTAAGGACAATCTAATTGCCAGACTTTGTTAGCATCATTGGATGCTGTGAATCAATGAAAGGATGCCTTCAAAGTAGTATATAAGATAACTAGGGTTGGAAAGTAAAATTTTAGATACAGTGACTAGAGAATGTCATACCATGAAAATCTGAAGGATGCGAGGGAGCTAGCCATGTGGATATCTAGAAGATGAGCATCCCAGGCAGGGGAACACAGTGCAGAGATCCAAAGGCAGAAGTTTTCTTGATGTTTAAGAACAGCAAGAGAACCAGTATGACTTCAGTAGAGAGGGCAAGAGGGTGAATAATAGGAGGTAATGTCAAGGGGTAAGGGGCTCAGATCACAGTAAGGGCTTGGGAATCATGGTAAAGACTTCAGCTTCTCCTGAATGAGATGAAAATTCACTGAAGGGTTTTGAGCAGAGTAATAATATAATCTGATGTGCTTTTAGCAGCTAGAGCTGTTCTTTTGTGTTAAGACATGACCAGGGGACAAGAGCAAGGGCAGTTAGGAGGTTACGGTAATAATCCAGGGGAGAGTTCATAATATCTTAGATCAGAATGATGACAGTAAGGGTGATGAAAAATAGTTGAATTTTAATCTGTTTTGAAGGTGGAGTTGGCAGAATTGCTGGCAGATCAGATGTGGGGGGGAAAGGGAAAGAAGGAGAAGGAAGAGACAGCAATCAAATCAAGTGTGATATAAAAATTTTTGACCTGAGCAATTCCTGAATGGAATCACCACAAACAGATAAAAAGACCTGGGTATGGGAGCTAGAATATTAAAAGCATACCTTTAGACACATTTTTCAAACCCTTTGATCTTTGCCAGTCTGAAAAGTGGGAACAAACCTCATTTTAATTTGTATTTCTTTTACTTTGAGTGAAATTGATCATTTGCATTTCCTTTATTGTGACCCATTTATTTTAATTAGTTAATTTGGAGAGACATTTTCCTCTTGGGTGGTTTCTTTTTCTTTTGATTTGTAGTGATTCTTCTTATAAATTAAATAATTATCTCTTTGCCGTATTTGTTGCAAAAGTCAGCCTACCCCAGTTGCTCTTGTTTTTGTTTTTGAACCTTGCTTATGGTGATTTTGTGGAATTCAGGATTTTTAAAAATATTATTGAATTAATCACTTTTTTTATAGTGTCTGGGTTTGGTTCATACTTAGATCTTTATCCTAGCATTATTTTAAAAGTATGTATTTTTCACTAGTACTTTTGTCATTTTCTTTGCATTTTAATCTTTAATCCACTAGGATCGTAAATGAAATGTTGCACTGGATGTTGGGTTTGTTGAAGGGATAGTCTGTGAAGTCGGGATGCAACTGTAGGGCCTCAGTGCTTACCAGATAGAGCATGTTTCTTGAAGAGCTTCAACAATAGTAGTGGGGACTAGGCTTTCCTGAGACTTTTCAAGTTCTGCTGCTTTGAGAGGATTTGATTGGCTGTTACTTGATAACTCAGTTCCCTGAGTTATGGTTCTCAGAATTTTTGGCTGAATTGGTTCAGCAGCATCTGGAGGATTTGTTAAAATACAGGCTGCTAAACCTCTAGGGTTTGGGTCTCTGGGTGTGGTGTATAGTTGGAGAATTTTCATTTCTAACAAGTTCTCAGGTAATGATGACAGCCCTTTGACAATACTTTGAGAACTACTGGCCTAGGGGTTCTGGGATTAAGCTCTGGAATCAGAAGGTTTGAGTTCAAATCCCTGTTTTGGTATTAGCTCTGTGATTTGGGGCGGGTTTTTTGCTTTTTTGTTTTTGTTTTTTGTCTCCCATTGTACCTCTTCAAGCCACATTTTCCTTTCCCTGAACTAGGGTATATATTTCTTAAAGCTTTTGTGAGGAATAAAAGAAATACTGTATTCAAAATAACACGTACTTGGGCACCTGGCTGGCTCAGTTGGTAGAATATGTGACTCTTGATCTCAGGGTCTCAGAGTTGGGACTTTTAAGGCCCATACTGGGTGTGGAGCCTACTTTACAACAAAATAGTATGTACTTGAAACATGGTAAATGCCCGTAATAAATAGTAAGTTGCTGCTGCTTTTAACAAGCTCTGTTTGTTCATTGTGTCAGTTCTCTTTTAAAAGATTATATGAACAGCATGTAATTTAAAATTTCTTAAAAAAAAAAAATAAATAAAAGAAAATTTCTAGGAGCTATATTAAGAAAGTAAGCAAAATAAAATTAGAAAGGCAAAATTAATTTGGCCATTTAAACCCAAATATATGAAATATTGTTTTAATATATAATAAATATAAAGTTATTAATAAGATATTTTATATTCTTAATAAGTTTTTTAAATTGGCATGTATTTTATACATATAGCACATCTTAATTCAAACTAATCACACTTCAAGTGAGTCATAACCATCTGTGACCAGTGACAAACATTTTAGACAGTGCCAGTCTAACCAGGCCTCTTCACCTACTGTCTTGGCCACTTCCATGTGTGGCCACACTTCAGGTACTGACTGTTGGTCTCGTTACTTATAGACATTTAAGTGAAACTTTTTTCCTTATGCAGAATGAATGACCATGGGCATGGCAGGCATCGTTGAGCCGCGTATAGGCTTTCCTGCCTCTTAAGACATCAGTCAGGGACAAGGAGTTAGTATTCCTGGGAGTCCGTTTCCACCAAGGATATTGTGCCACGTTAGAGCCCTGTGTTGTCTGAAAGGTCTCTTGTCAGCTCTAAAGGCTTGAGTATTTCTCACTGGAAGAGTAGCTCTGGAAACCTTCAGAGGTTGTAAGGAATAGCTCTGGTTCTTAAAACTGATATTCTTGGTTTCTAGAACTTAGCCTCTTAACTCATAGGCAAGGCATTTCCCTTCTGTGTATCTGTGAGTTTTTTCCTCCTAAGGAGGATCCCCTTAGGACTTGTGATTAGTTTTTGATAGAGTAAATCTACTTGTTGAAAGCACCACTATATCAAATTTTTTTTTTGGCAAGGGTATACTGTATACATTTCTGATTACTGCAATGTCACAATCTTAATTAGAGGAAATTTTTCTTTTAACATGCCTCTGTTTTGCTGGGTGGTAGCATATTTTAAAGGCATATGGTGAACTTTCTTTGCCTTCTGTAAGTATTCGTTTAACAAGTATTTGCTTGCCCACTGTGTGTGTGGCACAGTTTTTTTATTCTTTACAGATCTTCTTTTGAAGTTTCTTATTGTTCAAAGACTGTTCAGTCTTTTTACTTTACATATTGGAAGTAACATAATGAAATCCTACTAGGAAAAACGATTTCTGTTTATTAAACTTTTTATATTGGTTCAGCTTTCTTTTCATACTTAGCCCATTTGAAGATAAACGAATGAAATGTTAAGATTTTCTTGCCCATGGTGATAAATCATGTTTGATAAAGCCTTTAAATTTGTAAATGGGCTTTACGATTTGCATTTTTGGAAAATATTTTACTACTCCTGCTGACTGGCTTTCCTTAAATTGATTGGGGCTTTTCTTTTAACGTATGTAATAAGGTTTGGGAACTGTGTTGTTTCCTAGACAAGACTTTTAAATTCATTCACCCTTGAAAGGCTCTCTTCTGAATGTTTTTTGAGGCAGCTTTTAGTGTGCTTGGAAAAAAAGAGTTTTATATCATTTATGCTGCCTATCATGCATCAGCATTTAATTTATCATCTTTTGCTGCTGAGAGAAGAGTAATGATGAATTTGAGTGTTGTTTGGAGATACAAGCAAAGCATAGTGCTGCAAGAAGATGAAAACATTGATGCCCTCCTTACACCCATTCTTCCTATTCCCAACTTTATAGTTTAAAAATGTTCAAACCTACAGAATAGTTAAAAGACTACAACAGTATATTCTTCAGTTACGCTGACCAATTAATATTTTTTAACATCTGCTTTCCCTCTCGTCTTCTCCCTCTGTGTCTTCCCTGCTTTGCTGTGTGCAGGCTTCAGACATCCTGCACTTCACTCCTAGATCCTTCAGCATGCGCTTAAGAATAAGAATATTCTTTTCTTTTATGTTTATTTATTTTGAGAGAGAAGAAATAATGTGAGCAGGGGAGGGGCAGAGGAGGGAGAGAGAGAAAATCCCAAGCAGGCTCCATGCTGTCAGCCCAAAGCCCAGTGTGAAGTTCAAACCCAGGAACTGTGAGATGTGAGATCATGACCTGAGCCAAACTCAAGAGTCAGATGCTCAACCGACCGAGCCACCCAAGTGCTCCAAGACCAAGAATACTCTTATTTTTTTTCCCTCCCCCTCAACCCTCAGTTCATTCTCAGCATTCAATAGTCTCTCAAGGTTTGCATCCCTCTCTCTCCCCAACTCTCTCTCCCTCCTCTGCTCCCCCTGGTTCTCCATTAGGTCTCTCCTGTTTTCGTGCTAGACCTATGAGTGCAAACATATGGTTTCTGTCCTTCTCTGCCTGGCTTACTTCACTCAGCATGACACCCTCAAGGTCCATCCACTTTCCTACAAATGGCCATATGTCCTTCCCTCTCATTGCCATGTAGTACACCATCGTGTATATATACCACATCTTCTTGATCCATTCGTCAGGTGATGGACATTTAGGCTCCAAGAATACTCTTAAATTAACCACAATACCATTATGGTTCCTAAGAAATTCAACAATTCAATATATAGGCCTTACATTTTTCTAATTGTCCCCAAAATGTTTTTTTACAGTGGTTTAAAAAAATGTCTTTAATCCAGGATCCAGTCAGGGTATAAGCATTTGATTATGTGTTTTATTTTAATATACAGTGATGTCGGCACCATTTTTTTTGTTTTTTGTTTGTTTTAAGAACTAAAGCCTTGGTCAAAGTCTAAGTTTATACAGTGTCCAACATTCTACATTTGTTGAATTGGTCTCCTTAAGACTAAATTCAGCCTGAACACCTTTTTTTTTTTTTTTTTTTTTTTTTTTTTTTTTTTTTTTTTTTTGCGCAAGAGTGCTTTATAGATGACAAATGCTCCTTATTGCATCACATCAGGTGCTCCTGTGAGTTGGGTCGCAGTGTTCTTGGTACTAGTAGCTAAGTTTGATCACTTGTTTAAGTTGGTGTTTAAGTTGAATTGCTTCATTGTGTATATATATGTTTTCTAGTCCATAATAGCTAAGTGATCTGTAGAATTCAAGAAGTATCTTTTTAACCTAGAAAAAAGCCTGGATATTTATTAGCTCTAAGACACACATTTTTGTTTCCTTTAGGTAACTCTAAGCATAATGAAACCATAGAAATATAGCCTTTGCTGATTTCTGTTAACCTTTTTTTTCTTTTCTTTTTTATTTTTAGAGAGTACATGTGGGTGGGGGGGCGGGAGGATAGGGAGAGGGAGCGGGAGGGGAGAGGGTGAGAGAATGAAAATATGTTAAGTGTGGAGCCCAACGCAGGGCTCAATCCCATGCTCATGACCTGAGCCAAAATCAAGAGTCAGATGCTCAGATGCTCAACCACTGAGCCACCAGGCACCCCTCTGTTATTAACCTTTTAAAAATGATTTTATTTTATTTTTAAGGAGACTATTTCCTTATCCAAATTATTGGTAATGTGGGCTGGTTATTGTTACTAGTAACAATAAAGTATTGGTGCAGATCTATCAGTTTTCTTTCAAAGCTTGGAAATTTTAATTTAAAAAAATGTTTTCTGAACTGTTTAATAATTCATTTTCAAACCTAACCAAATCAGAATTGTCATGCAGTAATTACTGGCTTGGTTTAACCATATTTTACATTATAGAGCACAGTGTAGTAGTGTTTTTGTTTGTTTATTTAGCATGTAATTCTGAATTCTTTGGGTGCTGATTGTGGTATTTTCATTTTTTTGCAAGGATACCGAAATCCTCCTTTAAAGAATGAATGTGACCAGTTAAGATAAGTCATTATAGAATTAGCACTGAAACAGGGTATGTCAAAGAACCAGTGAGAGAATTTGAATCCAACTTTTGGTATTTGTACATATACTCATTAGAATTATGTGTTTGTGGTTCAAAGGACAAGTTTATGGTGTGTGTGTGTGTGTGTGTGTGTGTGTGTGTGTGTGTGTTGGCTTCTGTTAGACAAAGTGATAATTATATAACAATTATAATGTTATGATTCCAGAGATGGATGAAAGAAGTTAAAGTCAGTGGGAGAAAAATTCTATAGAGTCATCGGAGGACAGGCAGCTCATTTCCTATAGTGGACCAAGGAAATGAGAAAACACTTATTCTTTCTTTTGTTTTATTTTTCTTACATTGCTTTCTATTTACAATCAGTTGGATTAGGTAGACCACTTGGCGTCTCTGAGTGAGTGGGAATATTTATGAGCCGGCTAAAGCAGTTCTTAAGTGTCCACTTCTTTGGTAGAGAGACTGCTTATTCCAAGCTCAGACATTACTTTTCGCACAAAAATTGCCTGCCATCACCTCCCTAGCAGTAGAATGACTAATTATGAGCTGGAGTCTTAACATTTTTCACTGTTTTGACATTGTGTACTTGGCAGTCTGTAGGGTGGTACTTTAGTTCTTCAGGGTATCTATATTTATCATATACAATGTAGATGCCTTTATAATATTAAATATGTGATTTGTAACTCTTACCTTCCAATTTCCATCAATAAAGCATAGTTGCTTAGTTACAAATCAGGCAGGATTAAACAGTTTGTTATACCTTGTGGCTCACTAGAGTCAGCTGAAAGAAAAAAAATTTACCAAGAGTGAGGGCAGAATTTTTGCAGATGCTTTTCTGTGCCTTGTTAGCATTCATCTTTGTTGACCAGACTTCAGGCAGGTTCCCCAAGTACACTGGTATGCAGTAGTGGCCAGCCCTGAAGCTTTCTATCTCAGAGAGGAGGGGGGTGATCCTAATAATAGTGTTCTAGTCTGTAGCAAATCAGTGGTTCTGTCTTTGCTGCTGCCAGTGGGATAGCAGTTGAAAGATTCCTTTGAATGTGACAGTAAATGAACGAGAGAATGAAAGGCAAGGGTAGGAACGGAAAGGTGATATAACATGGAGACGCATCACGGATACTGGTTCTAGGGATGCACTGTGCTGTGTCAAGGACAGAAAGGTAGCTGTTGACACTTGGCAGATCTTATAAACCAGATTTTTTTGCTCCTTTTTTACCCCTAAAAGGATAATAGGAATATTTAGTAATAAGTAAATATCACGTATTTACTTAGAAATTTATTTCTCAGCTTTCTTAAGGCGAGGGGAACTTTTATCTTGGGCATCAGTCTCGTAGGCAATTGTAAGGGCAAGCGTTTTTCAACTTCCTGTCTTCAGGTGTTAAATTCTCATCCTGAGTGGCCTTTAGCTACCAGTGAGTGCTAGATTGCCACATTCTGTTGGTTTAATGGAAAGAGTTCTAGAATAAAATAGAATTCCCTTTTGGAAAATTGCATTAGGAATGTGCAGTGATAACTATTCCTTAGCCAGATAGTTGCATAATTTTAATTCTGCGGTGGTGAAAAAAATGTTTAAAAAATTAAATTGACAAATATTTATTAAATGTTGAGTATAT
Source organism: Suricata suricatta (assembly GCF_006229205.1). NCBI lineage: Eukaryota > Metazoa > Chordata > Mammalia > Carnivora > Herpestidae > Suricata > Suricata suricatta. The sequence goes on from NC_043706.1 coordinate 35,342,268, forward strand.
ATGTTGTGTACTGTACCTTGTGCTACGGAAATACAAAGATGAGTAAAGCAGAGCCTCTTTCTTGAATCAAAACTTATTTGTTAAAAAGCCTTGTAATAGTACAAAAAGTAAAACAAACAAGTAAAATGAGTAAGTATGTGTTTGAAATATCAGAAGTCAATTGAATTTTTTTGGATGATACTATCAAGTAGGTTATTCTTAGTAAAAAAAAAATTTTTTTAAATAATAGGGCTCTTACAGAGAAAATTGAGATGTTCAAAAGTTGTAGTCTCACCAACACCGAATAATCAACACAGATATGTGCTGTATTAAGATTATGTTAATAGTCTTCTCAGTAATTCTCTTCAGCACTATTATCTGATCAACACATATATGAATGGAATAATAACCATACATTTGTTATAACTTTTTTTTAAATCACAAAATGTTAAGAATCAGTTTTATAAAGGGACCCTTAGAGATTAGTAACTGTCCCATAGGTATAGCGATAACGGCTGACAGAGCCTGGATTCAAACCAGGCAGTCAGATGTTTTAGTGGCTTTTATTTCTTGGGCTCGGTTAATCTCTTCACCTCCCATGCCTTTTTTTTTTTCTTTTTCCTTTTCAGCATGATTTGGAAGAACCTGCAAAACTCAATATAAGTGGAGAAATATACTACATTTTTTTCTTCAAACTTCTATTGTAAAAGAAAAATTTTAAGGAAAAATGTGCTAATTTAATTACCTACATCCTTTCCTATATATTTCCTTTCAGTCTCTGTATATATACATATATTTGCAATGTGTAAATACATTTATGATCTTCTAGCTTACTACTTCTTTGTCATTCTGTTGGACATTTCACATAATTCTACTTATTTTCTAATTATTTTGTAGAATATGTTATGCATTGACCTGATTTATTCATATTTGCTCATCCATTTTCCTACTTTGGGATTGTTCTGGTTTTCAGATATTTTATTATTATACATAATGTAGTAATGAACACTTTTCTGGATAGAATTTTTTTTCTTTTAAATTATTTTATGGGATAAATTCCCAGAAGTGAGTCAGATATATACTCTTGAAACTCATATGTTAGTTTGTGCCTAGTAATACGTTTATGATGTTAATTAGGTAGGGAGGAACAGATTTGCAGAACAAAATGTGTTATATTCCTTATAAAATCATTTTTGCATTATCTAGTCATTTTGCATATAAACAATAGAGGCTGAGTTATTTATACCATTTTCTCATTTCTACTGGGAAAAGTAAGAGTTGCAGAGATAGAGACGGTAATAAATTAGAAATGCTAAAGCATTTCCGTTTTCTCATTCTTGGCTGGTCTTTTTGTTTTTACATTTTCAGGAATATTACTGGCATATGAATCCACGCTCTGTAAGGAAAATAGGGATGGAGAGAAGAATGGCATTGCTTTGATAGAAGAAGGTCTGGGAATGCCTGTTGACGATGACAATGAACTTATGTCAGACCTTCAAGACAGCTAGGAATTTAGCCAGCTCAAATGCACAGTGGCAGAAGAGAAAAGGCTCAAATAAAAATACATAGGCAGTTCATACTCCTAGAGAGTGCCATGCTAGCTCCTCGTTAAAGTTTGGAGAGCCACTACAGGGAGAGGCAGCTGCAGGGGCAAGCTTGGGTGCTCTGTGAAGCATTTGTGCCTATTTGTGCTCCAGGGGAAATGCTTTACTTCCCTAATTAAGGGCCAAGACCATGGTTTCATCCTTTGAATTTTAGTACAGTGTACATAGTAGGCCCTTAGTGAATGTATACTCAATTGAGGTCATTTTATGGACGAGCTTTGTAAAGAGTAGCAGATATGAAGTGAAAATTTTATTAGATTATTCGAGGCTGTTTGGACAGATACATCAAGTTGGTGGGAATAGGTTTTGATAGCTTTGGTGTATGGTTAACAGAATTGGAAGGTTGCTCAGAAGAAGAGTTGGTGTTAACTGCTATGTTGAAACTTCTTTTGTCGTTGTTTCACTTTTTTTTTTTTGCTTTTTCCCTTTCACCCCTAATTCTCTTAAGCCCTATACCCTCTGTCTCTGGCATCCACCAAACTGTTCTCTCTGTATCTATGAGCATGCTTTTATTGTTGTTGTTTTGTTTTGTTTTTAGATTACACATGTAAGAGAGATCATATGGTATTTGTCTTCTCTGACTTACTTCCACTTAGCATAATGCCCTCAGGGTCCATCCATGATGTCACAAATGACAAAATTTCGTTTCTTTTTTATGGCTGAATAATATTCCTTTATCCATATACACTTACACACACGAGGGTTTTTTTTTCGTTTTTAATGTTTTGAAATTTAAATCCAAGTTAACATACAGTTTAATAATGATTTCAGGAGTAGAGGTTAGTGATTCATCACTTACATATAACCCCAGTGCTCATCCAAACAGTTGTGCTTCTTAATGCCCATCACCCTTTTAGCCCTTTGCCCCCACCCGACACCTGGCCAGCAACCTTCAGTTTGTTCTCTGTATTTAAGAGTCTCTTATGGTTTGCCTCCCTCTCTGTTTTTATCTTATTTTTCCCCTTCCCTTCCCCTGTGTTCATCTGTTTCCTAAATTCCACATATAAACTAAGTCATGGTATTTCTTTCTCTGACTTATTTTGTTTTTCATAATACACTCTAGTTTTATCACATTGTTGGAAATGGCAAGATTTCATTCTTTTTGATCACTGAGTAAGATTCCAGAATGTGTGTGTATGTGTACCTGTACATACATACATACACCACTTTTTTATCCATTTGTCAGTCGATAGGCATTTGGGCTTATTCCATACTTTGGCTATTGTTGATATGATTGCTGTTATAACATTGGGGTGCATGTGCCCCTTCAAATCAGTATTTTTGTATCCTTTGGGTAAATACCTAGTGATGCAATTGCTGGGTCATAGGGTAGTTCTGTTTTTAACTTTTTAGGGGAACCTCCACACTGTTTTCCAGAGTGGCTACACCAGTTTACATTCCCACGAGCAGAGAAAAAGGCTTCATTCCCTTTTCTCCACATCCTCGCCAACATCTTTTGTTTCCTGAGTTGTTAACTTTAGCCATTCTGACAGGTGTGAGGTAGTATCGTAGTTTCTTTTTCCATTCATCCATTGATGGACACTTAGGTTATTTCCATATCTTGGTCCTTACAAATAATGCTGCAGAGAACATGAAGGTATACATAATCTTTTTAGGTTAATGTTTTTGTTTTCTTCAGATTAATACTCAGATGTGGAATTGCTGGTTCATATGGTAGTTTACTTTTTTGAGAGACCTTCATACTGTTTTCCTCTGTAAGCGGCTGTACCAGTTTACGTTTCCACCAACAGCTCACAAAGATTTCTTCCTTCCCTCCCCCAAGATACTTGCCAAAACTTGTTATCTTGACATTTTTGGTGATAGCCATTTTAACAACTATGACATGATCTCTCATTGTGGTTTTGATTTATATTTTCCTAGTGACTAATGATGTTGAGGATCTTTTCGTATTCCTGTCAGTCATCTGTATGCTGCCTTTGAAAAAATGTCTATTCAGATCTTCTGCCCATTTTATAAAATATCAGCTGTGTTTTTGCTGTTAAGTTATAGGAGTTCTTTATATATTTTGGATATTAGGCCTTGATCAGGTAGGTATATGATGTGCAGTTATTTTCTCCAATTTAGTAGGTTGCCTTTTCATTTTGTTGATGGTTTCCTTTGCTGTGCAGAAGCTTTTTAATATGATGTCTTGCTTGTTTATTTTTACTTTTACTGCTTTCACTTTTTTGTTGTTGTTGCTTTCACTTTTGGTGTCGGATTGAAAAATAATGGCCAAGACCTGTGTCAAGGAGCTTTTCTTAAATAGTTTCATGGGTTCACATCTTATCCTCAAGTCTTTAATCCATTTTCGTTCATGGTGTAAGATAGTGGTCAAGATACATTCTTTGCGTATGGCTGCCCAGTTTTCCCAACACCACTTGTTCAAGAGACTGTCCTGTCCCTCTTGCATATTTTTGCTTCTTTTGTAGTAAATCAATTGAGCATATATGCACAGGTTTATTTCTGTGCTATTTTGTTCTTTTGAGCTATGTGTCTAATTTTTATGCCAATACCATACTGTTATGATTACTATAGCTTTGTAATGTAGTTTGAAATCAGAGAGTGTGATACCTCCAGCTTGTTCTTTCTCTTGATTGCTTTGGTTATTAAGGGTTTTTGTCATTCCATGCAAATTTTAGAATTACTTGTCTTATTTCTTTGAAAAATACCATTAGAATTTAGCTGGTTTGAGTAGTAAAGACATTTTAACAATATTGATGCTTCCAATCCATGTGCAGAATCTTTCCATTTATTTGTGTCGTCTTGAACTATTTTTATTAATGTCTTATAGTTGTCACCTACAAGGAGGTTAAAATTGGTTAAATTTCGGGCGCCTGGGTGGCTCAGTCAGTTAAGCATCTGGCTTCGGCTCAGGTCATGATCTCACAGTTCATGGATTCAAGCCCCACATCAGGCTCTGTGCTGACAGCTCAGAGCCTGGAGGCTGCTTCAGATTCTCTGTCTCCCTCTCTCTCTGACCTGCCCCTCCTCATGCTGTCTCTCTCTGTCTCTCAAAAATAAATAAAAAAACATTAAGAAAAAAATTTTTTTAGTTGGTTAAATTTTTTCCTAGGTATTGTATTCTTCCTGATGCAGTTGTAAATGGTATTGTTTTATTTCTCTTTGTGATAGTTTGCTGTTATAAAAATGCAAACGGTTTCTTGTGAATTGATTTTGTATCCTACAACTTAATTTTTATTCTAATGGTTTTTGGGCTTTCTATATATAATGTCAAATCATCTTCAGATACTGACAGTTTTATTTCTTCCTTTCCAATTTGGATGATTTTGTTTCTTTTTCTTGCCTAATTGCTCTGGCCAGGACTTCAGTACTATGTTGAACAATGGTGAATATGGACATACTCGTCTTGTCCCTGATCTCAGAGGAAGGGCTTTCAGCCTTTTTTTTTTTTTTTTAATGTTTTATTTATTTTTGAGAGCAAAGGCAGGAACGGGGGAGTGGCACAGAGAGAGGGAGACAGAAGATCCAAAGTGGGCGCTGTGCTGACAGCAGAGAGTCCAATGCAGGGTTCAAACCCATGAAACGTGAGATGATGACCCAAGCCAAAGTTGAATTCTCAACTGACTGAGCCACCCAGGTGGCCCAGGCTTTCAGCTTTTTACTGTTGAGTATAATAGCTGTGGCTTGTCAGTTGCCTTTCTTATGTTGAGGTGTTTTCCCTCCATACTCACTTTGTCGAGAATTTTTATCATCACGATACATTTGAAAACCTAAAACCATACAAAAATCTGCACATGAATGTTTATAGCAGTATTATGATAATCTTCAAATGCTGGAAATAACTAAGATGTCTTTCAGTAGGTGAATGAATAAAGAAACCATGGTACATTTATACAATAGAATATTATTATTTGATAATATAAAATGAGCTCTCAAGCCATAAGAAAACATGGTGAATCTTTTTTTTTTCTTAAATGTTTGCTTATTTTTGAGAGAGAGAGAGAGAGAGAGAGAACACACTAGTGGGGGAGGGGCAGGGAGCGAGGGAGTCAGAATCTGAAGCAGGTTCCAGGCTTTGAGCTTTGTCAGCACAGAGTCCAATGTGGGGCTTGAACTCACGAGCTGTGAGATCATGATCTGAGCCAAAGTAGGATGCTCAACCAACTGAGCCACCCAGGCGCCCCACAAACATGGGTGAGTCTTAAATGCCTCTTACTGAGTGAAAGAAGCTGGTCTGAAAAGGCAGCACTCTATATGATTTCATGATTTCTATATGATTTCTGTGATCTGGAAAATGGAAAACTAAAGTGATGTTTCAGAGATCAGTGGTTGCTGGGGTTTGGGGGTGAGAGAAGGAGGATTGAATTGTGGGAAGTTTTAGAGCAGTGAAATTATCTGTATGATACCAGAATGGTGGATTGAATTTGTCAAAACACATAGAACTTTATAGCTTAATAGAACTTTACTGTTCACAGAGAGTTAACCTTAATATATGCAAATTTAAAAAATCATTTAGGGGATTGGAAGATCCCAGGGTGGAAGACAATGTGACAAAACAGACTTTACTCTATTACAAATGTAAGAAACCATCTCATTGAAGGGGGTAGAAGGAAAAGGTACTAACCTAAGTAACTTTGGAAATAAATGGAGTCTGTTAAGACTAAAAGCAGAAGACCTACACATTATCCAGTTCATAAAGTTTCCCACGGGGTACAGGTTAACAATTCTGATAACTGTTATACATACATACTGAAATTCAACAATAAAGTAAATGGATGGTTGCTGATTGAAGCCAGATTTCTTCTCACTGTTGGCCTTTACAGATAAACAAGGTGGTGGGGGGTTTAGGATGATTTATGTGCTAATGGATTAGATTTGGAGACATCGGTAAGAACTCATGTGTAGCTTATTATAGATGGTTACATATGGAAATGTTTATAATGTGTACAGACAGATTCATATACACATTTTTATTTTCTTGCTTGGTCAGCTGAAGTAATAATCTTAGAAGTAATGACATCCCAGTAGTGATAAGCATACCTGGCACCCAGATCTTGGTTTTTAATATATTTCTCTATTCTCTTGGATAAAAAGAGTTCCAGAACTGGGGCAGGAAATATACAAGATGAGTATGGAGCATATTGTAATGCCACAAAGTAAAGGAAGTACTTTAACACACACACACATCCCCCTCCACTCCCCACCCCCCGCTGATAGGACCACATCAAAGGAACAGAAGAGCTAACTGTGAAAAGAGCTCCCAGTAACTAAAGCTGGAGGAATTTGAGCAGCAAAATAAACAAACTGGTAATGGATTATAGTCCGAAGTATAAAACTCCATGAATCCATTCTGCTATACTTAGTGATTGATTAGATAAATAAAGGTGGCAGAAGAGACAAATTTACTGTACATAAGAATTCATAATTATTTATGGTAGGCTCACCCTCCTTGAGGGAGTATTATCTAAGTGTCCATTTTTTAAGTGTGGGCTATGAGTAGTGATTTCCTTCCAAACAGTACAGTATGGAAAGAAGGGAGGGAGTAACTTTAATATGGAGATATTATACTCTCTCAGCCAGGTGATCAAGATTAACATCAGCAGTGATAATCACCCCTGATATGTTGTAATGAGAATGACACTTTACCTCTATGGTCTTTGGCTCCCAAGCCCATAATCCCAATCTAACTATGAGAAAAACATCATACAAACCCAAATTGGCAGACATTCTATAGAATACGTGATATGTACTCTTCCTAATTGTCAGGGTATCAAAAACAAGTCTGAGAAACTGTCATTGTTAGGAGGACCGTAAGGAGACATGACAACTAAATGTAATGTGGTTAAATGTAATATGGTATCCTGGATGGAATTCTAGAACAGAAAAATTTGTAAAAGTTAAGGAAGTACATGAATGAAGTATGGACTTAAATTTAATACTGTATCAGTATTGGTTTGTTAATTGTAACGAATATACCAAACTAGCATAAGATGTTAATGATGGGAAATTGGGTTCCAGGTGTATAGGAACTTTCTCTACCATCTTAGCAACTTTTCTATACATCTAGAAATGTTCTGAAAATCTTACAAAACTATTTCAGAATGGTACACAGCTAGAATTGCTTACACTTATTCCCAAATGGAATTTTTAAAATTTTCTTATAAATAAAAGTGAATTCAGGGGCACCTGGGTGACTCAGTCGGTTGAGCTTCTGACTTCAGCTCAGGCCATGAGCTCATGGTTTATGAGTTTGAATCTGCTTATTTGCTGTCAGCACGAAGCCTCCTTCAGATACTCCCTCCTTCCCCCGCCCCCATTCAAGTGCTCGAGAGCTCGCTCGCGCTGCTCGTGCTCTCTCTCTCTCAAAAATAAAAAAAAACAACCAACTAATTTGGATAACAAACCAACCAAAAAGATCCTGTGATGATCCTAGAGGTCCCAATATGAGAATTATCTTCTCATATTTATCACTTGCAAGACCCAAGCAGCTTCTTTTAATTAATTATAAACTTTTAATTTAATTCTGAAATTGAGAAGTGGAAACTGGTTTTCACCTGACCTCCATACAGGTTTATGCAACATTGAAAAGTCCATAGACCCTGAAGGGTCTTGTGCTAACCTACTACTTTGCTTAATAATTGTTTATTTTTGTATATTACTAGAAATGTTCATAAATGAGAAATTGTAGATACCGAATCTTCCTCTGATGCCCTGAATAGAGCTCAACAAAGTTTGTTCTAATTACACGTAAGCTGGTTGAAAAACACCATGTAGTTTAGAAATGTAACAGTGCTTATATATCCTTTTGCGAGGGAGAGTTTTTAATATCCAAAATAAACTCTGAGCCTTAGACTAGAAAGCATTCTGAAACATCTTTATTCATTCTGCTTAAATAGGTCATACTCTGTTGACTTAGAGAGGATAGTACCCAACGTCCAGATTGAATAATATTCTCAAACCTCTGGAAACAAACTTCAGTTATTTCTGAAATTGGTTCACCGTTCCCCTCTTCAAAAGTCTATTTCTACTAGGTCTGACCTGGAGGGTAGAGGGACCCCTGAAACTGTAGCTAGGTTTAAGAACTAAAGGGCTTGATGCAAATGCATCGCGTGAGAGACAGACTGTGTTCTGTTATAAATGATCTCCATACGGGTGTTCTTTCCTGCTCAATTTATTTTGTGTTTCTGGGATCTTTCCACAGAGCAGAGCAACATAAACTATGTAGCGATCTTATCGTTTATTGGGCTTTGGGCCAGAAGTACAGAGCTCCAGATTTTAGAGAGTATAGCTTAATTTTCTGTGCTGTAAAATTACATGCTTGATATTAGCACTTGCTCATTTTTTAGCCATTCATTCATTCCCATGGTCATAGGTAAATATCCTAAAATTGTATGATGTAATTAGTGTAGTGAGATGTCTAATTTATGTAGTTTTGGAAAACTTTTTTCAGAGTGTGGATAAACATGTATTGGTACATTTCCACAGCTCCCAACAGTCTCTGTAGAGAAAGAGGAATAAGAGTAAAGGTATCTTCTTTGTCCCAGGGAATAAAAAAATTAGTTGCACACACAAAAATAGTGGCTGGCTGTTGGCCTGAATTCTTCTCATCCCTTTTCTTTTAGTCTAAATATTGACATACTGTATGAATGCAGAGTTTAACAATTCATTTGCTACCTTTATGCTAGATTCTCTGGTTATTGTTTGTTTTAGTCTTCCCATTATTTGAAACATAAGAATAGTTGCCAAATTCACTAAAACTTTAGAACTTAAGATTTTTGATTTGTTTTCAAGTAGCTAATGTTCTACTGAGCTTCCGATATTTCTGTGTCTCCTTTGAAATAGTTGACATACCGGGTGTCTGGGTGGCTCAGTTGGTTAAGCGTCCGACTTCAGCTCAGGTCACGATCTCACAGCTTGTGGGTTTGAGCCCCATGTCAGGCTCTGAGGTCAGGCTCTGTGCTGACAGCTCAGAGCCTGAAACCTGCTTCAGAGTCTGTTTCTCTCTCTCTCTCTGCCCCTCCCCTGCTCACACTCTGTCTCTATCGACAACAAATAAATTAAAAAAAAAGAAAGAAAGAAATAGTTGACATACTAGTGAAAACAAGACTAAATCAGATCAGATTGCTCAATGATCAAAAAAGTAGTTTGGTTGTCCCTCCACCCCCCACTCATGTGTGCATGTGTGTACTCTCTGTTTCTCAAAAATAAATAAAATTTTAAAAAGGAGACATAGTCTGGTTATTTTTGACTGATTAGCTAGATTTTAATATTCTTTAAACATTTTTTTTAAATGTTTTATTTATTTTTGAGAGGAGAGAGGGTCAGTGTGATCAGGGGAGGGTCAGAGAGAGAGGGAGACACAGAATCCGAAGACAGGCTCCAGGTTCTGAGCTAGCTGTCAGCACAGAGCCCGACAGGGGACTTGAATCCATGAACCATGAGATCATTATTTGAGCTGAAGTCAGATGCTTAACCAACTGAGCCACCCCGGTGCCCCACTAGATTTTAATATTGTTGAAGGTCAGATGCTTGTATGTCTGACCCAGGGCTTAATAAATTATGTAGTGGGTTTTCAGGAGAAAGTACCCTTTTCCTCTTTTTTGACCAAGATCTCTGCTGTGTAATTACCAGAACTGGAAAAGCTGAGCTAATTTCTTGTATTACCAGATGGATGTGTTATTTACCAGTGAAAATGTTAAGTAAAGGATGACCCAGAAGTTTTGTCTAATTTAAAAAGGAGAACCTGAATACTCAGTATTCAGGAGTATCGAATATTCAGAGATGTGATTTTCATTAAATTATCAAAATATAGTACTATAAGTGCTCATTTGTTATATAAGCGTATATAATTATAAACTAGGCTTAGTTGAACAATAAACACTTGCCAATCTCAGTGTAAAGACATAAGAACAAATATTTTTGTCAGGACAGAGTCTAGTTTTGAATTATGCCAAAGTATTTTACCTTAATTTATAATTATTAAAACATGTTTATATTGTATTTTCTTATAAATGGGAATTAAAGAAGTTTGAGTAAATGAACTTCTAGTATAAAGTCATGCAGAATCTTGAGTTCCAGTTTATATCTCTTTTCCTTCTGCCTTCAGGGCACCCATCAATCACTGTTTATTACTGTGGTTCCCTGTAACCCAGCCATCAACTTCTCAATGAAAACACTTTTTTTTTTGAGAGAGAGAGGGCTAGCTAGCGTGCATGAGAGCAGACCAGAGAGGGGCAAAGAGAATGGGAGAGAGAAATCCCAAGCAGACCCTGCACTGTTAGCACAGAGCCCAGTGCGGGGCTTGAACCCATGAACTGTGAGATCATGACCTGAGCCAAAACAGAGAGTCAGATGCTTAACCAACTGAGCCATCCAGGAGCCCCTGAATGAAAACACTCTGAATTTAGTTTTTCTTAGGGACTCTAATATTGAATGGCAACTAACTTTCTGTTCCTCTCAACTTCCCTTTTAATTTTGTTGTATAGACCATATGCTCACCATTCAGCTTTCCAGGGTTTGGGTTTATAGTGGTCCCTTGGAGGAAGTTTTCAGTACCATGTTTTTTAAAATTTGGTAACATATGCTGGGTGTAGAATATGGGGAGAGGCTATGGCAGTGGCTTCGAATTAATATCCTAGAACTTGAATACTACACAGTTGGGATTTTGTGGTTATATTAAACTTTTGTGTATTATGAGATTGATTTCTGATAGCAGGTATATGGTAGAATCTCTGCAAAGGAGAAATCTGATTTCCAGCACGTTAGCTGTTAGCATTATATTGCCTGCCTTGAAGATGTGACTGATGTTCTTCCTCTGTGGGATTTCTTTCCTTCCCCCTTCCTTCCTTCCTCCCCCCCCTTTTTTTTAACTTATGGGGGCATCTTTTGGGGTTACTTTAGGATGGTAGTATCCAATGTTTTTGTCTGTGGGATTTCTTTCTTTACTCAGTAATTCATTCATTCATTCAACATTCTTTTTGGGTTGCTTTAGGACAGCAGTATCTTGATATAGACAACATGCTATTAGAGATGAAAAATCTTTGTTTTTGACAATAGGAGCTGTTGATTCACATGGAAGTGAACAATACTAAATGTAACAACTTTTTAATTTGTGATTTTGAGCCTTTATTTTCCAGATTTTGAATATTTGAATGTGTACATATAAATTCATAACCTTCAAACTTCACTTTTTAGCCTGACATATTATGTTACTGTAGAATAGGAATGATACAGAAAAATAAGATCCAGGGATTATTCTCAGTCTTTGCTTTTAACTATTTAAAGTTAAAACTTTAGTCCCTTCTATTAAACATGTAGCAGTTTAACACTATATGATAAAAGTGTGCCAGATTGGAAAACACAGAGACAGTTCTTTTGGGTGGCTCAGGTGCTGCCAGTACAGATCCTGATGTGGGGTTCAAACTCATGAACCATGAGATCATGACCTGAGCCAAACTCAAGAGTCGGACATTCAACTGCCTGAGCTACCTGGTGCCCCTCAAACTGGGAAATTATTATGATCCCTTCTAACTCTGAAAGGTGGCAGTTATTTTGGCATCACAAATTAGTGGCAATATATATGGATAGTGGAATGTTCAGCCTCTCACAAGAATAGATGGACAGTCTTCACCAAGGTAATCAGCTTTGAAAGAGTAGTGGCTTTGAAGTTTTCATATGAACAAGATTGAAAATGAGAGTCTGCTCAGCAGATTTTCAGAGAATCTGTGATAAATTTCTTTAGTGCCACTTCAAACCCCAGGAGCTCCACATAGGATAGTTTTATTTGGGGTTCTGTTATGGACCTAATCTGTTCTATATGTCTAGTCTCACTGGACAGATCTGTCTAAGCATTTTTTGAAAAGGAGTACTAAAGTCTCCAAGATGGGGTTTAATATCTTTACCAAAAGATGGCAGACATTGACAGATGGTTTCTAAGGATAATTCCTTGCAATCAAACCTTAATTTCTTTATAGTGCCAGTATATAAAATAAGTATAGGTATGTATTATTACATTGGTAATAAGAGATAACAGTTGACTGCCAAAAATAGACTTTTTATAGCACCCAGTTTTTCTAGATCAGAATCCTGTAGCATAGTCGAATGAGTTCTTAAACAAGATTGATGAGTGCCTGGGTGGCTCAGGTCCAACTTTGGCTCAGGTCATGATCTCATGGTTTGTGAATTTGAGCCCTCATTAGGCTCACTGCTGCCAGTGGCAGAGCCCACTTCAGATCTTCTGTGCCCCGGGCCCCCCCCCCCCCCCCCCCCCCCCCCCCCCCGTCAAAAACAAGTAAACATTAGGAAAAAAAAAAAAGATTGGCAAGTCTCCATCCTTCTCCCAGTTTAGAGCTCTTGGGCAAGTCATTTAACAGCTCTGAGAGACTGTTTACTTATTTGTAGAATGGTAATACTATCTTATTCTGTGTGTCATAGAATTCTGTGAAAATAAAATATGTATATTAAAACATTCTGAAAATAGTATTGAAGAATTTATGGCCATGATTCTTTTTACAAGCCTATATTATGTTTGGGAAGGGGAAGAATCCAATAGTTTAAAATTATTTATGAAATCAGTTTCTACACTCTTTTATTTTAGAATTAACAAAACTGAGATCTGTCTCACATAGCTAGTAAGTTGCCAATTCTCAAAACTATAACTTATGTCTACTGAATAATTCAGTTTCTCTTTTCCTAAACACCATATTTTTTTCCACTTTACACTGAAAATTAGTCTTGCACTTCTCATGCTGCTCCTCTTAAAAAGTTGGAATGGAAGGGGAAAAACTGGTTTTACATTTTTATATCCTTTTTTAGACAAAAGCATTTAAGATTGATTTCTGGAAGGATAATTATGACTGCATCACTGAAGTCCAAGCCATACTCTAGATTTTAAAGGGGAAGTACCAGTATGTTTAAATCTGGTCGTCTTTGGTACCCTGCTCTCTGATGGTGGATGTTCCTTAAGGCCTGGACCATTTTGGGATTTTGTGTAGAATCTAGTTATGAACTGTGTGGTATTTTTACTTGATTCTAAGTAAGTCATGATCATGTATATTTTCAGCATATATGGTGGAATTATTTATTGTAAGAAGTAGAAAACACTTGACAGAAGCTACCTTTCTTAGAACACCTTTGAAATCAGAGTAATTTTGCTTCCTTTGCCAGTTATGACAAATAGCTTTCCATTTATAGAATGTCATACAAGAGTCTGAATACATTAAATCAAATAATCACTTTTCTTACAATGATGGATTTTTTAAAAATCTTTTTAATTATTATACAGTTATTACATTCTACGTAGTTAATAATGTGTGACTTGCCAAGAGGAGAATATTACATCTGAAAAATCTTAATTTGATCAGGTTTCTAGAACATTTAAAAAAAGTAGATTCAGAATATTTCTGTGGTTTTAGAGTTCTTTGCTATGTATGAGATAAAGTGGACTACATGTGTTATCAATCTATATGAACCGGAACGTACAGTTCAGCGGAACATGAATTCATATATGGACATTCAGCACGTATATTAAGCCCATAATTCTGGTCCTTTGAAACTGCTGTAAAAAGTTATTAATTAGGTAATCACAGATCATTGAACCAGAAGAGTCTTCTCAGTGGCGTGCTAGGTGAACTCAGATGAAGGCAGAGCCAGCTAGCCTCAGCAGCTGTCCTGCACAGCGGAGCTCTGAGGCGCGCACTGAACATGTGTAAGAGCAGTTACTTTCACTTCAGTTTCCTGTAGTGTCCGTCTCAGGGTGCGTCAGATTCCCAGTATGACACACAGTGTATAATTTGTATATCTGTATAGTCTTCTGTGGGGGGAAAGCAGGGGGGGGAGAAAGTGAATTCAGTAACAGAAAATGTAAGTTAAGTTGACCAGCTGTTGTGTGTCTTTACATTTAATGTAAAGGAATGTGGGACCATGAGAAATTTCACACCAATTTTATTTCACACTAAATAATTATAGTTGTTTCTTTTTTATACAAAACATGTGAAATTTGCCTAATTAAGAGACCCTCCTTCCTAAATTAAATACAAATTTAGCTTTTCTCAGGAAAGTGCTGCTTTGAGAGTGCTTTTTCCTCATTTAGTGTTATTAATGCAAAATAATTGCTTATATCTAGCTAAAACATAGCTAGTTTGCTTTTTGAATAGCAGAGAATACAAAACTTACCCACATGTTTCTCTTCAGGAGAAAATAAAACTTTTACATAGTACTGACATGTGCTCAGCCTATAGAGGATGAGATCGATTCATTCATTCATTCATTCATTCATTTATTTTGACTGATGGTTTTGTTAGCTGTGGATTGTTCAGGGAGGAAGGGGGAGCAAAAAGTGTAGATTCCTTGAAACCACAGCTATCAAAGTTTCAAAGACCTTAGGAGTTGCCTCACCTAGTGTGTCTAATCTTATCCTCACCCTGTTCCTCATCCCCACCCCCCACCCCCCAATCCAGACTTGAGTGGGAGAAGAGAGTCTGCACAGCTCCAATGGTAAATCATCCACAATCTTGGGATTGGTGGGGAGGATTAAAAAAATGCAACCAGTGGTCTTGATTGTTCTTGTTTGCTAGTGCACACGCATACCCACCCCACCCATATCTGTTGAGAGTCCAGCGCCCCCAGGTCCCAGAGAACAGAGGGGTATGGAGAAGTTATTTGAATTTGGTCGTTCTCAGACTTTGGATTGCATTAAGTTGTTAGAAAGAGAAAAGGAAGAGTGACCGACAAAAGATTGCTAACTTTTATTTAATCAGTTGGATATTTAAAATCACCAAAAGAATTACAAATTAGTAAATTATAAGGAACATTAAATGTAACCGTGTAGAATATATTTAGCCTTATGAAAAACTGATACTGTTCTTATCATTTCACTATGAAAAATTTCATCACCTGATCTATGGCCCAGGATTTATAAATTACTGATCAAATGATCATAATTAACTTGAACAATAATGTAACAATTTAAAATGAAAAACTATAATGTTAGCCTGTTGCAGCTCAAAGTTAATTCTTGGCTTGATGGTAAGCACTGCTGCACAATAGTACTTTTGTTGGCTTATTTTGAGAGAGGGAGAGGGAGAGAAAAGGAGAGAGGTGGGAGGGAAGGGAGAGAATATCAAGCAGAACAGCTTGGAACCTGATGTGGACTTGATCTCATGAGCAGGATCACAGCCTGAGCCAGTGTCAAGAGTCAGACGCTTAACTGATTGAACTGCCCAGTCGCCCCATGCAAAATAGTATTTTTAATTAAATTCAGGCTTGTAGAAAATTTGAACACAACTGAGAAGGCAGTTCAGATCAGAGTCAGTAGGTACTCACAGAGATGGGTGGTATACATTACTGTATTGAATTAACTCACAAATACAATTCTTATGAGATGGTGGAACAGATTCCTTGAGATCTTGAACAATGATTTAGGACCGTGCTACTCAAAGTATAATCCAGGAACTAGTTACATTAGTATTACTTGGGAGTTGCTGGAAATGCAGAATTCAGGCCCTACACCTCACCTGCTGACTCATAATCTGCATTGTATAAGGATCCCCAGGTGATTTACATACATAGAATTAGATACTGATTTAGGGGACCTTTCTGAAAGCAGGAGTTTTGGTTAGGGAATTTTCACATGGCTTTTGCCTTATCTAATTAACAAGTATTCCAAAATGAGGATTGTTAGAAGACATAGGTTGTTTAAACTAGCAATTAAGACTAGCCTAAAATTGTGGTATACAGAGG
>NC_043706.1:35358650-35433292 GCF_006229205.1 Suricata suricatta
CCCGTGCAGCTGTTTCTAAAGTTATTTTTTCAGATTTTTATGCTTGGGAAAATTGCAAATAGAGGAATAGTTTTTAAGCAGTAAGAAATTTATGTCACAATTTTTGGACTATTAGTAATAAGCAATGGAATTTTGAAATAAAAATGAAAACAAAGTAGGAAAACAGCCTTAAAAGTTTTCTTCTCCATTCACTTCTTCTCCAGCCCAGCTAGTTTCAAGGCTCTGTTTTCAGTGAACATTTTGAACATGAGGATTCCTCTCTTATCTGTACATGTGTAGCAGTGGGGAGATCCTTTCCCCATCCCTCTCCCCCTCCATCCTCCTTCTATTCCACTCCCATCCCAGATAGTTTGTTAGCTTAAATTTAGCCTCTTGAAGACGGTACTAAACGTTTTGAGGACTTTGTTACTTACACAAAGACTATTGCTCACTTTTAAAGGCTGGTTGAAGAGCATAGGTTTAGACCTGCTGAGTGTGATAGGATTTGTAAGAATTACAGTTGAATTTCTAGTAATAGATATTTAAATATATAAGCATTCCTTTTATGCATGTATGTGGGGTTCAGAGTACTTACTACCCTATAGTTACTTAAGAATTCCTTTGGAGATGCGCACTTGCAAGCATCTTGTTCAAAGACTGGCTGTCTTCCTCCTGCACTAGAATTGGTTCCCTTACTGTCTTGTCAGTAAGTAGTAAGTACTTGAATTGCCTTCTGTGGAGAAACTGAATGATTGAAGGACCTGAGCAGAGGGAGTCTTCATTGTATACCTTCTTGTTCTTTTTGAATTTGAAGCCCTATGGATAGATTATTAATTAAATAAATAAAATTTAAAGGAAAAAATTTCTACACTTCTTCACTAAGATTGTATCATTTCTGATGCCAGCCACTTTTGTGTGGAAGGGGAGAAAATACAAGGTTTGGGTGGCGTCTTGTCAAGGAATAAGTGCTTTTGGCCTTAGTCCCTAGCTAACTACTCCCTACTCCCTTACTCTCTACCCTAATACCCTATACTTGGGGTGGTAGATTTCTTCTCTTTTTCCCACAGTGGCAAGTAGCTTCCAAAACACTGCTGGATACCAGGTTATGAAAGAGCCAGTGTTTATCTCCCACTCTGCAGTCTTCAGTGTAAATATCCAAAAATAGGTATTTTGGGGAGAGACCAGGCCATATTCCAAATCTCTCTCGTACATCTGTTAGTCTGTAAGAAGGTGCCAAAACTGCATTCAGAGCTCTTATAGGACCCTGCCTTAACCTATAATATGTAGCCACCATCCAGATTTTATTTTGGAAAAGTGTTGATTTAGTTACTTTTGGAGGGGTTTTTCCAAGAAATTTGTGAGCCAAATTAGGTCTCCTCCTTCCAATTGTATTCACACACCAATAGAGAGACTCTCTCTGCTTTGATCTGGAAACATTTTAAGGGATCAGATGTTATGACTGGTAGTTATCACTACCTTTTAAGTTACAGGGTGTGTAATCAGTCACCAGAAGAACGGTAAGTTATAGTTACATTACTGTCTGTGAAATTTAAAGTTTAAGTCTTAAATCTCTCAGTCTTCCTGATGAAATGAGAATTTTAGTGGGAGTGGGAGGGTTGTGGAGAAAAACTCTACTTTGTTCTGCTATCAGATAACTAGCCAGGAGGATACAGGCTGTTTTGGAGCCCAAAGCCTCAGTACAGGACTTTAACTGGATTTTGAAAGTTGATTTATAATATCATCATTTAGATTAGATTAATTCAGGTTCAGTGGTGTGCCTTTTACTTTCATCTGCAGCTGTTAGTCTTTTCATGCCTTTGTTAGAGCTTCAGTGGGAATGGAGTAATGACAGATTGTGAGAAACTCGAACTTCTCTGTTTTAGTTTGTTAATTTAGCTGAACTTTTCTCTAAATACTTTGTATGCAGCATATGAAAGATAGTTGGCGAATGCTTAATTGCAAGGTCACATTTGAAGATAGATGTGCTCCCATAGGGCTGTGCCTTACATATCTAATAGTTTGTGATTGTCACAAAGCCCTGAAAAGAATATGAGCTTATAATATATTGCTACATTCTGGTAAAATCTTCAGCCTGATAGTGAAGCTGTTCTTTATCAATTACATTGTGAGTAACAGCACTAGTATATTGGGTGTGCCTATGGTCATATTTGGCTATTTTGTAGTTATTTGGATGCACTAAAAAACCATCTTCAGTATGTTTAAGGGATTTTATACATATGTGCTTGATTACACACTTTTAAGAAATAATGAACATCCTTTATAAACTTCTAAAATAGATGGTGTGTGCTGGTATATCAGCTCTCGATTACAAATCTTTTCTAGTCTTTACTCCATTTTTAACTGATAACCTTGGGCAAACCACTTTTTCTGTGCATTAATTTCCTCTTCTGTAAAAATAGGAAAGTAGTCAATGTGTTATTTAAGGTCGATTAATATCCTGTGATTATTCATCTAATTTTATATAGTTCAGGGCAGTTTTATAGATGAAGAAGAAAATTGGCTAAGTTGATTTAGTATGTGATTGAAAAAAAGTAGATAGCCATGAAGTTGGAAAAAGGAGAAGAAAAAAAACAACATTAACATTAGTAATAGTTGGTGGAAAAGTAGATTTGTATTAAGAACAACAGATGTTCAGGACCAGCCCTAGAGTGACTTTCAGCATCCTTCCTGAGGTTCACTTTCCCAACCCTGAGTTAATGCTTGCTCTCTCCTTTCTGCCTCTCCATATTCCTCTCCCAGTAGTCACTGTGGCTCCCTCTGACACCTGGCTTTTTCCCGTCATTAACTCATGCCTACACGCTGCATTAAAATTTTTCTGGTTCCAGTGTTGAGTTCTAAACTAACATGATAAACTATGTTGATTTTTGAAAAAACAGCTTTATTGAGATATAACTCACATTCCATAAAATTTACCCATTTAAATTTTACAAGTCAGTGGTTTTTAGTATATTCACAGGGTTGTGCAGCCATTACCACAATCTAATTTTGGAATAATTTCATCTTCCTGAAAAATTTCATATCCATAAACTGTATTGATTTGATCATACTTAATGTGGATTCTTAACCACATATTTTGTACTATAGTTGTGGACCTCTCAAACACCATTTTGTGATGGAGGTTTTAGACACTGTGGTAAAGATGTAGAAAACAGGTTGTTTTGGTCAGTGCCATGCTGTTAATAAGGGCAGGCCCTAGAGATGGAATGAATGGTTTACCTCATTCGTGTTTTGTTAAGGGTTAGGACGCAGAATTTTGGGGAAAGTTGGGCTTGTTTCTTGAGGGATCTGTGGCTGGCCTGTACCAATGACCATGTAAAAACAGTGATAAGGAGGAATGTTTTTGTCTTAATGTGGTAAGGAATAGTGACTGAATACTTCTCCGTGTTATGAATAGTAAAATAATTACCACCTGTACACATACCTATTTTGCATGTGTAGATCTTTACAGGAGGAACCTTTTCTTTAAAGATATGAAGGAGGGACACCTGGGTGGCTCAGTCAGTTGAGTGTCTGACTTCGGCTCAGGTCATGATCTCACAGTTGGTGAGTTTGAGCCCTACGTCGGGCTCTGTGTTGACAGCTCAGAGCCTGGAGCCTGCTTCAGATTCTGTGTCTTCCTCTCTCACTTCTCCTCCCCTGTTTTTGTTGTTTTTCTCTCTTTCCCTCCCAAAATAAATAAACATTACAAAAAAAAAGATTTGAAGGAGAATTATTCCCTTATATGAATGTCTTGATTTTGACCATCTCTTTTCATTCTTCTGATGAATTCATTAAGTCACGACCTATTATTAAGTGTTAGAATCAGTTTATTTTATAGGTTTTTAATGAAATTTGAAATCAGTTTTTTTGAGATACAGTTTTTAAAGTAAAATTCATTAATTTTAAGAGTATAATTTGATGAGCTTTTACTTATGTATATAGTTGTGTAAACATAATCACAATCATAATATAGAGCATTTCTATCACCCCAAGCTTTCCTCATACCTTCGTTGTAGTCATCATCTTCCATCACCCCTGACAACCACTGACCTGCTTTCTATTACTGTCATTTTTGTCTTTTCTAAAAAATTAGTATCAGTGGAGGTCTATGGTCTTTAGTCTTTTGTGTCTGGCTTCTTTCACTTAACACAGTGCCTTTTGGACTCATTTGTGTTTTTGCATATTTCAATAGTTTGTTCCTTGTCATTGCTTTCCATTTATTGAGTTGATGGATATTTAGGTTGTTTCCAGTTATGGACTATTTTGAGTTAAACTTCAGTGAACATTTGAATGTAGGTCTTTGTATTGACATAGGCTTTTAATTTTATTTGCATAAATACACGAGAGTGGCATTTTTGGATTGCATGTATGATAAGTATAGCAAATGTATGCTTACCTGTATAAGGAACTGCTAAATTGATTTTCAAGGTGGCTGTACCATTTTGCATTCCCACTGGGAATACCTCAGCATTCTAGTTGCTCCATGTCCTTGTCAACACTTGATATTGTCAAACTTTTCTGATTTTAGTCATTTCAGGTGAGTCTTTATATCTCATTATGGTTTTAAATTGCATTTCCTTAAGGTTTGTTTTTAATGGATGTGAATGTGGACTTTGTTGGTATTTGTGTTAATAGCACCAAATAGGAAGAAGCTTTGTTGGTTAGTTTTTCTTTTTTTTTCCTGATTGTTATTATTTGGCTTACTTTATGTTCTCAGAACATAATTTGATACTCTACAATCAGCAAATTTACTGCTATTAATTGATTTTTTGGTTTCCTAGAAGTTGGTTTTACTTAAAGTGTGATCAAATACTGTAAATAATTGCATCATCAAGATAATGCTTTCTTTGTGGTGGTACTTTATCAATTAGGATTCTGGGAAAATAAGACCTCATGTAAATCTTCAAAATGTTTTTTCCTCAGTTTATGAAAGGGTACGCAGCTGTATTTCATAAGTCATTTTTTTGTTTAAAACTATAATATGAAAAATTTAAATATAAAAGATAGCACTCAAGTATTGCCATTTAATAGTTGGAATATACATGGTATGTATAAAAGTACTATATCTGCATATAGTACTTTGAGGCCAATTCTGTAGAAGTCTTCATAATTGAGAATTTTAACGTCCTATGCTTTAATACATCAGTGGTGGGGCTTGGGGGAAGTAGGAAATGAAATGCTGCTGTACACCAAGCCCTGTCTGAGAAATTGTGTCTTGTTCCCAAGTAGATGGACACATTTGGTAAAATGTCTGACTGGCCAGACTTGCTATCCTAATTGTTAACACTTAAATGCCCTGAAAGAGTTTCTTTCTCTTTGAAACTAATTTTTAATCTTAATTGTAATGAAATGCGAGGGTCCAGAAATCTTAACTTGAATGTCAATTAAGAAATCTTAACTTGAATGCCTTTGACAGAGTAGAGAAGTTGATGGATACATCAGACTTGGCCACCCTCTAGTGGTTGCTATGGCCGTATTGCAACTTTAACTGATCCTCTCTTAGTATCCATCAGTAAAAGATAATGGCTGAGGGGGTTGTTGTTTCTATAGAATTCTTTTTTCGTATTACAGAGTAAAATGTCTGGACTGACAACAGCTTAGTAAGGAGTTACTTGAAATATCAAAATTGGTTGTCTGGGTAGTATGATTGTGGATGACTTTATTTTTATAATTACACTTTTCTGTATTTTCTGAATTTATTCACTTAAGTTTTCTGTTTAAATGAATAAACAAAAAGGGAGACTCAGAGGCAAGAAAGCTCCTCTTACTGATCACCCTATGTACCGGGTGCTGTTAAATATGGCATCCCTAATCATTAAAATACAAATTTTGGTTTCCTTGAGTCCTGTATACAAGGTTTATATACTGTGGCCTGTATTTCACTCAACCCTGTTTGGGGTTTTCATGAAACACTGATCATTCTCTAACATTTTTGTGGAGCAAAGTTCTTATTGATACTTTTCTCAAAGTGTTCTTTCACTCTAGTTCAGTCTTGCTTAGTGAAGTCCTCTTCATCTTTTAATGACTGTCTCATGTGGAGCTTTCTTTCTGTACCATTCACCATTCTTGTACGCCTTCAAAGTAAATATATTTTGTGTTCCTGTTAGTCTTAAAATATTTTAAATCTAGTAGTTATTACTTATGCTGTAGGTATTACTTGTGTTGCCTACTTTCCTGACTTTGCCATTTTATATCCTGCAGCCCCAGAACAGCGCATAGAAAGCACACAATAAGTATTTGCATGGAAAACTATATGTTAAGTATATCTGCCTGCCTCAGTTGGCACTTTGCTTGTATTTACTTGTTGTCATCAGTTGCTTTGAACTATAACATATTTTCCTAGAACCAGTATTTCAAATGGTGTGTAGGTACCTAGTACCTAAAACTGGTTTTAGAACTTCAGGGCATGCCTTAAAACTCTAAGGAGTTTTAAAAATCCCATTGCCTAGGTCACATTTAAGACCAACTAAATCAAACTATTTGGGATAGGAGCCAGCCTTCTGTATTTTTTTGTAAAGACTCCCACATGATACTAATCAAAAGCGGTTTATGTACCACTGCCGTAGCCTATAATAATACAGAAGTGCTAGGGTTAAAACTCCTGCCCTTTAAAACTTGCTTTAAAAATAAATAAATAAATAAATAAATAAATAAATAAATAAATAAAACTTGCTTTTTAATGGGACAGTAATATCTTCCCCAAGCTGGATGCAAAGGTTTTTTATGGCATAAGACCTATAAATAACTAACAGATTTAACATCCAGATATTAGCTATTACAAGAGGTATTCAATTTATTCTCAAGTGGCTCCAGGAATATTCAGAGAAAAGAATGATAAAGCAAATTGGACAAAATGTAAGCAATTGGTGAATGAATCTTGTAAAGGATCTATTGGAGTTCCTTGTATTAGTCTTGTAACTTTTCTGTTAAAGTTCATAAAACTTTATAAAAACCAAACTCTGTTAATTCAGAACACTAATTGGTAAAATATTTAGAGAGGTTTTTGTTTTCAATTTTAAACACACTGGATGGACAGAGTGTGTCTGGCTTCAGTTATCTCTTTTCATTCATGTTGTCATTTGTCTGAAATTCTCTTCTTCCTGGGGCCCTATCTTCTAAAGGGAGAAAGCTTTTCCTTTTATTTTCTAGAATATGGAGAAGATTAAATCTAGTTAAGCAATAGCCCACTTCTCTTTGTCTCCTTTTCTCCTGCTTCATAGGCATAAAACACTACTTTCTGTAAGATGCCTACAAGGGGATGCAGTTACAGTTCTGCAAGTTCAGAAAGTAATTGCCAAGGTTTTCTAAACCCAAAGCAATTTGTTAGTTACTGTGTGTCTTTGATTCATTCATTCAGCCATCCCTTAATTGATTGATTGATTCATTCATACATAAAATTATTTGATTTTCTCACAATAGGGTTTGACTGTGTTTTAAATGTCATTTTTAGTTGGAAGAGACCTTTGCTTGTTTAACCTGCTTTTTACCAGTAAACAACGAGACTGATAGATGAAAACTTACACTTTATTTAAGGTTTCAGGTAAAGAGGAGTATATATTTTACTTTTTCTCTCATTATTTAGAATTCAACATTGAGTATTTTTGTAGGAAAACTTTTATATCCATTTTATATTATTTCTATGTCCTCGATACTTAATCATTTACTGTGTTTGTTGGCCTTTCTTTTTAAAAATTGTGGCTAGTAATTATGCAAACATGCTCAGTCTCATTATTAATCAGGGAAAGACAAACTAAAATGAAAATGAGACAACTTCA
Organism: Suricata suricatta; assembly: GCF_006229205.1. Lineage (NCBI taxonomy): Eukaryota > Metazoa > Chordata > Mammalia > Carnivora > Herpestidae > Suricata > Suricata suricatta. The sequence goes on from NC_043706.1 coordinate 35,366,405, forward strand.
CACCCATGATATTGGCAGAAATGTAAATGTCTGGCAGTACCAGGTGTTGATGAGGATGTGTGCGTTCTGCTAGTGGTAGGAATATGAATTGAAGATCACTTTCATGAACAATTTGGCAATATTTAGTAAAGGTACAGTTCCTCTTGGCCTGGTATTTCTGCTTCTAAGTCTGTACCCTGGAAATGCTGTAAGGCTGTGCAAAGGAGACCGGCACAATAAGTGTTTGTATTGATGGAACAATGGGAAACAAAAACTGTCCAACATTAGGTGAATAGATTGTGGTTTTTTTCATACACCAGCTCATTTCATTGTGCAGCTCTCAATATGAAAGATCTTAAAAACGTGACTGAGTAGAAAAACGAGTTTCTGAATGATGTTTATGTATGGCACAATTACATAAAGTTTGAAAGCATGCAAAAATCATGCTTTTTATGGATGCTTGTTTGTAGAAATAGTATAAAAACATGGCTTGGAATACAAGTCTTCAACCAAATTTAGGATAATGGTTACCTCTAAGAAAGAGAAGGTAATGAGATTGGGAGAGGAGTGCATAGAGACCTTCCACCTGACCTGCAAGGTTTCATATCTTTTTAAGTCTCAAAAGCAAATACAGTGGAATAAGATCAGACAAAACTAGATGCTTCATCATGTTAGTTTCTATAGCTTTCTGTAAGTCTGTTAAATACATTCAGGGCTTATGTGGTATCATGAATTCAGACATTAATAGCAATGTGGAACACCAGACCACCTCTTGCATGTAATCCTGAGGTTAAAGGCAGTGGTCCAGAATTTAGGTTTTGGAGTCCAGTGTATCTGGGTTAGAATCCCAGTTAATCTGTTTAGCTGTCTGACTTCGGGCTTTAGGTATGGTCATCTGTGAAGTGTAACCATCAGATTTACCTCCTAGGGATGGGTTGTGAGATTTTAAAAAAAGAAAAGTATGGGACCGGTAGTAATTATTCAATATCTGATAGTTCAACTAGCTTTTAGCCACCCACCTTACATAAACGTAGTTTCAAGGAGCCATCCTTCAGTAGAGTCATGGTGATGCGGGGAAAATGTGTTAAATACACAATATTGCTTGTTTTCCTGTATGACTGGTGTTATTAAAAGTTTCTAGGGGCGCCTGAGTGGCTCAGTCGGTTAAGCATCTGACTTCATCTCAGGTCATGATCTCACAGTTTGTGGGGTTTGAGCCCCATGTGGGCTCTGTGCTGACTGGTCAGAGCATGGAGCCTGCTTTGAATTCTGTCTTCCTCTCTCTCTCTCTCTCTCTCTTTCTCTCTCTCTCTGCTGTCCTCCGTTCACTCTCTGTCTCTCAAAAAATGAATAAACATTAAAAAAAATTAAAAGAAAATTTCTAGAATACAAAATTCATGCCAAAACATAGAAACCACATTGGAGTTTTATATCTGTACTGTTCCACCTACAGACTTAATTATGAAGGATCATTGAGGGTAACTTTGTTACTCTGCTTTTCTCTTGGGTAACCTTGCTTTTTTAAAAGGAAAAAGTTTTTTAAAGTAGGTCAGTTACTTGTAATTTTTCAACAGCTGAAATTTCCACCCTTAATTTGTTTAGTGAAAGTTATGAATAAAAAAACCCCAGACATTATATTCAAAACAGATACAAGTATAATAGATGAAAATTTATTTAATGGATTGAAAAAAATCCTTTTTGTGAAGATACTATTGGTGATTAAAAAACATATTAAGAATAACTGTTAATTAACATTTTTAAACCATCTTTTAAGAACTAGTTTTAGGGATCTTGAGAAGCATTGTATTCATAAGCCTAACTCAGACATCTAACCAGGGGACCATTCTTTACTGTGTATAGAAGAGAGAAGGGGCGGAACCTGGAATTTTGTTTTGTTTTAAACTGTCTTGAACTTCCCTAACCTGGCATTCCTTACCTTCTGTTCAGATTCATAAAATTGGGAAGTGGGGGTGGGGGCACATTATCTGAGGAAATTTCATTTTTAAAAGATCCCCAGTGCCAGGATTTTAGGCATTTTAGAGTTGTGGGTATATGGCAGGTGCCCAGATTGAAGGGGAAGTGGGGAATGGCTTTTTGAGTCCAGCCATATGGTAAAATTGGATCAGCTTCCTCACCAGTTTTTCTAAAAGATTGATCACTTCTAGAAACACTTGCCCAAAAGGTAACTTAAAGTTCACAGAGAGGCAGGAAGCTTTGCAGTTAGCACCTAAAAAGAACTGCTTTGTGGAGATTGGGCCAGGGACTGCTTGGCATTCAGCCCTGCCTTTGCATTCCACAATGACTTCCACTGGTATTTGAAGCTAGTTATTAGTGCACCCAGTGAGCCGTGCATTCCTGAGGTAGCTCAGTGTTTTTGAAATAAAGTCTGAAAGCTTGATCTGCTTAGTTCCACTAAACCACTGTTCATATTTTTCGGAAGGCACTTTAGCAGAGCCTGTCTTTTCATTTTGTGAATACTAAACTGCAAGTAAACGATGCTCACAAAGCATATATACAGTTTAGAATTTTTGTATTTGATACTTGAAAAATTGAGCAGGGGGAGAAGATTTGGCATTTGTCTCACTGAAAAGGGATACCCCTATATTCATAAAAAGGAACCATATATTTCTAGATATATGTTTTTGTCTTCTAAGGAACTTCCTTCATCGTTTACTTTTCAAGCCAAAGATATGGTGGGCCTGGTTTTTTATCCATCTGTGCTGTTTTTCAATAGAAATAGGTGTTGACTGAATATATTTTCTCAAATGACAGAGAATAACATTCATGTCAGCATTTTTTGATGCCTCGTTTTGAGTTTTGTTGTCTCCCTTGCTGAGTGCTCTATCTCTTTATTCTCAAAAGTGCTCTTTTCCTAGTTTCCTGGAAAGCTAATTATATTTGTCCTCATCCCCACCTTTCATAGAATTTTAAGGTCTACCTCCTTTTATGGTTCTTGGTGTAAGACTATCATAGATGAAGGAGCTGGTTATCTTAATAGAATATAAGCTTACCATGTTTATATGTGACTTTCAAAATAAGACGGGTTAGGTTAGATAATGTCACTTATAATTTAATTTATCTCCTTAACAATTAAAGCATAGCCTGTAAGGCAGTTCTTAGCCTTGTCATCCATAATCTTTATTATAAAAAGGCATCCACATGGTCCTTTAATATCTCCTATTGAGTAAATGAAGAAAACATGTTAGTTGTTTGCATTCTGAAATACAATACAAGGCGCTTCTTGCTAGGGCACCTGGGTGACTCAGTCATTTAAGCATATGACTCTTGGTTTCAGTTCAGGTCACGATCTCACAGTTTCATGGGTTTGAGCCCCACATAGGGCTCTGCACTTGCAGCACAGAAGCTGCTTGGGATTCCCTCTCTCCCTCTCTCTCTGTCCTTCCTCTACTTGTGCTTTTTCTCTCTCTCTCAAAATAAATAAGCAAAACAAACAAACAAAAACCACCTTTTTTAACGTTACATCTTGCTAAGTGAAATAAGACAGAAAAAGACAAATAGTACATGATATCATTTATTATAAGTGGAATCTATAAAAAGCCAAAACAAGGTAGGGTGGTGATGACTAGAGGCTGGGGTATGGGGGAAATGGGGAGATGCTGGTCAGAGTGTATAAATCCCAGTTATAAGATTAACAAGCACTGGAGATCTAATGTACAGCATGGTGATTAAATCTAATAGTACTGTATTATGTACTTAAATGTTGCTAAGAGAGTACATCTTAAGAATGCTTTAAAAAAATCTTAACACAAAAAGGAAATGGTAATTATGTGACAAGATGAAGGTGTTAGCTAGTGCTATGGTGGCAGTCACTTTTGCAGTATTTAAGTGAACCAAACCAGTAAGATGAATACCTTAAACTTATATAGTGTTACATGTCATTTATATCTCATTAAAACTGGAAATAAAACATTGCATATTGTAGCATATCATAAATGGTTATAATTAAGCTGTCTCAAATAATAAGCTTTTTTTCACAGTCTTTTCAAAGCATATGTTTTTATTTTTTTAAGTGTAAACACTAAATATTGTTTGAACAGGAAGTATAGACCTGTTCTACAAAATTTTTAAAAGATAGAAGAGGGAAAATCTGCTCTAGATCCCCATCCCTAGTTTGCCTTTTCTTTATATATACTCATTTTGCCTTTCATATTTATACCTTCTGCTCAGCCTTGTTCTTTCCATTCATTATATTCTAGAGGTCATTTTATATCAGTACAAATAGAGTTGAAGTTGACTCCCTTTTTTACAGTAGCATAGTTTTACAATATACTATAATTGTTCAGCTAGCTTCTTGTTGGTGGATATTTAACCCCCTTTCCCACCCTTGTTTTACTAAAACAATGTTAGATATTTCCTTAGAGCAGGGTGTCACAGTTTATGATCTGACACATGTAGATTCTTCCTTTCTCTAACCTGAATGTCACAGTGCTGGGGAAAAAATTAAAAAGGAGGAATCAGTTGATGATGATAGCGTTTCAGGTTATGTCATAAAATACTATGCTTTTGTAACACTTGTATATTAGCAAACAAATCTCTGACATACTCCATTGCATCATTTATAATTGGTAGCATTTGCTTTAAGAGAAAGCAACTGCAGGTTTGTATGTTAAAGCAAAAAAGCTTCAAAGTAGCATGTGAAAAAAAATTTTTTTATGCTTCTTTCTTAAGAGGAGTTTAGAAGACACATTGTCTTATTTTACCCCTTTCCCCATTACACAGTCTGATATTGTCCAGATTGCTGTGGGTCTTCTCACCAAATGAGTTTTGTATCTCTAAGTTAATTTTCTGCCAGAATCACTTCAGGCTGATGACTGTGGTGTTTGTGTATCCATTAAGCACATTGCCAGGATACGTCCACTACTTTCCACCTCTCCCGTTAAACAGCTGTCAGCAGGTTTACAGAGCTGCTCCCTTGTTCTGCATTAATTGTAGGGAGCCACAGGATGCAATGTAGAAGCATTCACAAAGGAGATACATAGAGCTGGCTAAGGTATCACAGAAGGTAAATATAAATCCTCTCATCAGTTTGGTTCAATTTATTAATGTTTTATACTTACATGACTAAAAAAGCTAAGCAAGTGAGTTTCAGTTTTTAAATTCTGTTTCTTGGTTAACCTTTTCTTTGCTTCATTCAACAACCTCTACCAGTAAAATTCAACAGTTCTGAACAAGCACATAGTAGAAGAGTCTTGGGTAAGAATCTCTCATTAAAGTTGTATATAGCACCCTGCTGAGCTTTTCAATTGGTTTTGAAATGAAAATCTGTTAGATTAGAGCAAACATTATCCTAGCTGCAGTGATAAGGAATGTGGAGAAGATTAATGATTTGTCTGTGAAAGCCAGTGAGCATTAAGTCTGCTACTGTGCCCCTTTTTAAAGGTGGAGGTGAGAGAGATGGCAGGGACGAAGGAGGGACCATGCTTTTCATGGCTTATATATGCTTATTTGTATGTGAATTAGTGGTTCCCTAACCTTGTCTCCCTTGGTAAAACCAAAGAAGCTTTAAACTTCAAGTGTAGCCCCAAGGGCTAGAATTTTTCATTGACTGCAGAAAGTAGGGTAGAACCTGGAAAGAGGAAGGGTTAGGAAAAAACCCTTTCCTTATAGAAAGTTAAATTCTGTCTTCCTATTGGTGATGTAATTTTCACCTTTCCTTTTCCCTGGATGAGATGTGGTATTATCTCTCCTTTTGGGGCAGATGTCTAAAGGTGAATGGGTGAAAAATTAGTGGTGATAGTGATGGAACACCTTTTCTCTTTATCTATTGCATGCGTCATTAAAGTAAAATTGAGTTACAACTTTAGATTCCTTGACTCAGAAGGGCAGCTCAAGAGAGCACCCATTTCTTCATTCAGCTGCAAGTGCCTCTATTTTCTGAGACCTTCAGTGTAAGGCGGAGTGGCACCAGGATCATTTTGAAGCATTATGTAACCTAGCAAAGAAAGACTGGTAATGGTGTCGAGCACCATTTCGTCTTATGGTTTGGAAGTCAGGTATCTGGTATCAGGATCAAAGTTAGGTTTTCTTTTTTGTTGTTGTTTTTGAATGTGGTACCCTGTAACCCCTTGCTATTCAAAGTATGATCTCCAGACTAGCAGCTTTCTCATCACCTGAAAGCTTATTAGAAATACAGAATATCAGGGTCTGCCCTGGACCTAACAAATGCTGAATCAGATTCTGCCTTTTAACAAGAACCTTTGAGAAGCCATAGCGTGATTTTCTAAACTGACCATCTCCTATGTTTTCCCCTTTGTTTAAAGTAGGCAAGAAGGTTTAATAAGAGAAAGAAAGAAATGCCTTTATTTTATCAGCAGTAAGCCTGATCATGATTTTAGTGTCATTGCAAGTGCCACGTTGTTTGGTGCTGTTTCTTCATCTTCCTGGAGATGCTATTTATAAATGGAGTTATTTCTACCTAATCTCTGTAACTGGAATAAGTCAGTTGTTTTGCAGCTCTTTTAATAACAGCGGCAACCATTTATTAAAAGTTTGCTGTGGGGGCACTTGGATGTCTTGGTGGGTTAAGTGACCTACTCTTGATCTCAGCTCAGGCCTTGATCTCAGGGTTGTGAATTCAAGCTTCTCTTTGGTCTCTGTGCTAGGCTTGAAGCCTACTTTAAAAAAAAAAAGTTTGCTGTGTTCCAGACACTATATAAGTTTATAAAGTTCTTTGATTTAATCCTTACAACACAGCACCCTCCCCTTCCTTTTTTTTCTTTTTTTTTTTTTTAAATGAAGACCTAGGTCCAGAGAATTCTAATGTGTCTTTGTCAGGTCACACATTTTTTTAAGTATTAAGGCTGAGTGTCAGCCCTAAATTTGTCAGAGCCCTAAGCCCTTTAGCCAGTGTGCTTTCCTCTCCCTCTGCCGTTTGGTCAGAAATTCTCTAAGAACAGGCAGATGAATTGTATAATTTTTACTGATTCAGAATATTTGATTTGAGGATTATCATACTTTTGGTGTTAAAGGGCACAGTACACGTTGGTTGGAATGAACAGTCTTAGACTAGAATTCAGGAGATCGGGATTTTAGCACAGTTCTTGCCACCAAGAGTGACTCCTTGTTGTCCTTGTTTTTTTTCCTTGTAAACTTGGGGAGCAGATATATGTGGAAGGGATTAGCTTTAAAGACAAAGAATCTGCATATCTTTTGCAAATAAGTAAAATCACATTTGCTACTTGAATGTATTACCCTTGGGTTTTTCAGTTTGTAATTTGCTAGGGCAAAAAGTGTTTGGTAATACCTTTCTAACAAGTCTATAAAGCTAGAAGGGTCTTTTCAGAGGTGAGCTAGCCAAACACTCAGAATTGAGGAAGATTTAATCTTTCTGTTAGTTTGTATTCAAAAAACCTGTCCAGAGAAGGAGCTATGCAGGTATGGGTAAAATGTTACTTTAAGGTAGGCAATTCCCTTTTCCTTGAACATTAGTTTGATTGAAATATTATTGCTAACAATTAAGACATTTTAATAGTAACAGTATGGAAGTTTTTAATATTTTAAAAGAAGAATTGAAAGTTAATTCTTCTAAAGAAGAATCCAGAACGTATTGTCTCTAAGCTGCCTGTAATCTGACTTTTTGGCATAGGCAAGGAGGAAGCATTTCATTTTGGCAAGAGAAAAATATCCAAATGCAAGAGCAGTTTCATACACCCACAAGAAAACTGTCATTGGTTGTCAGGAAAAATCAGAAATGATTCAAGGAAAGAATAGCCTTAAAAAAAAAAAAAGGATGTCAAATAATTTAAGTGTATTTCAACTTGCTTATTTAGTTTGGTCTCTAATACTTTAAGTGTTTAAAGTACCTCATTATTAGGAAATAATCAGATTAATGATATTGGCCAATTGTAGAAATCACTGTTTATATTCAGTATTCCTTTTATTTAGCCCAGCAATTCTATAACTAGGTATATACACCCCAGAGAATTAAAAGCAGGTATTCAAACAAGTACATGCACATTTATAGTGGCACTATTCACAGTAGTGGATATTCCAAAAGGTGGAAGCTGCCCACATCTCTTATCATTAGATGAATGCAGAAACTGTGGTATATCCATACAGTGGAATATTTTTCAGCTATATAGCAAGGAGCCACGTACAGATGCATGCTGCAAGGTGGATGAACCTCAAAAACATTTATGCTAAGTGAAAGAAACCAGACATTATAGGTCACATATTGTATGATTCCATTTATATGGAATATACCGAATAAGTAATCCATAAAGACAAAATTCAGAGTGGTGGTTACCAGGGACAGCAACGAGGAGGATTAGGGAACAATGGCTTAATAGGACAGAGTTTCCTTTAGGCATGATAAAAATGGTTTGTAACAGAGTAGAGTTGGTGGTTGTACAACATAAATGTACTACATACTACTGAATTGTTCACTTTAAAATGGTTGATTTTATGGGACACCTGGGTGGCTCAGTCGGTTAAGTGCCCAACTTTGGCTCAGGTTATGATCTCGCAGTTTGTGAGTTCGAGCCCTGCCCACGTCAGGCTCTGTGCTGACAGCTCAGAGCCTGGAGCCTGCTTCAGATTCTGTGTCTCCCTCTCTCTCTGCCTCTGCCCCTGCCCCGCTCATGCTCTGTCTCTCTCAAAAATAAATAAACATGAAAAATAATGGTTGATTTTAGGAGCACTTGGGTGGCTCAGTTGGTTAAACGTCAGATTCTTGATTTTGACTCAGGTCATGATCTCATAGTAGTGAGATTGAGCCCTGTATTAGGTTCTGTGCTGGTCACGGAGCCTGCCTGCTTACGATTCTCTCTCCGCCTCTCCCCGGCCCCTCCCCTTGTTCAAGAGCACCCTCACATGCACACTCACTCTCTCTTCAGAAAAAAGAAAAAAGAAAAAAAGGTTAATTTTAGATAGGAATTCACCTCAGTAAAGAAGTGAAATACTATCATGATTTCTTCTTTGGTCCCATGTATCTAGTGTTTGTTCACATGTCACAGAATTGAGAGATGCCCTTCTCAGATTTTAAAGTTGAGTTTAGTACATTTTAATATTAGAACCATTGTTAACATTCTTTTGCTTTAGAAATAAGTTTCACTTTCTAACTCAGGGTTGTTAATTCAGTTGCTATAAACATGACATCTTAAAAAAAAAAACCAACCAGTTTTTCCCTTTAAGAATTCACAAGTCACGTACCTTTAGGAGCTGACGTTGCTGAGATGCAGAGGCCTTCCTTTGGTCACGTCAGTACATTTTTTCATTACTTAGGATGTTTTCATCTCATAATTAGAAGTGATTTATTTTCCTCCTCTTTTTAGTGGGCAAAATATCCAAGTCAGAGAAGAAAAAGGGCAGGGGTGCCTCAGTGGCCCAGTTGGTTACACATCTGACTCTTGATTTGGGCCCAGGTCATGATCTCCTGGGCATTGAATTGAGCCTCGCCTCGTGCTGCATGTGCAACCTGCTTAAGGCTCTCCCCTCTCTCTTTTCCACCCACACTTTTGTACATGTGCTCACTTGCTCGTTCTTTTTCTCTCTCTCAAAAAAAAGAAGAAGGTGGAAAAAGGCCATATCTTGCACATCAAATGAGGAAAGGAACTTCTATGAATATTAAAAAAATTTTTTGAAACATTAATATTGCAGTCAGATTACTAAAAGTATACATGGAAATATTGTATCATTCTTGTGAACACATCATTCTTTTTGTCTATTTTGTTCTTACAAAATATTTAATTATGCTGAATTTGTGATGTTCATGACTGTAAAACATTAGCTTTTAAAGAGGAGTCTGACAAATAACTTGCTAATTCATCTTTTAGCCAATTGCACCCCTGCAGAGAATATTTATTCAGCCGTAAAAAGGGATGCAGTCCTGATTCATGCTACAGTGTTAGTGAACTTTAAAAACATTATGCTATATGAAAGAAGTTAGTTACAGTGCACTGTATATGGTATGATTCCATTTTTCTGAAATGTCTGGAATAGGCAAATTTATAGAAATAGGAAGTAGATTGGTGGTTGCATAGGCAGTTGGAGGGAAATGGTGGGGGGCGGTCACTGCTGACGGTACAGAGTTTCTTTTTGAGGGGATGAAAATGTTCTGAAATTGTTTGTGATGGTTGTACAACCCTCTGAATATATTTTGAACCATTGAATTGTATACTTTAATATATTGTATAGTATGTGAATTTTACCTCAAAAGTATAAAAAGAAACATTCTACCATTTAAATTGCAAATTATTGACAAATCCTTTTCCAGATCGACTTCAAAATCCAGTCCTTCAAGGAAATGTCTTCATATATACAACTGATACTGGATCATTTTATACTTTATATGTTTTTTTATATATAACTTTTCTTTTTGAATCCTACTTCTCCAGTCCCAAATCTTAGTACGGCTTCTTTTGTCCATTGTGTTAGCACTGTGATCAGGACTTTGTTTACACAGAAGGCATTAGGAAATGCTTCTTAACAGTGTAGGGACCCAGAGTGTGCTTATTCAGCCAAAAAGTTCTGCACCACATCTTGAATTGTGTCAGCATTTATTATTTGTATTATTTTAGGATTTCTTTAGATGCGCTTAAAAAGCTTTTAAAATCTGACAGTGGACACCTTTCCTCTGTCATGTGTGGTATTAGGCTTTTTGTAATTTAATAAAAATCACCTGATTTTTGTGTGTGTGTGGTATGAAATGAAACATCGTTTCCAGTGTATACTGGCTGTACTTGGGGACCAAATTTAGTTTGTGGCTGCCTGCACGTTAGCTAGTTTTCTTTGAGATGAAATTCCAGGTCCAAGTTTTTGTATTAATGTTTAAAATAAAGAATGGATTTACTAACTTTCTACTTTTGGAACAAAGTAAATCTCTATCCCATTTCATAAATACTTCCCTTCGTCCCCAGTCCAGGAAGAGGGACCTTGAAGAGCCTACAGTGGGGCTCTGGTGATGGATAATGAACAGTGAGCACAAGCAAAGTGGTGTTAGGTGGATACAAACATTTGTTAATTTCTCAAACTAAGGGATAGTTAAGAGAGTAGATTATAGTGATTTTCTTCTATGTCCTTTTACCTTCTGTTTGTAAAGTATTTCTCTTGAATATAAATTCAGCAAATCTTTTAAATGCCTCATTGTTTAAAAGTAGTCCCTCATTCAGAAACCCAGTGCTGAATTTTCTTGGAATCTTTAAGGTTCTTCTCAAAAGAACCAAGGAGCTTTGAATAGCAGATGGAGATACCTTTTTTCAAGGTTAACTTTTCCTTTTGTAAGTATATTTTAGGCAGCAGCATGCCCTTCTAAAGGCACCTCTTTTTTTTAATAGAGCATTTTTAATAGAATATATTGTTTAGCTGCCTTAGAATTAAGTCTATAAAATATTAATGAATGTACTAAGGCTTGAAAGACCCAGCGGTGTGTGTGTGTGTGTAACTTATCTAGCTTTCAGTAGCTCAGACAGAGTAGCAAGGAATCAAAGCAGAATTTTGAAGAAAAACTGTTCTTCACGGTTGGCTGCATTGGAGATATAAAATATTAATATTTGTACAAAAGGCTGATGTTCTCAGCAGAGGCTTTGAAACGAATTGGATATTTTAGGAGAGTGAGAACTGTGGTAGGGTGAGTGGGACTGACTCAGCAGACCCTCTCAGGGAGTCTAGCCCTCAGCCACAGTCTAAGATAGGACAGCGGATCTCCTCCTGAGCGATGCTGGGCGCTGGATCCTGGCTTTTGTTTTCTCCGCAATTCATGCAGGCCTCTTCTTACAGTAACTGAGGGGCCCCTGCTTTCCAGGCTTAAAGATGATTAAGGAACCGTCCCCAGAGTGGTGTTTGCTCTCCCCAAGTTGTAGCATCCTTTAGGAGGGCATATTTGCTATTCAGAGTGTCTGAAAATTATCTGCATATCTTTATTTTGTAGAAGTATGTAAAGCCTCCTTTTAGCCAATACCCCAGAATACCATTAAGCCCAGGAGGAGGCTGAGTCTTTCTTTCGTTTTCTCTGTTCTACAGTTCGTGCCTCCTACTAAAATTTAGACTTAAAAGCACACAATAATGTGACATACTTTTACAAGCTAACAGTGAATAGGAAAACATAGGTTTCTAGCCTCCATTATAAATTTTGGGTAGGGTTTGTAGGACCTAAACATTTGTGTGGTATATTAAGAGTTTTAGGTAAGTATTACATCAAAATTTCTCTACTGTCTTGGAAAAAAATCCTCTCTTCAACACTTTTTAAAAAATTTTATTTAAGAGAGAGCAGTGGGTGCTCATGAGGGGGAGGGGCAGAGGGAGACAGAATTTTACACAGGTTCCATGCTCAGTATGAACCCTGATATGGGGCTCGATCTCACGACCTTGAGATGAGGACCTGAGCTCAAATCAAGAGTTAGATGCTCAGCCATCTGAGCCACTCAGGTGCCCCTCTATTTAACAAACCAACCAACCAACCAACACCCATCTCTGGATAGTCTTAATAAACTGCAATTTGAATGTACAGTAGTCTGTATACGCTGAATGTATTTTGTTTGGTTGTTTGTGTGTATTTATTGTCCAGTCAGGATGTCTTTTTCCCCAAGTTAACTTCTTTAGACACCTGCAGATCTGCTTGATTAAGTTTAGAAGGTGATGTCATATTGCAAGTAAAGCTTGTCTGACCTGAGGTTACTGTGGTAGTAAAGAATCCACTTACTGACCTCTCCTCAACAGTATGGCAACAAACTAAAAATAAAGTCAAAGTTAACTTACTCCTGAGTAAATTCCAAATTGTAGCTTTTTATCTTGTCTCGAAGTCATGCTGTGGGATCTTGGGCTGCCTTCTGGTTTATCATGGATAGATTTCATATATTCCATGCAAAATTCTATTATACAGCATAACTAGGTAGGTTGGCTTTATTCTTTTCACTATGAAGAAAGGATGGAGCAAAATAGACCGCTCCAAATCAAACTTTTGTTTTCTGCTTATAAAGAATTGTTTTAATGACCCCTAATTAGATATGTTTTCAGTGAGGTTGACCTTGAGATGAGAGGTGACTCTCATCACAGACACATCTGTTTCTCTTGACCATCTTGATGAAGGCTTACTTAATAGCCAGTGGAAGAACTGGGAACCTAGTAGGACCCAAATCTTCTGTCTTGGGCCTGGCTAGCTATTTGATTTTTATCTGAATTCCTTCCTTGAGAAAATCAATGTTTGTAGAAGTCATTAAGGTTCTCGTAGGCCTTTTTACTCATCTTCTTAAACAGTACAGTTTTTAAAACTATTTTTTGAAACATTTCCATTAAAATATATCCACAAATTGTTGCAGGTGGGTGGCCCTCTTTCTGACTCGTGATCTAAGGTTGTCCAGCCTGATAGTCATCCTATAACCTGTGTAGATTTTCAGCCTCTGGATCTCAGGAAGGGTAGGAATTCTGATTTTATCTTTTGGTTTTACTTCTGATTGAACCAGTTTCTTTGTTACTAAATATCAACGAGTAAAACACTTTAAATATGTGACTGTAATAAAATGTCTTCCTTGTGACTTCTTACCTTTTTCCTAAAAGGATTTATTTGGATCTACTACCTCTGAAACAATGCAGCACTTATGGTTATAATTATTTTGTAATCTTTCAGGCAGTGCTTAAAGTGGACTCCTATTCAGTACATATGAAGAATATCTACATATTACTTTAAAAAGAACACTGCGCTCCACCTTAAAAAATACAACCTTTAGGGGTGCCTGGGTGGCTCAGTTGGTTGAGCGACTGCTTTGGCTCAGGTCATGATCTCACAGTTGGTGGGTTCGAGCCTTGCTTCAGGCTTTGTGCTTATAGCTAGCTCAGAGCCTGGAGCCTGTCTTCGGATTTTGCCTCTCCCTCTCTCTCTGTCCCTCCCCTGCTTGCACACACTCTCTATCTATCTCTGTCTTTCTCTCTCTCAAAAAAACAAATAAAACATAAAAAAAAATTTTTTTTAAATACAACCTTGTAGGTACATAGGCAGACAGTGGGCACTTTATAAAAGAGGATATTCAACTGGTCAATAAACCTATGAAACATACTTAAAACTTTTTAAGTGTTTATTTATTTTTGGTAGAGAACATACAAGGGGAAAGACGCGGTGGGGGGGGGGGGGCGGAGAGAAGAGGACAGAGGCACCAAAGCAGGCTCTGTGCTGACAGCAGAGAGCCTGATGCAGGGTTGTAACTCCCAAACCGTGAGGGAGGGTATCTCCAGAGTGGTGGTGGAAGAATATCCTCATATTTTCTTTCTTTTTTTTTAATTTTTTTTAATGTTTTATTTATTTTTGATACAGAGAGAGACAGAGCATGAGAGGGGGAGGGGCAGAGAGAGAAGGAGACACAGAACTGGAAGTAGGCTCCGGGCTCTGAGCTAGCTGTCAGCACAGAGCCTGACGCGGGGCTCGAACCCACGAACGTTTGAGATCTGACCTGAGCCGAAGCCGGAGGCTTAACCGACTGAGCCACCCAGGCGCCCCATCCTCATATTTTCTGAGCTTCTTGTACTGGGATCTGTTGTCATTCAGTTTAGAAAAATTTTCAGCCATCGTTTTTTCAGATATTATTTTTGCCTCATTTTCTCACTCTTCACACATAGTTAAGATTGTTCATTCAGGGAAAAGATAGTTGCAAATGACATATTGGATAAAGGGCTAGTGTCCAAAATCTATAAGGAACTCACCAAACTCCACACCCGAAAAATGAATGATCCAGTGAAGAAATAGGCAGAAGACATGAACAGAAACTTCTCCAAAGACGACATCCAGATGGCCAACAGACACATAAAATGATGCTCAGCATCACTCAGCATCAGGGAAATACAAATCCACACCACACTGAGATACCACCTCACACTGGACAGAGTGGCTAAAATGAACAAGAGACTATAGATGCTGGCGAGGATGTGGAGAAACAGGCACCCTCCTACACTGTTGGTGGGAATGTAAACTGGTGCAGCTGCTCTGGAAAACAGTGTGGAGGTTCCTCAAAAAACTATCAATAGAACTCCCCTATGACCTAACACTGCTAGGGATTTACCCAAGGGATACAGGAGTCCTGATGCACGGGGGCACATGTACCCCAATGTTTGTAGCAGCACTTATAACAATAGCCAAATCATGGAAAGAGCCTAAATGTCCATCACCTGATGAGTGGATCAAGATGATGTGGTTTATATACACAATGGAGTACTACATGGCAATGAGAAAGAATGAAATCTGGCCATTTGTAGCAAAGTGGATGGAACTCGCAGATGCTATGCTACGTAAAATAAGGCAGAGAAGGACAGATACCATATGTTTTCACTCATATGTGGAACAGGAGAAACTTAACAGAGGACCATAGGGGAGGGGAAGGGGAAAAATAGTTGAGAGGGAGGCATATCACAAGAGACTCTTAAATACAGAGAACAAACTCAGGGTTGATGGGGGTGGGGGAGAGGGGAAAAGGGTAATGGGCTTGGAGGAGGGCACTTGTTGGGAAGATCACTGGGTGTCATATGGAAAACAACTTGACAATAAACTATAGAAGGAAAAAAAGACTGTTCATTCAACTGCCCTTGGATGATATTCTGTTCTTTATTTTTTGTTTTTTCAATTATATTACAATTTGTATAATTTCTATTTAGCTCTATCATGAAAACATTAAATAAACACCATACCAGTGCTTATCATAGTAAAACTGACTCTGGCAGCACAGAGATTGGGTGAAAACTGCAGTAAAACTGCTGAAAACTAAAGTATTCAGAGAAAAGGACACATTTCATTAAAGAAGCACTGTGAAGTCCAATATAAATAATGAAACCCAGAAGACAATGGGATGGCATTTTTAGAAATTCAGTAAGAAAATACATTGTCAAATTATAATTCAGGGAATTATATCCTTCAAAAATAAAAGTGAGAACACGTTTTGATGAAAACAAAAACTAAGAGAGTTTGTCACCCACACATCAGCCCTAAAAGAAACACTTTAAAAAGAAGAGGAAAGAAAACCTTCAGTCAAGTGGTGGGGAAAATGCCAGACAAAGCTGATAGAGGTAGTGAATAGCAAGGGATGAAATAAAATTGGCTTAATTTAAGTGAATATTGACAATGAAAACTAACAGTTCCAGTGTCATCTGGAGTTTAAAATAGACGTTGAACAAAAATGGATGACAACTATATAAAGGAAGAAGGGCAATGAATGGCATAAAAACCAGCTGAGGTTCTAGTAACATCTGAGATAAAGTAAAAAAAAAAAATAATAATAATCTGAATAAAATTATGATAGGTTAAGAATACAGCCAAAGAAGAAAATGGTCTCGTTAAGGTTATATAGCCAGGGCAGAACGCAGACCTTTCTGTATCCAAGTTGCTGCTTTTTCCTGACATAATGTTTTTATTTCTTCTCAGTCTTGGTGCTACCACCAAGATTGTTTGATTCCTTGTTTGTGCCCTTTTCTTTAAAATGGCACATAGTTACTCTGTAATCCTATACTCGGATTTTACTGCAGCTTTTATTCACTTCCTTACAAGCTACCTCAATACTTACATTTCTTGTTCATCTTCCCTAAGGACTGTTCTTCTGCTCTCCAGTGGGTCTGTGTTTTATGCTTCAAACTTAAACCCATACTTAGTGACCTGCTATGCTTAGCCCTACCTTCTCTTATTTTGCCTTTGTAGAGATAAGAGACTCCCCAGCGCATGTTTAATCGTGTCCTCAGCTCAAGGCCTAGGTGCAAACCCTTTTCAGTTCTGGCATTTTTCCTTGGTGCTTAGAGGAAGTGCTCGGGCTTTGGAATCTGATAGACCTGATGATTACTTGTATCCTAGCTCTGCCATTTTCTAGCTCTGTGACTGAGCAGATTTTCTAATCTGCACAATCCTTAGTTTCTCTGACTGCGAATGAAGATAACTGTAACTACCTCAAAAAATTGCTGGTTGATTCAGCTAACAGGTAATTGCCCAATAGTTTCTGCCTAAACATTTTAGTACATTTTAATATATCTCCTTTTTTACATATATGTATTTTTTTATATAACTGGCATTCTACTTAGTTTTGTATAGTGCATTTTTGTTACGATACACAGTGATCTGTGTTTAAAAAATTTTTTTTTAATGTTTATTTCTTTTTGAGAGAGAAAGAGAGAGAGAGCGCGTGCAGAGGAAGGCAGAGAGAGAGGGAGACACAGAATCCAAAGCAGGCTCCAGGCTCCAAGCTGTCAGCACAGAGCCTGATGTGCGGCTCAAATCCATGAACCATGAGATCATGACCTCAGCTGAAGTTGGATGCTTAACCGACTGAGCCCCCCAGGCGCCCCCACATTTATCCATGTTAATATGGTAATGGTAATGATTCTGTTATAGGTCGTATTGTATGCAACATATTGTTATGATATAATATATCAATACAAAAAGAAAATAATATTTGGAAACGTTCTTAATTGGGATCTAATAATCCAGGCTTTATGAACATGCTATACTTTAATCATATTTTTTATTGAGTATATGAACTAATTGAAAGTTTCACCAATAGAAGTAACTTTGTTAAAGTCTTTGAGACAGTGTCATTTGGACTATGCTCAGTGGTGGTGGAGGTATGATGGAAAGGGCTGTAAGTGACAGAGCAAGTTAAAGAGAGACTGGACCTCAAATGAGAACAAAACTCTAAGCATCCATTTCCTTTAAAATGAACTGAGAAGCTACTGGGGAAGGCACAAGTCTAGATTGTTTTCAAAAGGTGTTTGATAAATACTTGCATCTCTTTTAAAAGGTAGAATTAAAGGCAAGTGTGAGAAGTTGCTTATCTAGTAACTCTGGAGGAGAATGGTGACCAGGAGTCCCTCCATGGGCTTTATTCTGCTCAAGCGTACGTGTGGAATGGGAGCTGTATTTTATCTTACCTAGAGCCTAGCAAACTTCTTTGCTTGTAGTCAGCACTTGATTGACTTGAAAAGTGTGTTCTGAATTGATTTATTATTTATTCACATCTAGGAGCTAGAATATAAAGATCAGACCTGGTTTTGTGACTGAATTTATCATATGCAGACTCATGTTACTACTCTGTGTAAGACCCAAGCTTTGGTGGTTTACTCAAAATGTGAATACTTAAAACATGTATCCTTTTGTTATAAAGCTATTGAATTTATTGAAAAGACCTGGAAGCCTGCTACCTGAAAACTTTAAACGCTTTAGCCAAAATGGCTGCAAGTAAACCCTTATCCAGGAGTTAGATTCCTAAGATCTAATATGAGAAGATAGGATTGGATTTAGCTTGGCTTTAGTTTACTATTTATAGAAACTCTAAACTTCATATAATATAGATTCACTGATGAGAAAAGGGACAAAATTCAGGGATCAGTTAGAAAATATCAATCCAGCTTTGCCAGTCTTCATAGTGTGTGTGTGTGTGTGTGTGTGTGTGTGTGTGTGTGTGTGTGGTGGAAATTGTGCATTTTTGATGTAAATCAAGTTGAAATGTTTTTCTAGCTGGAGTTGATATCATTATGCCAGCTGCTTGTTTGATCTAGTTAATGGAACTTGTATTTATTACAGTGTTCCCCTCCTTACCTCATTGTGAGACCAAGCTTGTCATTTGTAGGAGGCTCATGGGAATGGTATGCAGGCTGCTTTAACCAGGTAATTAGAACAGCATGTGGGTGACAGCCAGTAGTTTAAAGCAGTAATTCAGCTCTGTCTGGAAGGATTATTTACCCTTCCATTTACTTACATTTCTCTGTTTGTACTGAGTTCTACATGCCAATCCACAGTTTTCTGTGGTAATGTACTATACTCATTACACAATTAGCAACTGTGCCTTGAGTTGAAAGTTCTTTCATCTTGTATTTTAGGGATAGTCAAGGAGGAGGTAAGTGTCATGTTCTCCCTAGAAGCCTTTCCAGGATAGCTTAGTCAGTCAGTCACAGGACATCACTGTGACAATTCTCATGACATTCATCTAATGATACTTGGCAAAACAATTAAAATTAATAGCCTTAGATATTTAAGCAATCAGAGTTAAAACTTTTGTTTAAATATACTACTTATAGATACTATTTCAAAATAGATTTTACTTCACAAATGACTTAAAACTGTAGGAATTAAAATACATGACTTAATGAAAGAATGTTTTGTGTGTTGGTTTTCTTTCTATCCCCTTTGGGATTTGAAAAAGCATTAGTATAATGTTGGCCTTTTGACTGAAACAGTGGTTTCCTCCATTTTTAAAAATAGATTTGAATTTACTAGTTATGTTTTATATTCAGCTTCAGCTTTTGTGTGAACTCAGATGTGCCATACTTTGTGTTGCTGTGTGTGTGTGTGTGTGTGTGTGTGTGTGTGTGTGTGAAATAAACTAGTCTCTCTCCCCCGTCTCTTTTTGTGAAGTTTTACCTTTCCCACCTCTACCCCAGCCCATGTGAGAAATGGAGATAAGAAAATAATCCAGAATAAGAAAGGCGAACATCCATTGAGATTGGTTTAACAGACTTTTGCTAAATCTATGTTGATAAAAGGCCATCCAATACATTATAATGAGATGTGCCACCCTTCTCTAGTTATTTTATTAGAAAAAGTAGTATTTTGCATTTCTATTTCAAGAAGCCAGCAGAGGGAGCACATCCTGTGTCTACTGAGTTATCTTGGAAAATTGGTAGTGTCATTTTAAAGATTCTGGATGAAAGTAATTAAGAATAAAGAACTTTTTTTCAGTGTGAGCTCAAAATTTATGTTAGATAAAGCTAGAAGAAAAAAATTAAGAGATTCTCTAATAAAAGATGATAATGGGATTTCTCCCCAGATAGAGACTTCAGGTATATGGAAAACTATCAATTCTAAAGAATGGTTCTTAGAATGACATTAGTAAGCACTTTAAAAGTTGCCTAGACTTTTTTTTTTATGAAGGAGAATTAGGGGTGCCTAGGTTGCTCAGTTGGTTAAGAATCATGATCTCATGATTCGTGAGTCCAAGCCCCACGTTGGACTCTGCTGTCAGCACAGAGCCTGCTTCAAATCTTCTGTCCTCCCTCCCTCTCTCTGCCCCTCCCCCACTCTCTTTAAAAAATAAACATTAATAAAAAAAGAACTAAATTGAACAACTAGTGAGGAATGTCTTGTATACTGAGTGATTTTTATAGTTAAAACATGTAATTTAGTAAATACAATTGTTTTAGTACATATTTTAAAAAATATGCTATAATGACCTGTGTTGAACTTGTGGGTTTAGTGTTCAAACTGTATTGAGTATAAGGACCAAATTAACAAGACTGATTATAATTTAGAGTCTTGGATTTCTCAAGGAAAGTAAGTGCAGTAGTAAAACTTCATACTTCTTTCTAGACTGACTGAAAATCATATCTTGTACATTAAGCATGGCAGTGACTGGTAGAAGGTTTACTTTTCTTCACCATTATTATCAAACCAGTTTCTCACATCAAGGAATTTTACCTCTCTGGGGACCGTATTAATGCTTTAAGGATAAAATCACTTCACAATATTATGCTTTCTGGATGTATGTCCTGTTTATTTCTGTCCCTTGTTAGCAGTATGACTTAGCAGAATTATTTAATTTCTGTAAGCCTCAGCTTGCTCATCTCTGTGAACCCCTGCTTCCTCAAAACAGGGCAAAGTCACTAGCCATAGTATCTGACCCTCAGTAAGCAATTGCTTGTGAACAGGTGTGGTGGTGAGTTGTTAATCCTTGTATAGTGTAGGCATTACTTCCTCTGATGTTATTACTACGTGCACCTCTTCTTAGCTTAAGTCAAGCAAGATTTTGTATCTTGAGAATCTTTTTTTTAATGGACCTTATTTTTAAGAGAAGTTTTAGGACTGCAGGAAAATTGAGTGGGAGGTACAGGGATTTCACATATATCCTCTGCCCTTGCACACGGACAGCCTTCCCATGATCAACATGCTCCAATACAGTGGTGTATTTGTTACATTTGCCAAACCTACACTGATACATTATCATAATCTAAAGCCTGTCGGGTTTCCTCTTAGTACTGTATATTGTTTGGTTTTGGACAAATGGATAGTAATACAGGTCTACTGTTAAGAGTATCATAGCTTTGCTGCCCTAAAAATCCTCTGTGCTCTGCCTATTCATTCCTCCCCCTCTGTAACCCCTGGCAACCACTGATCTTTTTTACAGTCACCATAGTTTGGCCTTTTACAGAATGTCATATCGTTGGAATCATACAGTATGTAGTCTTCTCAAAAATTTTTTTACTTAGTAATATGCAATTCTGCTTCCTCCATGTCCTTTCATGGCCTGAGAACTCATTTTTTTTAAAGCACTGAATAATATTCCATTATCTGGATATACCAGAGTTGATCCATCCACTTACTGAAGAACATTTTTGTTGCTTCCATGTTTGGGCAATTATGAATAAAGCTGCTATTGTGTGGACATAGGCTTTCAACTTCTTTGTGTTAAATACCATTTGGATGCATGATGGCTGAATCATATGGTCAGAGTATGTTTGGTTTTGTAAGAAACCACCAAACTTGTCTTCAGAAGTGGCTGTACCATTTTGGAGTCCCACCAGCAATGAACGAACGTTTCCTGTTACTCCACAATCTTCACCAGCATTTAGTGTTTTCAGAATGTGGCCATTCTAATAGGAGTGTATGGTATCTTGTTTTAATTTGTATTTCTCTGAGGACATGTGATGTGGAACATCTTTTCATATGCTAACTCATCATCTGTATATTTTATTTTGTGAGATGTCTCTTAAAGCCTTGGTCTGTCTTTTAATTGGATTGTGTTCTTACTGTTGAGTTTTAAGAGTTTTTTTGTGTGTATTTCGGATAACAGTCCTTTATGAGATAGGTCTTTTGGAAATATTTCTTCCCAGTCTGCAGCTTGTCTTCATTCTCTGGACCGTGTATTTGCAGAGTAGAGATTTTTAATTTCAAAGATGTCCAATTTATCCATCTTTTATGGATTGTGCTTTTGCAGTTACATCTAAAAAGTCATTGGCAAATCTAAGGCCATCTAGATTTTCTATCTTGAGAATCTTGAATGAGAAAGGAAAAAGAGTGATGTCTGTTGGGTCAACGATCAGGAAAACTTTTTTTTTTTTTAGCCTCATCTATCATGGGAGAACATTTTAGCATGTTTATATGCTGATGATAAGGCACTAGCACATAGTTACTGGTGGGAAGGAGCCTAGTTGGCTTGAAGTGGCCCTAGTTTACCCAGTTGCATAAATCTTTCTAGCAGAATTTGGTGATCTAGATTAGGAGCAGATTATGGGAGTGATCTGGGGTTGGGGGCTTGTTTGTAGAGCAGAAGACAAGGAACAGAAGACAAGGTTTCAAGGAGGTTAAGGATTGGTGACAGTAGTCCAAATAATGGACCATAAGAAATTTGAATTGGGTTGAATAAGGTTTAAGTCTTACAAGAGACTAATCACTTAAGAGCTAGGAAGAATAATAGGAATAAAGGAAAGGAGTGCAGATTGTGGAAGGAAAGGAGATTGTGGTTAGAGTATGTGATGGTGAATTTCAGATTTTCTGAAATGGGCCGTTGGGGTCATGAGGGTCAGGTTATTGCCTTGGGAATGGTTAGCTGAAGTAGAATGGAGGTAAATGTGATTAGAAATGAGATGGAGGCCCTTGATGACTTCTGTATCGAGGAGTTTCTCTGCAGGAATACAGATGAGGATGGCAGTTTCTGTTTGTTGGGTTTACTGTATATGAGGTACTGTTCTGTGTGCCTCATGGTATTTGCAGAAAGTTAGGTTGGACCTTAAATAAAACTTACCTAGGCCTAGAATTAGGCTGAATATAGGAGGATAGGAAATAGTCCATTTTCTCAGAAATTTCAGCCTGTTCATCTTGTGTTTTAAGAAATAATTAAGAACTAGTCAGTGGAGATCAGGTTGTGCACAGACAAGAAGCATACAAGTCCCTCTGCTGACTTTGAGAACACACAGGAGGTATCACTACCCTTTTGGGGTGGCATATCCTTTCCTTCCTTTGTTTGATCTCTGTACAGCCAGGAAAATGAGCACCATTTGCAAATTGTGTAAGTTTCCTCAGATTTTAGCTTACAAACAAATGAACCATAAAAGTCTGTAAGAGAGACTACCTAAGAATTTTTGATTTTATGTGATGTTTCATACTGGTTTCTAGAGTAATTTTCCTATGCACTATAGGAATTGCTGATTATTGGCAACTTTAAAAATAATTTTACTTTTCCTTTAAAAAAGAACACTCCTTTCTTGCTTCAGAAATTATTGCTTTAGCGACTTGCTCTTGCAATGTGTTATTTTTTTTTATTATGCTCTTTTTCAGAGGAAGTTGAGTACTTAAATTCAGATACACATGTATCTTCTGCGAGGCTGATGATCCAGAGTGAATACTAACAATTAGAATTTAAATTGTTTTGGGGCACCTGTGTGGCTCAGTTGGTTAAGTGTCTGACTCTTGGTTTCAGCTCTGGTCATGATTTCATGGTTTTGTGAATTTGAGCCCTGCATCCGGCTCTGTGCTGGCAGTGGGGAGGTTGCTTGGGATTCTTTCCCTCCCTCTTTTTCTGCCCCTCCCCTGCTCTTGCTGTCTTTCTCAAAAGTAAATAACATAATTTTTAAAAATTTGTTTAATCATTAACTATCACCTTTTGCTTAGATACAACCAAGTATAAATCGTGATGGATATTTCATAGCTAATATAAACCAGAACCAGTCTAAGTAAATATTTTCCATATGTGATCAGAAGGACTACATTCTTTTCAGGTCTTCTTTTGTTGTTTTTAAGATTATCAAGTTTTTAACTTCCTTTGAATGCATAGAGTTGATGAGTTGCCTTACATCTGATTCATGCCATTAAATAGAATGGAGTGGAAATTAAATTTTTACACCGCCTGAGCGTGGTGTAAAGTTGATTTCATATTGACCTTTGGAGTTCATAAATATAGGTCGGCTTTTCTTTCTTGGTAGTTTTTTGACACTTTGATGCATGGGGTTATGGAAATTTTGTACATGCATTAAAGCTGTTCTTTTTCCTTGGTGAAGTACAACTGAGTTGAAGTATGTAAGTCAAGAGTAGTAAGAATTAAAGTACTTTGGAGAAGGCATCGTCACATGTGACATTCTAAACCTTCCATTATGTTTGTTTCTGTTGCAGTCTCATTTTCAAAATACATAATTATAGCCAGGGCATATTCCCCTGAACTTCTTTTTAACAAAGGGTTCTTTCCTTCTGCTGTTCTAATTTTGCTTATTCAGGCTGTGCCTCATGGTTTCTAAGCAACCCAGGTGATACATGGCTGGGCATATATGTCCAGCATTTAAGTGATGGTGTATTTTACCTTTGAAACTCTTAAAAATAACCCTCAAAAAAAATCCTCAAAAAGGAGGAAGGAGTTTTCAATAATACTTAACATTTAGGTACAGACAAAACAATAAACTTACGTTGCTTAATTAGTATGTGAGAGTTCCTCATTACCACAATTCTTATTGTAAAGGTTTCTGCATTTTCTTTTTCTGTAATATAAACTGTTGTATAAACAGTGTTGACTTATCCAAGAACAGCACACACACCACTTATCTAGGAAAGGTAAAGATTTATTATCTCATATCCATATTTTAATTTCCTAGAAATACTTGAGGGTGGGAATTTCTGGAATGCCTGTATAGGAAGGTTGATGGTTCCTATCCCCAGTTAAACAGTCATCTAGCAAAAATTATTTTTTTAATTCAATTTCTGGAAATTGTCCTAAGGGTGCACAGTAAATAGGGAAATACTTACCACAGTCAACTAAATCTTGGTAAGAACAGCAAGAGCCTATGGCATTTGAGTCACAACCTGCTCCTGCCCACTAAATTATCTTAGCTTCTTGTTACAGAATGTTTGTTCCAGGTGGATCTGGCCAAGGCAGGTACAGAGCTCATTCTTCCTCCAGCTGCAAATCTAGGGATACAGTTTCACTCTATGAGGGACAGCCAGCCTCTTATGTGCTTCCAGCCTCATATTGCAGAAGCACTGTTTTGGGCAGGCGTGGCTAAGAGGACTGGGGCCTCCTTCTCCAACCCAACTTCCTTCCATTCATGGGGCAAGGACTCTGCCTCAGGCATAAGACAAAGGTACTGGACCTCTGAGTGCCCTTACCCCACCTTACTTATAGGGCAGAGTTTCTACACCAAGAGGGTCAAGCCACAATGAACCAGGGTGTCACTCTGGGAGAAGTGAGCTTCTCTCCTGAGCCTCAGCACCTGTGACATGGTAGAGGTTCTGCATTAGAGGGGAGAGGATGGATACCGACTTTATTTGGCACAAATCTTAGAAAAGTTCATCCTAAGGGCATGGTTGGAAACAGTGGCATAATTAAGAGGGTAGAGGTAGCTCTGTGATTCTAGTAGCAATAAACAAAAGGCAAACTAGCCAGAAATCTAAAAGAACCAAAGAAAAAGACAAAAGAACCCTCCTAGGATCACAGCTACTTCTTGAGGTCTGGAAGGCTGTGCACATCACATACACAATGCTGCACCCACGTCAGAGAAATTTGAGCAAGATGTGGGTGGACCTGAAAGCATTCCCCAGGTCACACACAGATCCATTAGTGTAAGTGTGGAGTCTTCCCAGCTTAAGGGGCTTAAGCACAATATGTGAAAAAACACTAACTGAACAATAACTTAATCTGATCCAGAAGGGGTGCCTAGAAAGCCAGGCTTAAAAGTGAAATCAATATTCCACATTCCTCCCTGGTGGTATTTAAGGCTGGGTATGCTCAAGCTGCATGCTGTTAGTAGTACTCAGAGAAAGAATCCCCAAGCTACTAGTCCTGGCAGAATGCAGGACAAATGTCCTTGAAAAGTGAAAGCAGTCTCCAAGCCACACACATAACGAACAGTAAAATATGGAAAACTACCTAGCTGAGGAGGCTTAAGCACAAACTTTGACCAATACGTGATCCCTAGGAATCTAAGTTAAAAGATAAAGACAAGGGAAAGTCTGAGCAGGGTCATCTGAGAATATATACCATAGGTAAATGGATTTCACAGATGTAGTCCAACCAAGCCACTAAACAAATAACCACCCAACCAAACAGCAGACCCCCTAAAAAGAGGGTGAGTAAGTAATCAGAGTTGATATAATGTATAATCTAAAATGGCGAGTTAAAAGAAATTTTTTTAATTAAAAAGTCAAGTTTTTAGCAAAAAGTTACAAAACATGCAGAGAAAATGGAAGTGTGACCTTATGCAGAAAAAGAAAGCAGGCAAAGGGAACTGCCTTTCAGGGGGTCCAAATGTTGGACATAGACAAAGATTTCAAATTACAATAGGTTTTTAAATTATATAATTATAAATATGTTTAAAGGAAGGTGTGATTACAAGGATGAGGATTCAGCAAAGAGAATATTAGGAAAATGAACCAAATAGAAATAGAGAAGCTAAGTAAGCAAACTTTAACATGTAATAGTAAATTTATGAATATATTTTAAAAGGTAAACTATTTGATGGAATTTGCAAAAACTGTAAACTCAGAGTTCATTTTCTGTATAACATACACTTTTCTCACTTGCACAGACGATGGTTTTTCCATTTAATTCTGCTTACTTTATAACATACCAATTGCTTCAGAATTTGTATAAAACAATGTAGTTTTCCTAGGGAGCAGGATCTCAGTTCTAGTCATGTGATATCCTGCCAACCCAACATTTCTTTTTTTCTTTGAGCTTCATTCTTTTAGGGAACAGAGAACAGGTATTTTGCGGCCATTTCTAGCTTAAATAACACTGAATAATAAAAATTTTTCTACCATCCAGGTTGCCTTGCAATTAGATGAAATGATAACATAATTAATGGAAAGGCATCAGCTGGGAAGTATATGCTTTATGTAGAGGTAAAAGAAACAACTTGTCCATACCCAGAGCAGGGAGGTGGGGAGATGAGCCACACAGGGCCCCAGTCACTGCTAGTGCTTCTTAATCTGGATGAGGACTCTCAGGGTCCTTTAAGCTCACCTTTGTCATTCTTCTGAGGGTTATATAGGTTGTGCTCACTTGTCCTTGCTGTTGTATTCTGGAGACTCACCAAGGGTCTGCCTGTTGACCAAGTATAAATAATTGATAACAAACCCAGAGTATTCCTGATTATCTACTGCAAAGTAGGGTGAATCAAAGATTAATTTCCCAGACTGCACATACTTAATCTTTTTTATTTTTTTGTAGGGAGTGAATTTTCCTTCACATGATCTTAATACATAAGGGGGTGTATGGAAGTATATGAGCTAATTAATACAAGTGCCAAAGAACCTAGGAGGTAGAGAGTTAGAAGCAGAGGAAGGGCTGCACTCTTCTCCTTCATGGTTGTCTACACATGGAGTAGGGGTCTTTACAGGGCTGCTCTGGAGCCTAGACAAGCAGGACTTTAAGGATTAATCAACTGGGCGTGGACATCTCGTCCTCTTTTTCTCTGTCGTTGCTGTATTGAGGACCCTAAGATTAGACGTAACTCTGCTACAAAGCTTTATTACCCTCTAGCCTGTTGATGACACAGTTTGCTTTCTCCTGTGTGGCAGAGGAGCAGGTGGTACAAGTTGTGTAGCCCTTTGCTTGCAATCAAAACAGGAGGTTTTGCTTAGCATGTGGGTCCATTAGTGCTTTATGAAAGGGCTCATGACTTTTTATTTCCTACAGATATTTTTAAGTGTGTGAACTTTAAATTAATCTTACCAACTAAAATTCAAGCAAATGTACCATTTTAATTGGATTTGAGAAGGATGTACAAGATAAATTATTTATAAAATGGAGTATTTTAAAATGGCAAGGTTTATCCTAGGCCCATGAGACGCATTCTGAGTCAGGGTCTCCAGAGATGTTCTTGTAGGAAAAGTTAGCGGAAAGTCATTTCCCCTCACCTGTACTTTAAGTTTTTTAAGAGAGAAAATAAAGTATTTCTGGTATAATTTAGAAGATTCAGAATTGTCACCTGTATAGTTTTGGTTTCAGTAGACCTTCATAGTCATTTGTCTTTACCAAATAACATTAGTTTCAGATTTTATATGTCATTCTAGATGGAAAGGTCTGAAAGCAAAGCACACCAACAAGGAGCCGAATCTGTTACTTTTGGGACATCACTGCTTTTGGGACATTACTGCCTCTCAAAACTGTTGGATTATACCCTGAAACATGCATGGCTTGAAGCTCAAGTTAACTAATATCTGGCTGTTTTTGGTTTTTGAGGTCGAAGCAAAACCACAGCCATTAAAGTGAACAGATTTAGCGTTTTTGTTTTGTTTTTAATATTAAATTACATTTTGTTAGTAAAAGTCAAAAGATGTGGGGTCTCATTTCTACAAGTTAATGTCTTATCCCCCTTAAAATTTCTTTCCTTACCTAGTGACAGTCAATCTTAACAAGACTAAAGATTATTTGGAAAGAATGAGAAGATCCTAGGATATAGAGAATCTCAAGAGTTTTGCCTGACTTATATCAATGTTTCTTAGCAACTTGAAGGTTAAAATCATCCATTATCAGCTTTTAAACATATATGGAAGAGCTTCACTAGCAGCTCTTCACTCTTTAATTTGTTCCGTACGTATTTTCATTCTGGGTTTATTAAGGATTTGTAGAATTTTCCCGACTTGTCTCAGAATTGGGAAGGAGGCAGGTATATTCATAAGACGGAGTAGTATATAGCAGTAAAATGAAAATATTTGATGCATGTGTGTCAGCATGGATGTATGCCAAACTAACATTGAGGAAAAGCTTGTAATAGTATGAGACATGCAGTATAGTATTGTTTATGTAAAATTTTAAAACTTGTATGGGTAATACATGTAAAATACATGATTTACAAGGAGACATTCCAAATCCATGGAAATGGCTGAAACAGAACAGTGCTAGGGTGGAGAATCACAATTCTACCAGTAATACTTTTTTTAAAAGTCTGCAAACACATACATGTGTAATGCAAAAACAATAGACATCAATATTAGTTAATTCTTGGTGGTGAGAATACAGGTATTTGTCATGTGTTCTATGTCTTGTTTTATTAAAAACTTTTTTTCAATGTTTATTTTTGAGAAAGAGAGAGAGACAGCATGGGAGCAGGGGAAGGGCAGGAAGAGAGGGAGAGAGATGCAGAATCTGAAGCAGGCTTCAGGCTTTGAGCTGTTGGCGCGGAGTCCCATGTGGGGCTCAAACTCATGAACTAGGAGATGGTGGCCTGAGCTGAAGTTGGATTTTTAACCAGTGAAGCCACCCAGGCACCCCTTCTGTGTTTATTTTAAATAGGTTTTAAAATACTTGTCTAAAAAAAGGCAATTATGACATAATGTTAGAAGGTAATAAATATTCCCTTCTTAATTATACCACCCAGATATTACTGCTCCTAAACTTATAGTGAATCTCTCTTAGACATTTTGGGGGAGAAGTGGAGAAAAAGGCTAGAAAGATGGAGAAAAATAATTAGAAATTTTAAGTGTTATATACAAATAGTATTTAAACATACTATTTTGTAAAGTAAGGTTTTTCACTTTTTTGCCCATTCTTTCTGTAAGATACAGATCTGCTTCATCTCGTCTTAAAGGACATTTTGGTGGGTGGTAACACTGTGGAACAGAAGATTGTAGTGACTTTTATATGCATATCTTTTTAAAAATTCACTTTATTGGGGCACCTGGGTGGCTCAGTTGGTTGAGCGTCCAACTTAGGCTCAGGTCATCATCTCACCCATGGGTTCAGGCCCTGCATCAGGTTTTGTGTTGACAGCTCAGAGCCGGGAGCCTGCTTCAAATTAGCTATCTCGCTCTCTCTCTGCCTCTCCCCCGCTCATGCTCCTGTCTCTCTTTCTTGCACTCAAAAGAAATAAATGTTAAAAAAAATTTTTAAATTCACTTATTTTTGGAATTGTTTAAATTGTGGGACATTAATATATCCTAAAACTGCATCTTAACCATTTTTTAAAAAACTTTATAATAGTTTATTGTCAAATTGGTTTCCATACAACACCCAGTGCTTCTCCCCACAAGTGCACCCCTTCATGACCATCACCTCCTGCCCATCCCCCCTCAGTCCTTGGTTCATTTTCAGTATTCAGTAGTCTCTCATGATTTGTGTCCCTCGCTCTCCCCAACTCTCTTTTCCCCTTCCCCTCCCTATGGTCCTCTGTTAGGTTTCTCCTGATTAGACCTATGAGTGCAAACATCTGTCCTTCTCTGCCTGACTTACTTCACTTAGCATGACACCCTCGAGGTCCATCCACTTTGCTACAAATGGCCATATGTCATTCTTTCTCATTGCCATGTAGTACTCCATTGTATATATATACCACATCTTCTTGATCCATTCATCAGGTGATGGACATTTAGGCTCTTTCCATGATTTGGCTATTGTTGACATTGCTGCTATGAACATTGGGGTACATGTGCTCCTATGCATCAGCACTTCTGTATCCTTTGGGTAAATCCCTAGCAGTGCCATTGCTGGGTCATAGGGGAGTTCTGTTGTTAATTTTCTGAGGAACCTCCACACTGTTTTCCAGAGCAGCTGTACCAGTTTACATTCCCACCAACGGTGTTTCTTCACATCCTTGCCAGCATCTGTAGTCTCTTGATTTCATCTTAACCATTTTTAAGTTTACAGTTCAGTAATGTTAAGTACCTTCATATTGTTGTGCAGCCAATCTCCAGAACTCTTCATCTGGCAGAACTGGCACTTGCTACCTATACAGCTGCCCACTTCCATCCCATCCCAGTCCCTGGCAGCCACCTCCTACTACCTGTCTCTGAATCTGACTACTGTAGGTACCTCATATAAGTGGAATTATACAGTGTTTGTCTTTTTGTCACTGGCTTATAATGTCATTAGAGGTCATCCACTTTGTAACATGTACAGAATTCTCTTTCTTTTTACTTTTTAAGACTGAATAATACTCTGCCATATGTATATACCACATTTTGTTTGTCTGCTCATCAGGGAACACTTGGGCTGCTTCCCAAGTACACACCTTTTAAAAACTTCTAATTTTGATAGTTTCATATTCTTTATGCAGATTCAGCATTTGTTTACATTCTGCTCCATTTTATCATTTTATATATGTATGTATGGGGACACCCATGCGCACATCTTTTTCTGAACCATTTGAACATAAATTAGAGCTATTGTGCCTTTTTATCCTTAAATATTTCAGTGTATATTTCCTTAGAAACAGGGATATTCCCCTTTATAATCACCGCAGGAAAGTTCCCCAAATTAGGAAATCTAATATTAGTATTATAACAATAACTATAATATTGATACTGTTTATTATAGACTACCGATTAGTAATAATCACATTTCATCAGTTTCAGGAATCCCCTTTATAGCACATTTTCCCCTGGATCGTAGTCTAATTCATTGCATTTACTTGTCATGTCTCTTTAGTTTCCTTTAGTCTAGAATTGTCCCTTAGCCTTTTTTGTTTGTTTTTCCTGACCTTGACACTAGTGAGGAATGCACATCAATTATTTTGTAGACTGTGCCTCAGTTTGTATTTTTCTGATATTTTTTCATGATAAGGTCAAATTACCCATTTTTGAGAGACACTTCACACAAATGATTGTTGTATCCTCATTGCATCCTATCGAGAGGCATGTGATGAAGGTAGTGTCCCCAGATCTCTCTACTATAAAATTACGGTTTCATTTCTAATTAATAAGGAATTTGCGGGTAGATGCTTTGAGACTATATAAATATCCTGTTCCTCATCAAAATTTTACCCACTAGTGTTAGCACACATTGATGATTTTTAGTAACCACATTATTTCATTTGTATTTATTAGTTTTCTTTCTGCTGTAACAAAGAGCTTTCCCTTCTCTTTCATTTTAATTAGATCAGTATGAACCCATGAATTTCGGTTTTATTCAATAAGTTGCATTTCACTACTATCCTCTTTTTTTTTTCTTTAATGTTTAGATTGCCCCAATTTGGTCACTGTGAATACCTCCAAGTTGATTTTTGTATTCTTTTGTTATGTCACCATTATTTTCTTAACACGTACATTTTTTGCACTTGTTTACCTTAAAACAATTTTCTTAAAGTAGAATTGCTGAATTGAAAAGTGTGCACATTTCAAATAATGTATGGACTGAGAGTAAATCCTACTTGTGGCCGGCCAGTTTGAGGTTGGGGAAAGTACACTTAAACATTAACCTGCTGCTTTTAAGAATCGTAAGGAGAACTGGGGGCGGGGTGGGGAGTGTAAGGAGGTTTTGTCATTACTGGTTTCCAACTAAAAGAAACATCTGCAAGGAAGGGAAGCAAAGAAGGGTTTATTTTTCATTGCCAATCAGGACAACTTTCTAAATGGCTGAACCAGACTTTTAGAATATATTTTAAAGAGTGTATGATTGGCAATATATAATATATGTTAAGTGACAAACCCTACTTGGGAGTGTTATGGATTAATACCCACAGTGGGAGGAGGGTACATTTGTCCAGGGCAAGTTGATTTGTGTGCCTTACTTCCTTATAGATAAAATGAAGATGTATTAGATCATTAGATTGGTTTTGTAACTTTTTTAAAAGAACATCATGTAGTAAGAAGTACATTTTATGTTGTGATCCAGTATACACATACATATGTGCATAATACATATAACAAAGTCAGAAGTTTTATAAAATAAAATTTGGCCTTTCTATCTGCAGTGCACTCCATTTCTGTTCTGTTTCTTTAAAATGCTGGTGGTACCTTTGAAATTGTTTTTAGGTTGAAAACCTTGCAGCAGATTATTTCTAAAAGCTCTTCAGCTCCAAAATCACATGAGTATATCCTGTAAAATTATTTTAAAGCGACAAGGTGAAAAATACAGATTTTGGTGGCAAATTCTGTCATGAGAGTAGTCACAAAGAACAGTTTCTGTTGTATAGTTGTAGCTGCTTCAACAAAAAACAACCCAATAAAAATCTAGTTCAATTATAATGACTGCTAGTCTAAGCCAATTTTGCTTCCCCTCTTCCCATTAAACTGATCCTCTCTACCTTTTTTTTTTCTTTTCCTTTCTTTGATATAGAGCAATATACTGCCATTAACCTTTGAATAATGTGAGCGTGGGGTGCCAGGCCCCACACAGTCAAAATTCTACATGTAACTTTTGAGTCCTGAAAAATTTAACTACTGATAGCCTGTTGACAGGAAGTCTTACCAATAGCATAATGGTCAGCTAACACTTTTTTTTCTATATGTATTATACAGTGAATTCTTATGATAAAGTAAGCTAAAGAAAAGAAAATGTTACTAAAATCATAAGGAAGAGAAAATATATTGACTATACTATTTCAAAAAATCTGCATATAAATGGACCTGTGGCTCTGAAACTGTGTTGTTCAAGGGTCACTTGTAATTACTACCTAGGTTGCATTAATTTCTGCCCATGACTCAGATGGTTAGTGGAAAAGATTAATGGGGGCGGGGGGTACCTTATTGTTGAACTTGATTTTGGTTGAAAGTAAGATTAGCGCTCTTAGGTTTTTAAAAGAAGTATGGAGAAACATTGTTATCTATGCAAATAAGCTTGTAACTATATTCTACCTACCCAGCAGGAATAGAATGGAAACAAAAGCTTACCCTTTAGCCATCTTGCAACAGAATTTGAGCTCCTGAGCTTTGGAGCCGCCGCAGTTTACTCTTGGGTAGGCATGCCAGCGTCTCTATGGCCTCAGCAAGCACTTGGCTGTAGAGAATGTAATTTTCCTTGTCACTCTCAGTTTTAGTTTTTAGGAAAAAAGATGAATGGAATTTAACATCGATCAAGTTGATAAGCACAGTATTAAAAGAGAAATTGGGAATGTGCTGCCATCCTCCTTGACATGCTAGCCTTTTCCCCTGGAGTTTGCACTACAGCGTTACTCACAGAGAGCCAAGTGAGATGGTAAATCACTTTCATGAAATGGGAGCTTTGGGGCCGGTTGTGTTGGGAAGATGTTTTTGCTCTTGATAAAGTACATTCGAAAATGCAAAAGTAATTGCTCTCTCTTTTCAGAGCATATCTTTTTAGGTTTGTATGATTTGTGCTGAGACTGTTGAAGTGCACACTGCAAGGGAAATTGTTGGACTACTTCAGCAGTGTTGTACCTAGCCTCCTAAGCGTCCTCTGTTCAGTTTTCTTTGTCCATTACTTTTCAACTTCTCACAATTTGAGATCTGTTACTTAGACTTGGCGTGTCTTGCTTTAAAATCTGTTCTGTTCTATTTAGTTGATATTTACACTGCATGCATCCTTTGCCCTAAAGGGTTAAACAAAACCCATAACTATGGTCTACTCATAACAGAAATTCTAACGTAGTTCATGTAGAATTTTATTTCTAATTTAATATACTCACAGATTTTCTAGTGGTTTTCCTCCCTTTTGGTTTTATTAGTAACATTCACTTGATATAGACATAAATATGTATTATTTATAAGTATTGATCTTTATACAATCCCCACATAAAAATGAGATTGAGGTGTAGTTTTATGTGTCACTACTTCTTTCCAAAAAATAGTAGTCTAGTATAAAAATAACACAACATAGAGTACAATAAGCATTTTCTTTTTAAATGAAGGAATCAGAGCCAGGGAAATGTAGGATTGAAGTAGGATGAAGACAAGAAATTTGTGCACAAAATCACACTATAACATCTGTTGAACTGTTAACGACAGTGCAAATTGAGATCTGAGCTTCCTGGGGTCGGAGCAGAAACGGAAATCCAGGTAGTTCACAGATCTCCGTCCTGTGTGCTCTGTGGTGGACAGTGAGAACGGTAGTGAACACTATTCTCAGTAACGAACGGCTCTTCAGAATATACTGTTTTCTACAGTTCTTTCTCATAACATCTCTTGTAAGAAGCCAAAGCATTATCTCTGAAAGTGAGTACCAACAGTGACAGTTCAAATATATCTTCTTTTCCTTTTTCTCATTGGTCGGAATTAATGGTAAATGCAATCTCTCACACTTAGATGCAAGACCTAAGCCCAGTTAGTTGCCTAAATTAGAAGAAGTTATAAAAGGTTCGATTTATAAGGCCTTTTGTTGGGGTACCTATAAGAGTAGGGGACAATTAGAATTGTATCTATGTAGAACATTATCACTTAATTCGTTTAGTAGGAATACCACCTTAAAAGGAGGAACTTGCCTATAAATAAATGCCTTAAGTATTTAAAAGATAATTTTAGAATAACTTGCTCCTCCTCCTCACCCACATTCACCCACAGTTAGAAGTGAAATAATAATTTAAAAAAGTATTCCCAAATGAAAAATATATTTTTAAATGAGTTAGTTACACTAAATTTCACCTGTCTTAAGTGAGTTTTAGACAAAATCAGACTGGATTATTTAATTAGCGTAAGGCAGTTGGTTCCTAAGAAGGCCTTTCTAATAATTTATCTGTTTGGTAGGGAGCTTTAAATGTTTCAGTTCATTGACTTAGTAGTCTTTGTCTATTGGAAAATCAGAACATAAGCCTGAATTGACAATTATTAAAAAATATAATAAAAATAACATGACCTTGTTAACTTAAAACACACAAAATTCAATAGTAGTGTGAGTTAGGTTTACACTATCTTCTATTTCATGAAGGGTTTCCGTTGCCTGGAAATAAGTTTTTTTCTAATCAGACTGAATACCCAGGCACCCCTAGAGTGGCTTTTAAAATTTTCTTTTTAATTATTTTTAATGTTTTATTTATTTTTGAGACAGAGAGGGAGACACAGAATCTGAAGCAGGCTCCAAGCTCTGAGCTGTCCACACAGAGCCCAGTGCAGGTCTTAAACCCATGAACGTGAAATCATGACCTGAGCCAAAGTTGGAGGCTTAACCAGACTGAGCTACCCAGGCGCCCCTTAATGTTTGTTTATTTTTTTGAGGGAGACAGAGACAGAGTGTGAGCAGCAGGAAAGGGGTAGGTAGAGAGAGATGGAGATAGAGAATCTGAAGCAATCTTCAGGCTCTGTGCTGACAGCTCAGACGTGGGGCTTGAACTCATAAACTGAGAGGTCATGGCCTGAGCCAAAGTCAGACGCTTAACCGACTGAGCAACCCAGGTGCCCCAATAACAGTTCCCCCCGCCCCCCAGAGAAATCTGTATTTCAGTAAACCAGTATCCGCCTGATACAGTTTTACTGTGATTCAGATTTTCATAAGGCTAGGAAAATCAGAGTTAGTACTATTGATCTACTATTATAAAATCACTAGTAATGGTTATATGTTTGAGACTTGACTTCTTTCAAACCCAGTCTCATTTCTTTTAAGCCATTTTGATTTCTGATACTTTTCAGAATATAATATGTATGCTCCATTTGCTGAGGGGAAAAATGGGCTTGTATCCATATACAATATTGCGTTTAATATCAGAAGATTAACCCAGAATTAAATGCAAAATTTTCTGGGCACACATGTTATAACCTCTAGATTATATTATTGTTTCCATGTATTCACTGCTCCTTTGGTGGGAGGATTATACCTCCCTGTTCTCATCATCAGATTTGGCCTTGTGATATCTTTAAACAAAATGTGAATGAAAAAGGTCATATGCCGCTAGTGAACAGAAAGTTAGGGTATAGTTCATCTTTCTCTTTTCCCTCTAACCACAAAACCAGTAGTGCTCTGGTTAGAGCCACTCTTTCATTCTGGATTCCTGGAATGAAGACACATGTGAACAAAACCAACAAACTATGTTTGTTGTAAAGTCTCTAGATTTTAGGGTCATTTGTTATCACAGCCTAAATTGTCCTAAGCTGACTTAATGTATAATAAAAGAATCTCTATTCTAGACCTATATGAATGTTTTGACATTCATTTGTTCATTATTTAAAATTTTATTGAACAAGTCTGTCTTAGAAGGATACCTACATTATTGCCTATCTTCAGAAAAGTCCTATGGAGTAGGGTTTAATCATTTTTTGCAGATGAAGAAACAAGTATGGACATTGCTTCTAAGAAGCTTAGCCAGGATCAAACAGAGTTCTGTCTCATTCTCTTGTATCTCTGTACTTTTCCTATTTGCTCTTTATATCAGCTCCACGTATATTGGATAAACCATTTTTTACCAATATGTGGAATTAATAATTCAATATTATTGAACCACAAAACTTTAAAAGATTATTTAAATGTTTATCTTTTTTTGAGAGAGAGCACAAACAGGGGAGGGGCAGAGAGAGGGGGAGATAGAGGATCCAAAACAGGGTCTCCACTATGAGCCCAGAGCCCAGAGCCCAGTGTGGGGCTCAAACTCACGAACTGCAAGATCATGGCCTGAGCCGAAATCAAGAGTCAAATCAGTTCAACTGACTGGGCAACCCAGACGCCCCCACATGCCATTAGGTGAAGTTTACACTTGCCAGTTAGCTGCAGTAACCACAGCTTCCTATTGCTTTAGGCCAGCTGACTTTATACATTTCTAACTACCTGATTCTTGAAAATTTCTAAGTTTATAACCCCAAAATTAACTTACCTTGTTAATGAAACCGAGTTAGGTATAGTTTCTATCTGTTCATTTATTGGCATCAGAGAAGTTATTTTTCATTGCCAGTCTTAACACTAGCAAAGTTTTAGAAAATTGTGTGCAAGGAGGCAGAAAGGAATAATAAAAATTCTAGTTAGAGACTTTTGATGTAGCCAGCATTGTTCTAAGACTTTTAATATGTAGTATCTAACATAATCCACACAGTAACTTTATGAAGAAGATAAAATTATTATTCTCATTTTATAGAAGAAAACTGAAGCCAGAGAAGTTAAATAACTCGCCCAAGGCCAGCAGTGAAGAGGCTGAGCCAGGATTTGAACTCCATCTGATTCCACATCATACTGTGATGGGGTATATAGATAACTGCATGAACTTTTCTCATGAGTGGAGAACTCTCTTATCTCTTTTGCTGATGGCTTTTATGTTAAAGACAATATTTTCCTTATATTCTACAGCTTTTTCTTATCCAGTCATAGTATTCTTTAGAAAGAATACTTATTCTTTCTACTAGTAGACAGGTGCCTTCTGGGGAGTGTGAATCATACATGTATGTATGTATTATTATTTATTATGTATGTATTATTTTGCTACCTTGTATTCACTGGATAAAAATTAGTCTTTTCTGAGCATCCCATGGTATATAATAATAGGTATAATGAGAAAGTGTTTAGTAAACCTATCACTTCATCATGTTTAGTAAACCTATCACTTCATCCTTTAAAAATTTTTCTTATAGCAGTTTAAAACAGTGTTATAGTCTGTTACTTTTTGGAAAAGAGATTGACATTCTTAAAATATACCATAGTGCATTGTTTGAAAAATAAATATAGGAGATTGGTGGTATGTGACCTGAAATGAGATGGTGAGGCTGAGAACTGAGTGGAAATGGAATACCAGGGGCTGGGAATAGCTCACTGTAGGTTAAGAGGTGCCCTCCTGGAGGCAGAGAAGCCAGGACGAGAGGACGAGGTTGTCAGGGGTATCGATGGCAGTAGCATGAACACTGCTCTGCTCCCACTTTGCAGAAAGGGACATACTCGTGGGAGCTATCTTTTTTCTTTAATTCTACGTGGTGAAATGAAGGGATGGTATTATGAAGACTGTAGGTACAATCATTAAAACAATCAGAAATCTTTGAAAAAGGACTTTTTGCAATTTATTCCCAAATACTTCTCTGCTTCTTTGTTTCATTATTATTGAGTCGTTATGGGCATTTGAAATCTTAAGTCTGAACTGGAAAAAATCTAGGCTCCAACCTCTCCAGCAGTTGTGCTCATTCTACACCCAGTGCCATTGGAGTGGTTCATGAATGACAGTAGGGACTAATGGCCTGAGGAGAGGTCTTTAACTGGTTTGAAGGATAGGTTACAAACCGGTAAGTCAGAGGTTTTTGTTTTGTTTTTAGGTTGTAATTGGCGTACTATATTTGGTCAGCTCAGTATTTCCACAATTTGCCTAGCCCTATCAGTCCTTTGATGGTTGAGCTCTATGTGTAGTGAGTGTGTGTACACATACACATGAACACATATGTATATGTGTACCCACACGCACACACACATCATCAAACGCTCATTTGTTGGAACTAGGCTTATGTCACAATATTTAGAAAACTTCTCCCCGTGTTTTTGATTTTTAAAAAATTGACACATTTTGTGGTTAGACTGAAATGAAATAAATAGGTCTCTGGTGCATACTATTGTAGTACTAATGGATCTTTAGATATTTGCTGTAATGTTAACATGTTAATTTATGCCCTGTAAATGAGTAGGAGACACTATTACTGAGAAAACTGTAGAGTCTGCACAATAAATGTTGTATAAGAAATAAGTCTTACTCCAAATAACTTTTTTGCTGGTTCACACTTCTGAGCAGTAGGCTCTATAGGTGCGAAGAATCTAGGGACTGTGTAATTTGTGATGAACCAGATTATAAAATAAGTTTAATTAATGATAAGAGTTTTGCTTGTAAACTTTGTCAACTTCATATATTCTCTTGTTCACTATTTTTGCAGTTAAGCATTTGAAGACATACATTGGAGAGCCAATGTAATGTTATATCTGTTCTCAAATAAAAGCTTACAGCCCTATGGTCTAGACCTAAGCAAATAGGACTTGAGAGACTTTTTGAGCCTATCAGAATTTGTTACCTGTGGTGAGTAGTAAGGAAGAAAATTTTATATGTGCAGGGATAACTTATAAAATGTAAACATCTGCTTATTGACAGTGGTGTTTAATATTTTTACTGTATATAGAAACATTCACTTCCTATACTGTTTTGTAGCAATTTGAGGTCCACTAAGGTCTGAGAGAATTAATATTTTTAAACTTAGTATGTTGACCAGATCAAATAAGTTATAGTCAACAAATCTGTATTGTGTATTATGTGGCAGCCTTTTTTTTTTTTTTTTTTTTTTTTTTTTTGCTAGGGGTTAGGATATACAGTGAATAAGACATTTATTCATTTTTCATTCAACAAATATATATTAAGTGCTTCTGTGGATATAATCTTAAGGGCTTCCCTGAGGAAATCATTCTTATGTTAAGGTTCAGAGATGTGTAGGAGTTACCAAGGCAAATGGCAAGATAAAGAAAATAGTCACATGCTGTGATCAAAATACTCCAGGTTGGGGAAAAGCATGGAAAGTTTGAAAAACAGAAAGGAAAAAAGAAAAGAAAAACAGAAAGGACCCCTGAGTGACTGAAGTAGGAGGACGGAGAGGAGAAGCAGTGGCTTAAGAGGAGACTGAATTGGTACCTGGAAGCCAGTTCTGAAAGAGACTTGTTAACTTCTAAACCGTGTTTATGATTTTGGATCTAATTATAAAGGCACTGTGGGGCTTTTCAAGGGTTTAGGGAGGAAAATGACCTTATCCAAATTTGGTTTTTATAGCATCACTCTGGTTGTTTTGTGCTGGATGGATTAGAGCAGGCTGAGAACTAGTAGGATGCAAAGAAATCAGATAGAATACCATTGAAAGAATCTGACAGATGATGACGACTTAGATTAGCGTAATAATGGAGAAATGGCTGGGTTCAAGAGACATTTGGAGTCATAAATAACAAGATTTAGAGTTTTTTGGGAAATGTACAAATAAAGGTAAGAGAATGTGGAGTCTGAGATGGTTCCCAGGCTTCTGGCTTCAACTTCCAGGAGAATGTTGGTGCCATCCCCTGAGATGGGGTAAGAAGACCAGGGTCTGTAGTTTCTGAGATTAACCTCAAGGATTAATGGGCACAGATAAGGACACAGGAGTCATTTACCATCAATAGGATATATGTGGTGTGGGGGAGTATGTAAAGTAAATATTTTAAAATTACCTGAAAGTATCAATTAGTATCAAAGCAGTATCAGCTAGTCTGTCAATTCTGAGATCAGTGAAGACAGTCTGAGTTTTAAGGAGAAGGAATCATTAGGAGAATGTAAGTGACAATATGGTAGGGTAAAGCTTTTTGTTTTTTAAGAAGCTTAAAAGAGATTACTTATGAAAGGAAATTTAAATGAACCTAGCCACATTGAGTAAATCACTGTTTTCCCCATAAGGTAGGATCCAAAGTGAGTGAGTTTAATGTTTTAATAGTAACCAGTCCTTGGTTCTTGCTAATTTTTGTTCAAACCAGTTTGTTTTTGCTGAGGCTTTTAACCCTGGATAACGTCCAACTAGGAGAACTTTTTTTAGGATTTTAATCAGAAGGCTAAAACTGGTTGGCTGGCTAATGGCTTTGTAGCTTTAAAAAATAAGGTATCTAAGGTTTATGATTGGGGTGGGGTGAGAATGTGCAGCTTTACAAACCTAGAAGTTACTTAAGAATGGAGGCTCTAGCCTATTCAGGACATAAATTGGGGGAAGGGGTGAAGAGAAGGAAAAAGAACCCTGTTTTTTAAAAGGCCTTTATACAGTGCCTTAGATGAACTATTAAGATAATCAAATTGAGTTTTTATTTGCAACATCTCAACTTTAATTGGCTACTTGAAACATGAAGCATTTTATGGTGTGAAATGTTAAAACAAAGCTTCCAGTGGGACATGGAATTGTAATCTGTAGATCTGTAATCTAGAGTCAAGTGGAGTTTGGAGACTGGGAATGGGACCTGGGAACTGGAAAAGCAACCCCTGCAGTCTGCAAGCTGCTGCATTTCGCCAAGTTGGGCAGTGGTTGCTTTAGTGATGCAGGCTGTAGTGGGAAGAGTGTGGAGCTTAGAGTCACACAAACCTGGGTCTCAAAGCCCTGCTCCAGCGCTTGTTAGGAAGGGGCAGATTGCCCACTCCTGTCGTGCCCCACTGTCCTCTGCTGAAGTGTGAGGACGGCATCTTCTGCCCAGTTTATTTTGGCAGAGTGCCTTGCCCATAGTTGGGACTTAAATCGTAGTTCCTCTTTCACCACCAATTTGATTTTCTTTATACTCAGCTTTAGAGTCTATAATAATGATAGAGAAGCCTTATTAGTGGCCATATAAACTTGGCAAGTTAAAACAAATGCAGTTGAATTTCTCATTTCTACTATTAATTATGAAAATAGAAATTCACAGGTCCTGAGTACCTCATCCTTTGGAAATGCTAATCCAGGTGATGCTAGGAGTGCCCTTGAAGGCACACAGAATAGCTTGTGAGACGTTTAAAATGACAGCAGGTGAATACGTTTAAATGTAATCCAGTGATGGGCTTTTCTACAGAAAACATTTGGCCACTTACCATTCAGTTACCATTTATTGAGCAGTGTTTTTATCTTTGCCATATATTGTGGGATTCTGATAAGGGAACAGATGATTCTTAAGTACCATAGCA
This sequence comes from Suricata suricatta, assembly GCF_006229205.1. Lineage (NCBI taxonomy): Eukaryota > Metazoa > Chordata > Mammalia > Carnivora > Herpestidae > Suricata > Suricata suricatta. Next base: position 35,408,543 of record NC_043706.1, read on the forward strand.
GGTCTTGTGCTGTGGGAAATCACAGGGTATTGTGCCAAGAGAATTTGACATTATGTACCAAATGTTAAAAATGCACGTTCTCCCCTACCCAGTTGTTCTACTTCTAGCAATATAACCTGAGGAAGTTTAATGGAATCTCGCTTATAATAGTGAAAAATTGGTAACTACACAGGTAGAACAGTAGTCCTTTGGTTTAATGGCTGTATTATGAGTGGACATATTGCATACCCATGAATGATGACACACGTCTGTATGTGACAAAGAAAAAATATTCATGATATATTGCTAAGAGCAAAAAGTAGGCCATGAAGAGGGTTTAAAAAAAGGAATTTATTATCAAAGAAAGTAAGTCTAGTGAAATCCTTTCTGAATCACTTTTGTGTATTCTCTGCCTTGAAGAAATCATTCAAAAAATAATAGTCATTATCCTAATCTGGAAGTAGGATAGAAGTCAAATGAGCTAATAAGCATCTTGCCAAATCTGTATAGTACATCTGAGAGATAAGCATTTGGGATATATACAAACCAAAGGTAAGTTTTGAGTAATAACCAGATAAGGTAGAGTCCCAGTGAGGCTGCTCCAGTGAATGGGCTTGTCAGCATAGCAGGGCGAGGTGTTTTTACAGTGCTCTCAGTCTTTTGAGGTACACTTTGTAACAAGATTGACTTGTGAAATCATTCCGAAAGCAATGGAAAAAAATATGTACAGTGAGTATATGGGCAACTAGCCACAGAGACTCCATTGACTTTTTTTTGCTCTGCTGGTATTAGGTCATGTTCTCTGTCTTGTGGAAACATCTCATTTCTAGATACTTCATGTTGTAAGACTTACCTTCGTTGAGAAATTATTATTTTTCCACTTAATTGATAATAAGTTAAGCTGCCTGGATCTTGGCTTCTGTTTACTTCTGCACAGCAATCCTATTAATCAAAAGGTTTTTACTTGGGTTTTACAAAACTATTTTGGAAAGCTTTATTTACATTCACCAAGCTTACACCTTTGGATATACAATTAACTCTACCAATTTACAATAATAGGTAATTATTCCTATTTTTTTTCTCATAGAGGTTGATAAGCTCAGAGTTTTCTGGTTTTCCCATTTATATGAGAACTGAACAAACGAAGAACAAGGCTTTACTGTGGCTGGATCAAACGAAGTGACTATTTCTTCACCTTTCCAGTACTTCTTTCCGGAGTAAAGTGAGGAGGCGCAGTCTCCCTGCCTGTTTTGTTGTTCACTGTTTTACATGTGATGCAGATTTGCTCCCCTTTGGCCTTGGAGTAGACTTCTGGGATTTTTTTTTTTTTTTCTTTTCTGTTTTTGTTTGTTAGTTGTCAGAAGTTGGATACCAAATGATTCAGAAAGAAAGGAACAAGAGAGTAAGAACTAAGATGCAAATGTCAGGGCTAAAAGGAAATTGGTGGTCTTTCTATAAACTGGGAAAATACCTTTTATTTTTATTTTTCTTATTTTTGTAATGGTTTTTTTTTAAATTTATTTTTGAGAGATAGAGAGAGACAGCACGAGCAGGGGAGGGTCAGAGAGAGAGGGAGTCACAGAATTTGAAACAGGCCCCAGGCTCTGAGCTAGCTGTCAGCACAGAGCCTGATGCGGGGCTTGAACCCAAGAACCGTGAGATCATGACCTGAGTCGAAGCCGGATGCTCAACTGACTGAGCCACCCAGGCGCCCCACCTTTTATTTTTAATGGCTAGCATTTGTTGAGTATCCATGTGCCAGACACTTTATGCACATTATCTTATTTTATCCACACTATTGTGAGAGGAAGAAATAATTTTCTCCTTTTATTTTACAGACAAGGTCCCAAAAGATTAAAGTTTGTTTTTAGCCATATGTTCAGTAAATAGCAAAGTTAGGATTTGAATCCAAGTCCAACTTTAAAGCTCTTTGTAGTATATAAGCTGCTGCTGTTGGCCCTAGAGCTAGAAAACTCTTGGGCTTTTTTTTTGTTTGTTTGTTTTTTGTTTATTTATTTTTGAGAGACAGAGCGTGAGCAGGGGAAGGGCAAAGAGAGAAGGTGATGAAGGTGACACACAATCTGAAGCAGGCTCCAGGCTCTGAGCTGTCAGCACAGAGCTGGATGCAGGGCTCGAACTCATGAACCGTGAGATTATGACCTGAGCCAAAGTCGGCCGCTTAACTGACTGAGCCACTCAAGCGCCTCTCTTAGGATTTAACTGTGTGAATTTCTGGTGACTTGCATTAACTTTCTTGGCCCTTGCTTTCCTTTATCTGGATGATGAGAGGAGTGAGCTGGATCTTTAAAGTTAATTCTAACTGTAAAATTCTTTGATTCCTGGGCTCTTTATTGAATTCAAGTTGAGTAGTAGAGAGGTTCTGCTAGTTCTCTCGTGTGCAGCCAGTTTGGCTTGTCATGATGATTTTTTTTTCCACCTGATCATCCTGTGAAAGTGCAGAAAAGTCATCATGGGAGAATGGGTTAAAAGGTACATCGTATCAACTGAAGATTCACAAAAGAAGACTTAAAGAAAAGTACTTGAGCATGAAGGAACATGGAAAGCTTGGGCTGGAGATTGTGTGGGTGGGACCTGGTTATTGTCTGTGGACACCAATGTCATTTACCCTTAAGTGTTATTGTGCCTCAGTGAAGTGAGTTTGTGTGTCTGTCTCCAGACATTGGGGATTGTGCTAGATGGTATAATGAGGACTTAGTTCTTTTAGGGCCTTATAACATTTCCATTTAAATGGTAGAGATTGTCAAAGGAGGGACACAGTGATTATTGACATAAGAGAGCTAATGAGATGACATAAACAAGCGTCATTATCACATTATTGTAGTATATTCCATTTTTATAGTACCTTTTTCTTTAAAGGTGCTGTACAGATAACATTGAGATAATAAGCCATTTTAAAATCCTAAAACATTGAAGAATGAGAAACGTAGCTAGGAGAAATAAAATACACAGAAAAGAAGCAATAGAAACTTTAGATCACTGATCAGCACAAAGGTTAGTGATTCTTGAGCTAAATCCATTGCACTCAACATTGGTTCTATAATCAGTAGGGGCGTGACGTGGAGATCTTTTCCTTGAGCCAAACTCTAGTGCTCATCATTTTACATCCTGTGGTTATGATTAAAGGCCATGGGTGGGTTTTAGTGTCAGATGACCCTGTATTTAATTCCTGATCTTACTACTTAGTAGCTATTAATTTGGAATAACCTAAATTTTCTCAGCCTCAGTTTCTTCATCAGTGAAGTGGTATATGACTATGTAACTATACTTCCCTTGTTAGGTAGGGCTGTCTTGAGAATTGATGAAATGAGTTATACACATAAAACCTTTAGTTCATTGCCTGGCACATGGTAAGCGCAACATAAATAATAGCTCAGTACATACTAAAACAGTGACTCTGATGAGGTGGTAAGAGCATAATAGCAGTTTCTCTGTGGTTTAAAAGATAATGTGGAGTTGTCAGGATCTTCTTTTCCTTCTCTGAATTGATAAAGTGTAATGTGTACTTTATATTTTTTAGATTTTTAATGAAAAATACAGAGACTCTACCTAATAGTCTTAAGTTAAATGCCCAGCACCAACTTGGAGAAATGAAAAATTACAGATAGAATTGAAGATCTCTTTTCTTCTCTGCCCTCCCTCTCCCGCCACCCCAGACCTAACCATTATCCTGAATTTGGTGTATCATCTTGATAGTTGGCATTATATTGTAATTATGTATCAATAAATGGTATACGGTATTTTTACATATTCTAAATTTTTATATAAGTATTAAACTGTATATATCCTTCCATAGCTTTTCTTGCTCAACATTGTTTTTGTTTTATTTGCAGCATTATTCATTAATTTCAACTGCCTTCTAACATTCCCTTATGCATGAATTTTAATTTATTTTAATCTATTCTGTCAGTGTACATTAACTGTTAATTCTTAATATTTTTGCATACCTCTCACCTTCACACCCCCGTCCCTCAGTGTAAGAGGTAACTGCTAACCTGAATTGTGTTAGTTATTTTTAATGGTTTAAACATATTTCTAGGGGCGCCTGGGTGGCTCAGGTGGTTGAGCTTCCAGCTTTGGCTCAGGTCATGATCTCATGGTATGTGGGTTCGAGCCGCATGCCAGGCTTTGTATAGGAAGCTCAGAGCCTGAGGCCTGGTTTGGATTCTATGTCTCCCTCACTCTCTGCCCCTCTCCCACTTGAGCTCTGTCTGTCTCTCAAAAATAAACATTAAAAAAATTTTTAGACATACATATTTCTAAATAATATATTGAGTCTTGACTCCTTCTAATGTTTTTGTAAGCACAGCCTTACTATGTTGTTTATTGACTTTTTTCTTTTCAGTGCTGTGATTTTGAGATTCATTCCTGCTGATGTGTGTAGCAGTTGTTTTCACAATATACATTATTCCATTGCATGAATTTAGTATGGTTTATGGACCTTCAGGTTGTTTCTGACTTTTTATTATTGCAAACAATGTGAAATTAACAGTCTTGTACGTGTGTGTGTGTGTGTAGAGATTCTTTCAGGCATAAACTAGGTGTGAAATGACTGAGGTATGGATAATGATCTGTACATGTTTTCCTTTACTGGATATTGATGAGTAGTAATTTATTTATCATTTATCATGACCCATGAGTTTACTTTAAATTTTTAATAAAACTTATTTTTTTAATTTTTTAAATAATATAACTTTTTTATCAGTATTTAGTTTACTTGCTCTGTGGTCAGCTAATAATGTTTTTATCTTCTTAATTCTTTGGCATCTATTAGGACTTTTGCTTTATAGGTTAATTGTGATCAAGACTTAGCCAGGTTTAGCCAGTTTTCATAAATATTTCTCATATGTTTGAAAATAATTTATTATCGTTGGGTATATGAGTCTTCTCTAATTTTAATAATTACTTTGGCTGAGGCAGGTATATTAAAATCCTCCCATTATGATATTAAATTTGTCAAGTGCCCATAAATACAATCATTTTTGCTTTATACATTTTGAGGTTTTATTATTAGGTACATACAGGTTTAAAATTGTTTTATTTTGCTGGTAATTGTTTTGTTTTTAACTTTTTTCTTTTTGTTTCTTTTTTTTTTTTACAATTACATAATGATCTTTTTCTCTGAAAAAAAATTTTTTTTGCCTTAGTCTACATTTTCTGGTAGTACTATAGCTATTACTGACTTTTTAATCATGTACCTTTGCTATTTTTTTAGTATACTTTAAAACTTTTTTATGCTCACGTTCACGTTTTTAGTGTGTCTTGTAAACTGCATAAAACAGGATTTTGTTTATCAAATATGAATATTCTCTTTTAATTGCTAAATTTAGTCACAGTTATTACCACTACTAATATCTTTGTACTTATCTCTACAATCTTATGTGTTTTCTATTTACCCTGCTTTTTTCCTATGCTATTCTTTCCTTTTTACCTGTTCTCTGTTGATTTGAATAACTTTAAAAAATCTATTTATGTATCTATCTATCTATGTAGGTCTATTTCTTAAGTTAGAGAACAAGCATGAGCTGAATAGAGGGTGAGAGGGAGGAAATCTTAAGCAAGCTCCAGGCTCAGCACAGAGCTGACACAGGCTCAGTCCCACAAGGCTGGGATCATGACCTGAATTAAAATCAAGAGTTGGATGCTCAACCTACTGTGCCACCCAGGTGCCCCTGAATAAGTTTTATTTTTCCTTTCTACTGATTACCCCTAAAATTATAATCTGTATTTGGCTTTGTAAACTCTTACATTAAAATTGGTATGTCTACCATTTTCTGAACAATACAAGTATTTTGGAAAACTTTAACTCCAGTTGTGCTTTGCCAGTGGAAGGCTTATATGGTATATATATTTTTTTATCAGTTTTTTTACTTCTATTTCTTTTATTACCCAGAGTATTATTGCTGCTGTGTCATTGAATTTTTATTTTCATACTTACTTTTATTATCTTTTAATTCCCAAGGAAATTGTGAACTTCTTAATTAAACTGGTTATATCACTCTTTCTCTTTAGATTTTCAAAAGAAACAACCAGACGATGATTCTGCTCCAAGTACAAGTAACAGCCAATCAGATTTGTTTTCCGAAGAGACCACCAGTGACAACAACAATACCTCGATAACCACGCCAACTCTTAGTCCCAGCCAGCAGCCGCTTCCGACAGAACTGAATGTAACTTCACCAAGTACAGAGGAGTGTAAGTGCCCAGATCATGTGAAATGGTAGAGAAAGCAGCCCAAGAATCATATCATGAACTTCTTGGTGATGCCTTGTCTAGAAAACAAGATAACAGCTTTCTAATTCGAGATAAAGTGTTGACACATAGGCCCAAGTCAGCAAGTTAAGAGAATATATTTTAGCAATTCTGTAGAGCTTAAGGTCTTCTAAACAATAGTCTTCTATGTTAATTGTCAAGTTATGAAGTTTTCAACCAGTCTTAAAAAAAAAGAAAGTTTTTTTTCTTAATCATTCCCCGAGTCTAATTTTATTGACCTGTAGAGAGGCCCAAGGATCTGTGTTTTTGTTTTTGTTTTCATATCTTTGCAGAGGATCCTAATGTGTGCTAATTGATGAGAATCAATAGTCTAGGGAACTTCTAATTTAGGAGCCTTGGATTGAAAACTTACCTGTGTCACTAACTGGGCCTTGAATGTTTCTAGGCAATTAACTGGGATCATAACTTCATAGAACATAGGGTATTTGAAGAGAGGAGGAAATGGTTTCTGTTCTTCTCTAAGTCCTCAGTGATAGAATACTGTTGTCACATATGTGATATGGGAGTCCATTGTCCGCTTAAATTTTTTAATGCTTTAACCATCTTCTTTAGGACACAACCTATAACCACATGTGTTAAAAATTTTAGGCACATTTTGACATAGCAGTTTTTGCCTTTTAAAAGCTTTAATAACAGGTTGAAATTTGTTGTTTCAGAGTTAATGAACATATAGAAATAAATCCTTGGGATGTGGTAGGTTAGAGTGTTCTAACTTTGGAAAGATTAGCAGAGAACAAATTATATAAGCCAGTGCAGTAGGTAAAATTGATACTATAATAATAAGGAAGACCATAGTCTGTGTCTTTAGAGAATTTACTGTTTATCAGGGGAAATTAAATGTAATTGTTATAATGTATTAATGGTTCTCAACCAGGAGTGATTTTGCACCCCGCCCACGCCCCGTGCTGCTGAACATCTTACACCACACAGGACAGCTCTCCACAGTAAGAAGTTATGCAGCCTGATGTATTCATAATGCCAGGGTTGAGAAATCCTGATATATGGTTGTGTGTGTGTCCATTTTAATGATTCTTCTTATGTATTAAAGACAGTGACTCTTAAAGAAGGTTGTTGGTTTACTGGAGAAAGGGGTCTTAAAACAGACACAAGGTGGTAAAAAGACATTCTAGACAGTCGAATGAGCTGTGGAGGAAAGCTCCATGGAGTTCTGTACTGGCAAGTGACCCCTTTAGGGCCATATATAGAGAACAGGGTTGGAAAGGAAGATGATGGTCAAGTCATAGAGGCTTAACTGCCCAGCTAACATATTTGGATATTAGATAATGGTCATAATTTTGAGCAAAGAAAGTAATATTATTATAGGGTTTTTTTTGGAGAAGTAACCCTGAAAATGGAAAGGGTTATACTAGAATAACATTGCAGAGAAAGAATTTTTAAAATATTGTAACTCACAGGCCTAAAGGAAGGTGTAGAAATCATGTAAGAGGAAGGAAGAAGAAAACATTAAAATGGTAGTGGTAATGTTAAGGCAGTGGATTTTGTTATTAAAAATCTCCTTGGGTCATGTCATTATTGAGGAACATCCATTTATATCCAGTTCTGAATAAAATTATTTTAAGCTCAATGTAACCTTTAGGTGAAGAATTTCTTGTCTAAGTGAAAGATTGGAGCTGGTCAAATTGGAGCTAATCTCTGTTGGATTCAAAAATACTAGAATCAGGCCACAAAAGAAAGCTTGAGCAGCCGAGCTGTGTGCAAGAGGAAGATGACAGCAGCTACCATTTATTGAGCACTTCGTGTGCCAGACAGTGTTCTGTATGTTTTGCATGTTTTCCCTTTTATTCTTCATGATAATCCAGTACAGTAGATACTATCGTATCCTTATCCTGCAGATAAGGAAACAGGCACAAAGAGCTCAAGTAATTTTCCTGTAGTCACAAACAACTAGATATTGGAACCAGGATTCAAATGTTGACTGGCTTCAGAATCCATGCTTTTGATCAGTTAATTCACAATGGGAAACATAATTACCACAGAGAATAGAAATTTTCATGTTGGCAAGAGCAGCACTTTCTCTCTCTATAATTAAGGTATGTGGAAACTCAGATCATAACCAAAAGTTGCTTTATCATGAAAAATCCTATAGCAGGGTTTGGAAATAGAAATTTATACATATGGCTAGAACATTTTCTCTGGAGGCAGACCTTTCTGGGAAGCCAACCCATACAAGCTTTTAATGTAGCAAATGGCAAAATATGGACTCAATAAGTGGAATTAAAATGAAGTGAATTTTTAATTGAGTCAGGTTGATTGTGAGATACTCTCTAACCACATACAGGGAAGGTGTTGCGTTCAATGCAAGATTACATCTTCATACCCTTCTCTCAATCCTCTGCCTTGGCTTAGACCTACCCTGAGCTCTGGAATCCCTAGGACAGCACTTCCTGTATTTCCATAACTTGCCAGTCTGGGACATTGTATACTGCCATGTTTTTCCTTTTGATATATAAATACCTTCCATCTGAGTAAGGATGTCTAGTTCTACTAGCTTCAGATCTATTCTCTCTGATGACGTCACTGCTCTAAACTACTGTGTGTTTATCTTGAGTTAAACTCTCTGAAACAAATCTCATTTCCTAACTCTTTTGAGTCTCATTATTATAATTCTAAGATTTTTACCGATCTGAGGAATTGAGGTTTGCTAATCTGAGATATGATGATGACTTTCATGTTCAAGTGGGCAGTTTGAGTTAGAGCTCAGGAGAGGGGAAGTCAGAGTGAGCTTCAAACACTTGGGAGATGATAATTGAAGCCTTAATGGTTAAATGAGATTGACAAGGACGAGAGCAATTAAGAGCAGTGAGAATAGAACCTTGAGAGTGACATCAAAACAGAGTAGGCAACTCTAGAAATCAGAGAAGAATAGAATGATAATGGGCAAGGTCACATTAGCCAAGGAACAAATTTCAGCTTATGATGTGGTCTTTCATCATAATAATGAAAATATCAGTTAAGCGTCAGACTCTTGATTTTCGCTCAGGTCATGGTCTACAGTTCATGGGATTGAGCCCCCACATGGGGCTCTGCCCTGACAGTGTGTAGCCTACTTGAGATTCTTTCTCTCCCTCTCTCTGCCCTTCCTCTCTGCGTGCACACACGCGCTCTCAAAATAAATAAATAAACTTAAAAAACTAATGTAAGGTCACTTTTATGAATTGTTTGCTGTATTCTAAGCACTCTTCTAAGCTCTTTACAGGTACTAATATTTAATTTTCACAGGCACTTATGAGGTAGGTGCTTTTATTACCCTTGTATTTATAGATGAGGAAGGTAAAGAATAGAGGTTCAGTAACTTCAGTCCAAAGTTACAGAGCTTCTGCCTCTCGGTATATATTCCAACCCACTAATTTGGCTCCAAAGCAAATTCTTGCAAGCAACCACAATAGCTTATTGCCTTATCACTGTTAATATCCTGTAGAGACTGTAAACTCACAAGAGATACTTGGATTTGATGATCTTGAGATTGATTACCTAAGTATAAGCTATTTAATATTCTGTGGCTTATATATTCATTTAGCAGTCTTTGTTGAGAGCAAAACCCATGTTAGGCACTGGGGTAAGTGCTGGCTACAGAAATCAGTAAGGTTAGGTCTCTATCCCTCAAGGAGGTCACCTTTTCAAATATATATGCTCCTCCCTGAATTTCTGGCTTATTCTTCCAAATGGGTTCAGAAGAATTTTGGGGTGTAAGGGAGGCAGCAGCAGGAATAGTGGTCAATAAACAAAAGCTTTCTCAGGTTGCTACCTCAGCGAGGTTGAAAACTATGTGTGCCTCATTTGTAGGTGGGGCGTATAGGGGTGAGAAAACTAGGAAGGTTTGTTAAAGTGTTAGGGTGGATAAGTTCTAAGTCAACACGAGATAATTACAGTGGTTGCCAGGTAGCAGTGAAGACCCAGGTGAGAGGAGACAGCCTTTATCCATAGGCACCTTAGAGATTTCTTCAGCAGTGCTGCACCTGGGAGAAGCAGGGTGGAGGAAGAGGAGGAAAGGGATTACTTTTTTTGATCTTTTAGCAACCTCAAGGGACCAGAATTTCATATGTGGCCCTTCTTAGCTTCTTTTACGTAGAGGTAAGGAGACATAGGGTGTGGGAGTTGCTGGGAAATGGATTTGTGTTGTAACTCCAAGTACTACATAATTTGTTAACTATTCAGTAATTGTGGATCTGTTGTTACTGTGTAGAACTGGAAGTGTAATCTTCAGGACTTGTGGAAAGGTTTTACTTTTCTGGAATAAACAAGAGAATGGGTATTGTTTATATCTGCTTTTTTACTTCTCACTGTGAAATGAATATATGAAAAGAAAGGTGGTGAGAGCATGTGTGCATTAGCTGTAAAAAGGCTGCAGATAGAGTGAGAGCTACTAAGGAACGTGTAAGGCAAAGAAACGGCAGATTTTTATCCAGAAGAATTTCTTAAAACCTGTCTGAAGGTCAAATAACACAAGTACCCAAAAGCTCCAAATAGTGGGGTTCTGTTCGTTTGACCAGGCACATACCTCTTCCTCTCCCATCATTGTGTGACTACAGAACAGTCTGTGGAACTTAAGCCATTAGAAACTTGTTTAAAAAAAAAAACAGTATAAACAAAACTCACAAGAGTGACCAAAGAACTTGTCATAGTATTTAAATGCTATAATAATGCTAGCAGTAGACTCATCAGTATCGGGCACTATTCCAGATACTTTATCTGCAGTAACCTACTTTATCCTCATAATTGCACTGTATGATGGGGACTGTTACCATATCTGTTTCACAGGTGTGGAGATGGAGGCACAGGATGATGATTCAGTACCTTACCCAAGATCACAGTAGCCTGGCTCTCTGGCATCACACCATAACTTCTGCCTCTGTAGTGATTTATAGTGTAAAGGACGTTGCATGCAAATGCAAACTACAGAGGAAGGAGGGTTGCATAAATACTTAAAAAGAACAAAATAACCTTTCTGCTTTTGCTACTTATTTGCTGTTCTCCCAATTTCCAGGGTTTTCATAGAGGAGATAAAGTGTGATTTGTACTTCTGTTTCTTGACCCAACCTTTTTTTTTTTTTTTTTAACATTTATTTTGAGAGAAATGAGATCAAGAGAGTAGGGGAAGGGCAGAGAAAGAGAGGGAGAGAGAAAATCCCAGGCAGGTTCTATAATGTCCGCTCAGAGACCTAGGCAGGGCTTGATTTCACGAACTGAACTGTGAGATCATGACCTGAGCCAAGATCAAGAGTTGGATATTCACCCAGCTGAGCCACCCAGGCGCCCCTTGACCCAACTTTTAAAGGGGGAAAGGATAATATCAACTTGTAGATAGAACACTGGAACCAGTTGTTTTATTTTTAAATGAGGGGCATATTGACTGATCACCTTAAGTCGGAGTCTTATCAGATTGGACTTAAAAGATGAAAAAATGCCCTTTTCTTTCTCTTATAAATCAGTTTTCTTGTTATCTTGAGCATGTCACAAGTAGACATGTTTGGGAGACTTCTGATGTGTGTGCTTACCTAGGTTTTGGGTTTTGAGTATTGTATTTTTTTTCCAGGCCCACTGCGTATTGGATAGAAATAGAGGTTTTAGAAGAGAGTTGGCTCTTCTCTTTCTTTCAAGGCAGGACGGGAAGAGAACTGGTACCCAAATAATTGAAATCCATACCTGCTGCTAGGGAAGAGCGATGGCAAGAAGTGGGCTTGTTTTAAAATAATCTGACCCTCTAATCCAGCAGTTAGAGAGCACCCACCTCATATAGAATACTTTTCCTAAGCTCTGTAGAGGCACATACTCAGAAATAAACAGCAGCCTACACATATATAAAACTACAGTTTACAAGAGGAATTGACAAGATATGGCCCATGGGCCACATCCAGACTATCACATGTTTTTGTATGGCCTATAATGATTTTAGATGATTGAAAAAAGTCAAAAGAGCAATGTTTTGTGGCATGTAAAACTTACATGAAATTTAAACTTCAATGTTGTTAAATAAAGTTTTATTGGGACATGACTATGCACATTCATTTATGTACTATCTCTCTGGCTGCCTCTGCACTACAACAGCAGAATTGGGAAGTCACTGCAAAGACCCAGTCTTTCTTTATAGAAAGTTTGCTAACCCGTGTTGAGCAGAGCACTTTAACAAACACTGTGATCATGGGATCTTCCTGACCATGTGCAGTGTGTGCAGGGCAGCCACTCTTCCTATTACAGATGAGAAGAAGGTTTGCATGCTAATTTGCCTTGAGTCACATGACAGGACTAGCACTCAGCTCTGGGCCTTTTTCATCCATAATACTTGAGATTTTTCATATTCTTCTCTGATCTACTCAAGAGATGCTTTTGTTATAGTCAAAAGAAAATATACAGAAAAAAAGTGAGAGCCATACTAACGGGAATGTTAATGAAGATTGTTAATGATTAAAGCCTCATTTCCAAGTGCTGGCTGGATTTTCTTTTAATTATGACAGTGATTCCCAAAATAGAAATTTGAGAACATTCTTTATCTGTGGTTAAATTAATTTGGTCGAATAAAGAGATTTTCATTGTTTCCTTGGAAACTGGTTCCTGGTAATACCCTAGCTCCCCAGGCATTTAAAAAGTAAAATAGTACCACATTTTAACAGATGTCCTTGCTAGACTGCCATTGGGTCTTTGAACATGCATTGGGCTTCACTGGCTATTAGTCTTCATTCCTGTCTGACAGGCCCTTATCTGCCCCCTTGAAAATTAATATCAAGCCACTGAGTAGTTAGACTGTTTGTTTTTACCAATTAAGTTTCTAATAATCTTTCAGTGAAACTAGTTTTCCCTTTTTTGGATTATGCCTACTTCAGAACACCAGATAGATATTGGGCAAAATAGGCTGGCTTACTCTAGTAGAACATTTAGAAAATATTACCTATTAAAAAATACTTTATGACTTCCTGCTGGGCTGGTTTTAAGTGAAATATGGTGGGGAGATTTATTCACAGTTCTCTCTGTATGTGTCTTTCTCTTTCCTGTTCTCTAATGAAGCTCGAAGCATCAGGCCGTTTATCATAGATAATTATACAACAGATGGAGTTTTTCTGATATATAATAGTCTCAGAGTGGAAGATTCTTCCCCATAATGAAGAATGCCCAAACTTTAAATGTCTCTTTTGATTTTAATTTAAAGGTATTTTTTTTTCAGTACATTTATTTATCCTGGAGCTGATTCTGTAAAGCATGCTGCTTTTATTATGGCTGTGTACTAAAAAGATTGATACTTCGCAGTACAGTATGATAATGTACAATTATTTGCTTGTATCAAATTGAATGGCTATAATTCTCCAGGAATCAATGTATGGGATCATTAAATTAATCCCTGTCAAAAAGCAGAAGGACTTGAGCAGTTTAGCAGTGTTTTCTTACTGAAATTATTTCTATTCCATAATATTATCTGGCTTGAAACTTGTTGAGGCACTTTATAGGATCATGTGACCTTCAACATGTAGTCAAAATAACAAATTAAAGAAAACAATGATTTTTAAATTACTCATTTGCTGGCTTTTTTTTTCTTAAAAGATTTGTAAATCCTATTTTCTAAGTATACAAGTAAAGCAAAGGCATACAGGTTTATGTAGAATAGAAGGTGAAAATACTTTCTTATATCTCTACCTCCAAACCCCGCTAAATTCCCATTTTTTTCCGAGAGATAATCATTATTCATTTTGGGGTTACACTTTTTTTAATGTTTTATTTATTTTTGAGAGAGGGAGAGACAGCATGATCTGGGGAGGGTCAGAGAGAGAGGGAAACACAGAATCTGAAACAGGCTCCAGGCTCTGAGCTAACTGTCAGCACAGAGCCTGATGTGGGGCTCAAACCCACGAACACAAGATCATGACCTGAGCTGAAGCCAGATGCTCAACCTACTGAGCCACCCAGATGCCCCTATGCGTTGTTTTTTAAATTATATATATTTTTGCATACATAAAGACTTTCTTCATTTTTAAAAATCTTTTTTTTAAGAGAGAGAGCATGCAATCAGGAGAGATGTGGAGGGAGGTAGGGGGGGAGAGAGAGAGAGAATATCTTAAACAGGCTCCATTCTCAGCACAGAGCCCGACATTCAAACCCGGGACCCTGAGATCATAACCTGAGCTGAAACCAAGAGTGGAACGCTCAACCTACTAAAGCCACCCAGGCGCCCCAATTTTCTTCATTTTTATTCGAATGAGTGCATTTTCCACTTACTGTTTGTAACTTGCTCTTCTATTTAACAGCATATTTTAGAGATCTTGTCAGATCAGACTAAAACGATCTGCCTAATTCTTTTTAAACTGCTACATAGTATTTCATATTTTTATTATTTTCTCTTGAGACTTTCTAACATTTCACTACTATAAACCATATGAAGTCGACATTTTTGTACATGACTAATGGTGCATGTGTCGTTTTTCCATGATAAATACATGGAGGAGGAACTAAGAAGTCAGAATATATATATTTTAACTTTTGATATACATGGCCCAAATTAATTTCCAAAATGACATTATCAAATATACTCCTAAGACTGAAGAATGGTGTTTGAGAGTGTTTCCCATGCTTTTACCATTGTGAGGTGTTCTGAGGGGAGGAGACAGTAGGGAAAAGAATGGCTCGTTTTAACCTGAGTTCCCCTGATACCTCCTGACACTGAGATTGAGCGTCATGAGCATCATTGCACATTTGTTAACCGGTCATGCCTCCAGTGATCTGCCTATCTCTATTCTTTGCTTATTTATTTTTTTTATTAACTGTCTTTTCCTTTCTGATTTGTAGGAACTTATAAGTTTTTGTTAGGTATCTTGCAGATGTTTTCTTCTGGTATGTCACTTGGGTTTTAATTTTGATTTGGGAGTCTGGTATTTTAGTTGAAAATTTATAGGTTTTTTAAAGTCAAGTCTGTTGGTCTTTTGTCTTCTAGGTTTGTGTCTTTCTGAGAATGCTTTCTTTGCTGCAGGGTTAAAAAATATTTTTAAATGTATTTTAATACTTTTATAATTTATATTTTTCTATATTTAGCTCTTGAATCCATCTGGAATGTATTTTGTGCATGTTATGAGGTATAGGAATTTATCTTTATAATTTTTCCAAATGGAGAACCAGTGATCTCAAAACCATTTATTAAATAGGCCTGCTTTGTAATACCATGAATCTATAAACACAGATTTGTTTTTAGGCTCTTTAATTTTACTCCATTGACTACTGGTATATTCCTAAAACTGGAATATATCTTTGTGGTATGTAAAGATACCTAGTAGAGCTAGTCCCCCTTAGTTTATTTTTTTCTAAATTTGATTAGTTATTCTTTTGTATTTTCTCTTGATGAATTTATAGTCAGCTTGTCAAGCTGTATTAACAATTACAATGTGATTTTGATTAGGATTATATTGGATATGTAGGTTTATTTGGAAATAATTGACATTTTAATACACTGCTGGGTCTTCTCATAGGAATATTTTTTATCATCATTTATTCAAGCCTTATATATTTTTGAGTAAACACCTATCATTTTCTTCTTGTAAATCTTGAACATTTCTTACAAGACTACTTCTAGTAGCATTTTGCAAACTTAGTATTTGTGGTAGGGTTTTCTTTGTAGCTATTATTTATACATTTAAGGAGATTCTTCTCTTTATAGCTTGCTAACTTTTTTTAAGTCAGAGAGGAGTGTTGAGTTTTATAAAATACTTTTAGGGGCATCTTTGGAGATGACCACTTGGATTTCACCTTTAATATGTAATCTCTTAATTTAATGGATTTCCAGGATTAAACTGTTTTTGCATTCCCTGAGTTAAACCCTACTAGTTCTTTCAGTAAACTGCTGGGCTTAAAATGCTAATTTTATTTAAAATTTCACACCTTTTTAATAAGAGAGTTAATTCTGTGCGTATGTGTATTTATATATGGTGGGCATGCTATTCCTGTCTAGTTTTGGCATCAGTGACATTAATCTTATAGAAAGCTGTTCATCTTCTCCTGTGCTCTAAACAGCCTTTTGTCTTATGTTCTCATATTATGTAACATATCTAGTCTTTGAAATTTTGAAGAAGTTATTCATAAAGCTTATTGGCCTGATATCTGATATTGGACTGTTCATATTTTCTACCTTATTTAAAGTCAGTTTTGATAATATCATTAATAAAAGCATCCATTTCATCTAGACTTCTAAATTTCTTGGAATGCATAGCTTTCATTTATTAACTTTATTTAAAAAAAATTTGTTTATTATTGAGACAGAGCATGAGTCGGGGAGGGGCAGGTAGACACAGATTCTGAAGCAGGCTCTGTGCTGCTCGAACCACAAACTGTGAGATCATGACCTGAGCCGAAGCCAGATGCTCAACCGACTTAAGCCACCCAGGCGTCCCTTAACTTTACTTTTTAATATTTCTTCAATGTTTGTTTATTTTTGAGATGGGGGAGGGGAACAGAGAGAGGGATGGAGGATCTGAAGCGGGCTCTGTGCTGACAGCAGTGAGCCCAAAGTGAGGCTTGAAGCCAGGAACTGTGAGATCATGACCTGATCCAAAGTCGGATGCTTAACTGACTGAGCCACCCAGGTGTCGCTCATTTATTAGCTTTAGAGTATATATTATACCAAGTACACAAACTAAATCTCATTCTTTACACTGATATTGGTTATATTATCTAATTTGTCTTTGTTTATGGTCTTCTAGTTAATGGAGAAATATTAGAGGTCTGGGAAGTTGTCACTGCCACCATTGTGTTTTTACAGCATTACAGCTATATCTTTTACTCTTAGTCCATAAATTTGTCACAAGAGCCCCCCCATTGATATCACATTGAACACAAGCAGATTGACTTATCATCAACTGTCTGGTCATACAGATTCTTAATTTTCTATCTAGCATCCTCCCCTGTAATCCAGATCCTCGTTGATTGTATCTGACCTGACTACCCATTTCAGCAGTGATGTTCAGCTCTGAATCATGCTAGACCTTTGGTGTCCTCAGAAGATGCCATGGCACTTGTCTTCCCATTTTTATTCGTTGTCCTGGAAGCCATCTCAAAACCATTTTATCCACACTAATGTTTCCTCCGAGGAATTCCTGTACTTCCTATCTGTAAAGTCTAACCCCGTATTGTTTTGGTTACCTCATTAATATGATAATGTCATCTCCTTGTACCAGCTTAGACGGTAAATCCAGAATTAACAAAGACTTTATTATATGCTGCTTTGCTTTTCTCCAAAGCACCCAGCACTGTGCTTGGTAAGGCAGTACTCAGTAAATGCTTCCTGATTTAAGTACTTAGAAGAGTTTCTAATTCTTACTTTTAGAAAAATACTTCACGTGTTTTGGCACATTAAAGAGAAGTGTGTTATTGTCCGAACCTGATTTGAAACAGCTACTTAATGTTCTTTTATTATTTTCTGTGACTGTGCCATTCAGTAAGTAACCCCAAGATGAAGCAACTCAAAAAGGCAGTTTCCCTACAAAATTTTGAAATTCAGTTGCCTTGTTGTAGTGATAGTTAATTTCTTTTATCCACCAGAGCTTTTGGATTAACAGAAGACTGTTTTTTTTTTTTTAAACTGTGCAAATAGCCACTTGCTTGTTGTGAAGTAATAGTTTTTGCTTATAAGTATTTCTTTTATCACTTGAATTTCCCCTTTAGGGTTCCCTTTTGCCAGACAGAAGACTAGCAGATTTTAAGTACTCATTTTTCAGGATCCCTTAAGAAGTCTGCAAATATGAAAAGTTTATTTCCCATAAAGATTTCCTCAGGCACCTGTGAGATTATACAGTTACTGATATTCAGACAGGTTTTGAAGCAACATTATCACTGCCCCCCCTCTTTGCAAATGCAGATTTTTGTTTTATGTTCTTATTAAGTGAAGTATTCTGTACTTTGCTGTGAAAGTAAAGGTCACAGTGAACAGTTACATTTCACACAGCTTCAGCCCTTTGCAATTGTCATATTTTTATTTTGCGTCGATGCAGGTAATGGGTGACAGTGCTGATTTTAAACTAAATCTGAGCTTTATTATGACAGAAGTGTTTGGCTGAAAAAATCATATTCTAATAGGGCCATCTATTTGGATGCGTTAAAAGTGGCTATCTTAACCTTATATTTTAATTATGTTTGTGAATGTCTCTCTCAAAATTCAGAGCTGCCAGTGCCAGAAAGTGACTACCTGTAACTTTACGTTTTATATTCACGTAAAGTGCTCTGTAATTTCATAAACCATTTCACTTTTTGATCTATCAAAAGGACAATTTTTTAAACCAAAACAGGATGCCATCTTCGCAAGGAAGTTTTTAAATTTCAAAATATCAGTATAAACACTTCTCTACGTATTCAAATTGTGACTGTCTTTGCAGTGAAAGGTCCCATTGGTAAGACTTGCTAGCGTTTGCTTCTGTGGAAGGTTGGATGCAGGTACCTTACATTCAGTGTCACTGTGAACACATTGCCAGCAATGGTCCACCTACCTATTGGAGAGGCTTACCCAAGGAGGGCCAAGGAAGAAGGCACCTGCATTCAAAATTATTTTTAAATGTCCACAGGGCAATACCTGTGGCCTAAAAAAAGTCTTTTTCATTTTCTCTGAAGTGTCTCACGAAGAACATGCACAAGTTACTTCCCTTTCTGAGGAAAGCATTGCAGCCTTTCATTTGCTAACATAGGCCAAGATTCAGGAGAGCACCTTTGGTAGCTGAACTACGATGTCAAAAATAAAAGCTCTCATAATGCTAGGTGGTTTCTCCATTAATGTTATGAGATTCAGGCTTATGTTGATGGTAAAATGCAAATATAGAAATCTGTGTTGGGTGTTAGTTATGCCTGTAAATAGTTAGAACTGAAGTCTAAATTGAAGAAGTGACAGCTCCTGATTTCATATCCATATTAAATAAGCTTTATCACAGAGAGAAGGAAGTATCTAAAAATAGAATTATTAGCCAGGTGATATTTGAACCTCTCAAAAAAGTGTTCTAGTTTTTGTTTTGTTTTTAAATTTTTTTCATGTTGGTTTATTTTTGAGAGAGAGAGAGAGAGAGAGAGAGAGCGAGCAAGCTGGGGAGAGGCAAAGAAAGACAGAGACAAAGACACAGAGACACAGGTTCTGTACCGGGCTCCAGTATCTGAGCTGTCAGCACAGAGCCTTACATGGGGCTTGAACTCCCGGACCACGACATCATGACCTAAGCCAAAGTTGGACACTTAACTCACTGAGCCACCCCACAAGGCTCTAGTTTTGATCCCTAAGATGGTGGTTGGTGTCTTAGAATTTCAGTGTTAATTGCTATTGGACTTTATCACATTTTGGATGTGATGTTAGGTGTTGGTCAGTTTCCTAATATATTGGAAGCTATGTTTTGATTGTAAGGAGTTCTGGGTTGGAGATCACGTCTGAAAAACTGAAATCAAACATTTAATTGCTCAGAATTTTTTTAATTCCTTGAAACATGTGTTTACTCTTCTGTATAAGAAGCAGAAACAGAATGTTCTGGGTTGAAATTATGACCATAGAATTTATACTACTACTCCTTGCCTTTATTTACTCAAAATATTTAACATTTTGTCGAGAATGGGCTAAACGTTTTACTTTTATTAATACTAGTGCATCCAGTTGTTCTCTGCAAGACCAGAATAAACCAACTGACATGTGAGGAAAGTACGGAGAAGTTGGAAATTACATTAAGCGTTAGATTCATTTTGTGTTCAGTACCAGTACTTCTCAAAGTATGGCCCAAGGACCTATAAAGTCCCCAAGATCCATTCGTGGTCTATAAGGTTTTTCCTTTTCCCACTGTGTATCTGTGGAAAGGGTGGATTTTCTTGATATTTTTCATTTAAAATTGAATGCAAACATTCAGATGTCTTCCTTTAAGATAGCTCTCATAATAGTCTCAAAATGTATAATTGCCTTTTCTAAAACAGTATGTTTCTATGTTGACATGTAATTATTTTGTGAATTTTAAATGAAGCCATGTTTTTAAATTTTTTCAGTTTTAATTTCAGGTCAGGTACATATCAATAGATATGCCCCACATAACCAGAAGTTCTTTAGTGTCCTTCATAATTTTTAAGTGTGAAAAGTTCTCAAGACTAAAATGTTTGAGAACTGCTTTGCTAGATCAACTTGTAAATATGGTGAGAAATCAACTCTATTTAAAATTGTTCCATTTCCCTTCTGAATAGTTACATGTGTTTAGTAATTGCTTTGGGCCTGGATCATTTTCATTTAGCAGTGGAAAGTAGATTTTTGAAAACCTAACGTGCTAGGTTACTAAAATGAGTCATACTTTACCCTTGCCCTTGAGGCTCATTCCATTTAAGGCCATTGCTGGGTCATGAGAGTAATTCTTCCAAAACACATTCCCTGGCCTCAGCAGGGATGTCCACTTTAACTCCTATAAGAGTCCATCAGTACTAGGTGAATAGAAAGCATTACTGGTTTCATTTTGCTTGTAGTGTTGTTCCCTGGGGAAGGTGGTATGGGTGAATTTTTAATTTTATTTCTATTGAACAAATAAGCTAATAAGTATACCCACATGTAAACATATACTAACATTTGCAGAGCTGCCCAGCACTATAATTATTTAGAGGAGCAAGGGTGGAATGGTAATGCAGTTTTGTTGAGAAGCCTGCTCAACTTCTCAACTTCTGACCCACTTTGAAAATCCCCTTCTCATGAATCCCTAATTTAGATCTAAATGGTGTGAGAGATCATGCAATAAATTAGGATTAGAACTTCTGACTGAGAGATTGACACTTAGATTCTGTAACAAGCTTTGCAAATGGTTTAATTTGAAAGTTTCATTTGGAGAAGTGGGAGGGCTATTATCTTGTGCTGAAGATTTTCTGTAAACTTAGATTCCCATTCATTATATCTTTATGTATTCTTGTTTTTAATCGATGGTGCTTTTCAAACTCAATTATGTAGACAGATTAGGTGTGTTCTTTCTGATTAAAACAATTCGTGAATTTCAGGTTTACGGTGAGGTTGCCTTTTTTCTGAAGGAGATGACTTACTGTGCATTCTGATCTATCCTTGATACTCATTTCATACTGGTCATTTCTTACCATTTACTATTTTAAGTGTCTATGTGTGTATCGAAGGCTTTTAGAGAAGGAATATCTTACTGCAGAATATAGATTCTTTGAATATTTTTAAAAGATAGTTTTACCTTTTTTATCTTTTATTTTTAAAGGAATTTTCACGTTCATTTCTTTACTTTGGAGAGACAGAGCACGAGCAGGGAAAGGACAGAGAGAGAGGGAGACACAGAATTGGAAGCAAGCTCCAGGCTCTAAACTGTCAGCACAGAGCCTAATGCGGGGCTCGAACCCATGGAACCCTGACATGACCCAAGCTGAAGTTGGACGCCTAACCAACTGAGCCACCCAGGCACTACATTCTTAATACAGCTGCATCGGGAGACAGTGTAGCATTTATTTCACTATCTCCGTTGTATAGGTTTTTTTGGTTTTGCTTTATTTTTTTGAGTTGTCTCATCAAAAAACTCTTGATAAGGTATTATAAATCTCTTGACAGCAAGGAGAATTGTAGCTCTTGAGTCTGTTGTCAGAGATCACCTTTTGAACACTGAGCCTAGGAAAGTGAGATGCTGCAAAGTAAACTGTGCAGATTATGATAGAGTGGAATTGACAAGCTGGTTAAAAAAGGATGATGCATTTCTAATTAGCCCACAGTGCCTTTAGTTGAAAATTAATTAGATACTGTTATGTAAATGTCATGTTAATTAAGCAGGAATATTGAAGTGTTATAAATTTGCAAAGGAATGGCTATTTTTGTTTTAATGTTTTGCAGTTACCATGAAAGAGCTGATAGTAGAATATTTGTTTGATTATCGAGCTTCTGGCAATTTTTAGCTGACAGTCCATTTTTCCTAATTGATATGCTTTAACACATGGTATACTTGCAGCCAATGAGGGCTAGTGGATCCAGGAGCCAAAAATAACCAGGCATCACAGCTGTTTTAATAGAACCTTTGCGGGTGGATTGTTCATCTCTATTTTCAAGGTTAAGGAGAAATACTGTTTTTCTGTATTTACTTAGCCTTTGATTCAGAGTACCTAAGATGACTGCCATCCTCAATGCAGCTACCTCCAAGCCTGTGTTCTCTGCTTTCTTCTTGAGTCATAGACTTCAACCCGTCTGTGGGATTGACTAATACGTGGGTACCTCAGATGTTCTTTTTTGACATACTCAGCAACTTTATAGGAAGCTGACAGAAAATTTTAAGAGTTCTACTTCAGCTTGAAATATGAATGTTGATAAATAATGGGATACCTTCATTCAGTCCTTCTGGTTTGCAGGTTACAGGGAAGTTAGTATGCAGATTTGACCTCCATCTTCAACTGTACAGGACTAAAATTGGTACTCCTTTTCCAAGAAAATCCATTACTCTATAGGAAACAGCACAAAGATTTCTTGTTGGGAATATAGCTGAAGAATTTTATTTCATGCCTTTCATGTGAAATTGCAAATGTAATCCATAGTGCTACATTATGTAGGACACCTTTAATACAAGAATAGAAACATCCCTAGAAGACATGTATTCAGACTTTTGGTCACAAACCACAAACTTCAACAGACATTATTTACTTGAAGTTCCAGATTCTAAATTTGTTGAAATTTAAGAAAAAGTCCTCTGGATGTAATACCAAATGCAAAATTATAGTCTGTTATTAAATATTGGCAGATAGTGAAGAAGCTTGAACAAATCAGATATTTAATATGCTTTAGCAAAAGAAAGCCAAAAAATACTCTTTAGTGATTGTCTAAAAGTTAGTTTAGGTTGGTTAATCTTGATATCATCTGGTTCAGAATTCCCAGAGAGCCTGTCACTAAACAAGAACTTTAACTGTGGTATTTTTTAAAAAAAATATTCAAAAACCCAAAACCTATTTTTCCAAACTCAAATGCTGCTGCTACAGACTAGACAGGAATAGTGTGAATCATGCTGTGCTTTGAAATACATTTCTTTTCCTAACCACGATCCCACTGAACACGTAAGACGCATGCACATACACATATATTACATTCATTTATGGAACCCAGTCACGAGGAGGCTCCCTCACCTTGCTCTTCAGTTATTAGCTCTGTCTACCCTGCTACTTGGAAAGGAGAGGTGGGAGGGCCAAAAATAAGAGCAGGATTTATTTACAGTGACTTATTGGACCATATGCTTCCATTCTCTCATGCATTAGAAAGCCCAGTAAAGAAAAGCTAACTCTGTTATTTAATGGAACAGGTGCCTTGACTTGGACCCTCACCATCAATTCTAAAAATATTTTGTTTGCTATAACCACATGACACCCATGTTATATTTTTATTGTTGTGGACAAAATCTTGAAGATTCCTCTTGAGTAGTCCTTAATTTTTTGTATTCATTTTAAGAGTTGATTTGGAATTACATGTGGTCCCTGTCCTAACAATAGCTCAGCTTAGGATGACTTTTAGACTTCCCGATGGTGCAAAAGCCATAGGCAGGTGTTCAATAGAAACCATACTTAAATTTTGAATTTTGATCTTTTCCTTGGCTAACAATATATAGTACGGTACCCTCTCATGATGGTGGGCAATAGCAGTGAGCACAGCCCCAGGCAGCCTCACCATCACAAGGGTCCACAACCAATACACTTAACCGCATTCTGTACCCATACAGCCATTCTGGTTTTCACCTTTGGTACACTATTCAATTAGACAAGATATTTAATACTTTAAAACAGACTCTGTGTTAGATGATTTTGCCCAACTGTAGGTTAATATAGGTGTTTTGAGCACATTTAAAAAACAAGCTAGGCTAACTAGAATATTCAGTAGGTTAGGTATAGTAAATGCATTTTCAACTTACGATGCGTTTTGGGGATGTAAGTTGAGAAAGATACGTAATTGTGTAAAGGTAGGTAATATCTCCTGTGACCCTTTTATTTAAGAGTAAAGGAATTTTGTATGACAGTGCAATTAGTGTAGAATACATGTGCAGTGCTCATATGCATCTGTTTTGGATTTTAAAGTGTTTCAGAGGTTATAGTCTGCCAGACCAAACTTAATTCCAAGGTTTCTGTTTATAACATTGTCCAATTATCAAAGCTGGGATGTATTATCACTGCCAGTTACTCATGCTGTCCATTTGTTCTGACTCATGTATGGTTCTGTTTGTACTTTACTATAATGTAGTGAATACATTGAATTGGGTTGTTAGTTTAACAAGCTCTCTGGAGAACACTTTTGTGATGATACATGTTGAGATATTCTAGGTAGCCTTAAAGTTATTTGCATATTTGCCAAAACCTACGGAAATTCATTCATTAGGAATTTTTTTTAAAATTTTTTATTGTCAAATTGTTTTCCATACAACACCCAGTGCTCTTCCCCTCAAGTGCCCTCCACCATCACCACCACCTCTCCCCCGCCCCCAACCCTCAGTTCATTCTCAGCATTCAATAGTCTCTCAAGTTCTGCATCCC